>NC_068957.1:19647455-19956066 GCF_026419915.1 Harpia harpyja | reverse complement strand
GTACTGAAATGTGGACTGTGCTAGGTATATTTTGTTATAAGATGATGTTTAAAAATAAAATAATCACAAAGACAGTGATGGTTGTTGGAGCAAAAAAGAAAGTCTTACCAAAATCTAGATATGAAATGATATCATTAATAGCTCTATATATTGATTAAACCTTGTGAATTATCATTCATAAGTTCCAACTCGGAACAAGTCACTTAAGTTAATGGAAATGTAGATAAGTTTCTCTAGTCAGAGTAAAATGTGCATTGTCTGCAATTTAAATTTGTTGTTTATTACTCGAGTTAAAAGAGATCTTCTGCTATGTAAAGCTCCATTTTTCATTGTTTTATGTATTTGCCATTCTAATTTGAATTAGATTAGTATAATAATGTGCTTTTGCAAGAGTTATTTTTTCTTAAATGGTTTTGTACCTGTACTTATGCTTTAGTATCATATTTAGAGAAGTAACCTTCTACTCCATTGGTGTTTAACTTCATAAATAAGAGGTGTTTACACAGTATTCGCAATGGATTTTTTTCTTTTAATTGCTCTAAGAATCCAGATTTATATTTGGGTAATGACTCTTTTTTTAATGCATTGATTATTTTTAACTGATAATTGCATTTGGTTTCTTTGTTTAATAGCTTTCAAATTCTGCCTTCCTGTTTTCGACCCAAAATAGTAAGATGGCTTTATTGGCTTTGTGCTATTAACTAAGACTACAGTCTGGCAAGCCTTTATTAACTGTTGTGAATAGTACAAAATATTAAACTGTATCAGATGGTAGTATCTTTTATAAGCACTGGATTTAATATCTGTCTACAGCCACTTACAGCTTTATTACATTATTCAAACAGTCTCAAAATTTACGATTGTTAGTCAATAATTGGCCTTCACTGTGAAAATGAAAACTTCTGTATGTGTAAGCATGGTAGGGTGAGTGTATTGTCCTGTTTACTGAAATCTTGCTGTGAATTAAAATTTCTAATTTATATTTCTTGGCTGAAGAACACAGTAAGAGAAATAAGTAACAGCAAGAACAAGGTAGCAGTCTGTTTGCCAGTGTCATGTGGCTTACATGTTTTTGCTCTGGGGCATCTGGATGCTACTAAATTTTGAAGGAGGTGTGAACATTGAAAGATTATTTTAATTATTTTTTTAATTTTTTTGTGTGTGTGGTGGCCATTTGAGAAGGCAGTGTTACTATATTAGAGGTCTTCCTTGAATAATTTTCAGGTGTCTTCATTTCTTCTCCCACGGAATGTATTTCAGTCTTCAAGCTTGTCTAGAAGAATTTGGGAGCCTTTATTTTGCGTTTTGATAGAATACCTGTAAAGCATAAAAATTACTAACTTATTTTAATATTTTGTGAAATATTTTGTGCCCCGTCTATTTTTATGTATGGAACCATGACGAGCAATAGGATGTTGCAATTTAGAAGTCCCCCTTCCGTAATGTCAGGTACATTGTTAGAGTAGAGGTCAGATATAATGTGCCAAAGAAACTTTGTCCTAATTTTTGTTTTGTTTGCCATGAAACCTGCTACTTATTTTAATTTTTCTTAACAACTTTAGAATGAGGAGAAGAATTTCTTACCAGTTTTAAATATTACTTGCCTAAAGTAAGAACTGCTTCAATAGGAGTTATACAATCAAACAAGACCATCTGGCTTTATGTTTTAAAATGCTGGTCATTTCTTTGTCTAATTTTTTTACTTTTTTTGGTGACTCTCCCTGTAAGATACTTGATGGGACAAAGTAAGATATAAGTTAAACAACAGTATTATCCTCTGAATATTAGTTTTCTGGAAGGACTTCACCTGTTATGTGAAGAGAATTTATAATAAATCTAGCTGACTGTGACTCATATGTTAGTTTTTAGCAGTTCTTTACTGCAGGTTGATGTTTTGCTCAAAGACAAGGATTTAAGTCTCAGAAAAAATAACCAGAAAACATATTAGGATAAGGGGAATCAAACCAGTGGATAATTCAATCAATGGTTTTTAAAGGCTTGATGTTTCTAAGTTTTTAGTTTGTGGTTTGGTTTTTTGGTTGTTTTTTTGTTTGTTTTCTTTTTTCTTTTTTAGACCAGTAATTTATACTATCTTTAATGTCAGTGGACTTTCTGCCCATGATAAGAGAGCTTTTAATTTTTTATTTTTTTTTAGCCAGCTGTCAGCAGGGTAGTACACATGTCTATGTGTACACATTTCCATGTGCAGAATACACATAGAGTTGTTTTACTGATGAGGTATCCTAAGGTGATGAATTTACTTTTCAATAAAACCTGATTTTCGTATCGATTTTTTTTTTTTTTTGGTCATCCTTGAACAATCTTAAAATTAATTGTCTGTTTAGTAGATGTAGTACTTATGTTCTATGATCTGAAAAAAATAAAAGAAAAAAGGCAGGTATTGATCTGGGATAAATGTTTGGTTTTATAAAATAAATGTTCTTAAAACAGAGCTCGTCATTTCGTACACAGAAGTCTGTTATTGTGTAACAACCATTATTAAAACATGATAAAGAAATTAAATAGAAGAGAGCATGAATTCAAACCTGTCTGGTCATAGCTAAAAAGCTAATGCCTGTAGAGTAATTGCAAATCCTTAAAAACAGATTATCTTCCTGGATGTTATATTGCAGTGTATGATGTTATTGAAGAAAGAAATGATTTGTAAACAACCTTTGGCAGAAGGCAGAAAACTTAATTTTGTTCAAATAAGAGAGATCAACATTAGAATTCAGGCGCTGTCTCAAGACTGGCAAGCAGTAACAGCTATTCTGATGTATGCACTAGCGCATTCATGATTGCTTAAGTGCTCTGTGAAAATATAAATATGGCAGAAAAAGTGGTAAACTTCAGGGGGGCTGCTGTAGTAATTCACTGAAGGTAAATCTTTTTACCTGTTGCTGCATTTGATTACTATGTATGAATGATCCAACTGCTATTCTGAACCTCTGTTGCAGCAGTTACTATCTCTTATCAAGGACAGAAGAACCCTCATAGTTCTATAAAGTTATGCTAGACAAAAATTTAAATGAAAGAAAAGAGGTTTGCTTTAAGCATATGTAGGGTACAATGTCTGTTCTTTCTGTGGTGAATTAATGTAAAGACTAGCAGCAAGCATGCCTCTGTTTTAATAAAGCTTTTGTAGTATTTTAGCTGGATCAATGTGTATTTTATATAATAAGCAATATTATGTTACTTCTTGTCCATACTGCAAATAGTACAGGACAAGCTGTTTATCTAGTTTGAATATTACCGACTAGTATATATTTATTAATTGTCTACCAGCCCCTTTTCTGTTAAGGTGTGAAAGATTTCTAGGATATGAAAAGTTATATAATCTCATAAAAATCAACAGAAAGCTGTTGCGGTTTTTAATAGCTATAATAATCAAATATCACTCTACTGGTAGTTAAAAGATACATAAATTTTTCCTTACGTTGGCTGTCACTTTTAACCTTCACACCTGAAAACTTAATACAAAAGTTCCTGTTTAAAAAAAAAAAAAAAAAAAAAGTAAATTCTCAAAGTGGGTTATGGTGTGATTTGCATGTTTTAAATGCTTTACCAAGATACTACCTGTAAAGGGAGATTTTTGTTACATTGATGTTATTTCTGACCTACAGACCTAAACATTGTATTCTGTATATTACTTGATTTGAATGGGTGCACTGTGAGTATATGTTCTGTGCATATTAGTCTTTAATCCTTTCCCAATGAATCTGATAGTATTGACCACTCGAATTGATGCTTCAACATTCAGCTGGAAGCTGCTTTGTGTTGGCTACACTTATCTAGTGATTTTTTTTTTTTTTTTACTAAATGTTTTATTCCCAAATTCTGTCTCTCAGATAAAAACCGACCATAGAATCAAAACCTGTATTTGAAATTTTTCACACTGCAGTGTTAGTGTCATCTTTAAAAATAAATAAATTGGAAAACCTCAAGTCAGCGACATGCATTGTTAATGTTTTGCAAATGCCATATATAGACACTGCTCTATAAAAGCTTTTATGTTCCAGTGTGCTAACACTACTAAAGGTGTAGGAGTAAAGCAATTATTTGTATTCCAAATGGTGAATTTCATTACTGTTGGTGAGTTTTGTTGGTTTACTGAGTCTCAGGGAACTATTATGACTTCTCTAATATGGTAATGCTTTGAGAATTAAAAGGATGAAATACAGAGGGCATAATGGAAAACCGTTTGAAAGGCAGGGATTTTTAGGATTCACAAACTTGTGTTCCAATACATGTATTTATTAGGTGGGAAGCAAAATCCTTTTTTTTAACCCATTGTATTTGGTTTTGTTTTTAACATACCTAGGTCACTAGCGAGGAAATTCTGGCTACTTCTAAAGATGTGACCCTTTGTATAGTCCACCTTTTCCTTTTGCACTGATTTAAGTCCATATGTAACTAGAGTCATGAGGCTGGAACACTTAGGACTGTGAAATGGGTGTCATTTTTCCTTTTTTGCTCCCATACTAACCCATAATATCACTTGGAATTTACAACCCATAGAATATTTCATTGAAGTATGTGTTTTTGTTTGAGTTGTCTGTTAAGATGTATTTAAGAGCCACCATACTTAAAAAAAAAACCAACGTTTTAATCTTTCTTTACTGTAAATCTTAGTGTCAGTTATCATCTGTGAAAGTAATGAGTAAAAGTACAAGTAATGAAAAGAAGGGGGAAAAAATACTGATTTTTTTTTTTGCATGTTTTGCTCTTAGTCTGCTAATCCAAAGAAGACATTTCTTTAGTTGAAAAGACATTGACTAAATGTCAGCTGCCTGAGTTTTTTTAAATAGCAGTCTTTTGATGAGAAACTAGATATATAAGTCTTGATTTTCTGTTTATTAACCTTTTAACATAGCAGAGGCCATAAGTGTTTTTTGTTTGTAAGTCTAGCATTTTAAACTTGACCTTTCCCAGAGCTCTTGCTTATAAAAGGACAGTTTGGCTTTATGCTGAAGGAAAATAATGGTGTTGTAAAGTTGATTTTGTATTTAACGCGGTGATATTGTGATGTGCTGCGTGCAAAGTCCTGCACTTGGGACAGGCTTAAACTGCTGCAAAGGTGTTGTCTTGAGAGCAGGAAGCAACTCTGCAGAAAACCTGGAGTCTGTCCTAGTGCAAAACCACGAGTCAGTAGTGTGCCCTGGCAATAATGCAGGCTAACAGCATCCCTGGCTTTGTTGATAGGGGCATAGTCAAGAGATCCCAGGTAGTGAATTTTTTTGCTCTTAACTCAAAACTTGCTGGGTTGCATCTGGAACACAGTGTTCAATATGCTGTAGAAAAAAATCTTTTTTGTTGATAAACTTGAGTGAAGGACCACCAAGCTAGTCAGGGGCTGGAGCACTGAGGAAAGGCTGATGGAAGTGGGCTTGTCCAGCCCAGAGAAACAAAGGTTTTGCGGGGAGGAACCTGTAGCAACCTTCCGATAATACCAGGTAAGTTACTGTGAAGGTGGAAACAAGCTTTTTAGGAAAGGGTACAGCAAAAGAATGAGAGAGAGAGAGAGAGAGGTCATAAATTGCAACTAAGGACACTTTAACTGGATATGAGAAAAACAAATTTCACTTTCTTAAAAGATGACTTTTAAATTCAAAATACCCAGAATTGTCTTTTCCATAGAGTAAAAAAATATTAAATTCTACCCAAGAGTAAAAAGGGATAGGAGACAAAAATACAACTGTACTCTGTGAATACAGAGTATGTAAAGACACAGCCATGCTGTTGTTAGCATTCCAGTTCCTATCTTTCATTTCTATTTTTACATTTAAATAATATCTGCTAAACTACACTCAAAACCCACCTAGCTTCCCTATCTTCTCATTATATTAATAGGCTTAGAACTTGATTTTTAAAGTATATATTGATTCTAAAGATCAGAGCTACATGTTACCCATTGTGCGTCTCAGCTTTTTGAAATCACGGATGAATGTAGCTGAGATGTGTTTCTCAATTGGACCAAAGAAGTGAATTTGATGCAGTTGTTTATGATCTGAATGACTGTTTACTACAGGTTTTAAACAACTCAGCAGGTGCTAATATTAACTCATGTTAATATGATGTTACTGTTGGTGACAAAACATGTTTCGGTTGTAATCCGAAGGCAAAATAATTTTGTTTATTTAGAAAAAAGAATGCTTTAGCCACTTGATGATGTCAGAGAGATCAAAGACTGTAAATCTCTCAGTTCTTGTTCACAGACAAATTGGAATGCAATTTCTTTTTACCATGCAGATGTTTAGCCACTAAATCTACAATTTTTTCAAGTTGGAAAAACTTCTATATATGTAACACATTAAAACCTTTTAACTGCATACCATTACTGAGCATTGTTTAGTCTTTAATCACCGAATCGATATGAATTAAATTGCTTTCTTAATTGCCTAAATACCTTATATTTTTAAAAGCCTGTTTTTCTACTGCACTCATTTATTCTTAACAGGGTAATCCTTAAAGCTGAAAGGCCTGTATTAAATTGAACATCGATGGCAAGCCTGTCATGAGGATTATAGAATTAGAACTTCTAGTGATTTAGAGAATGAGAAAACAAATAGGAGATTTTACACACACATTTATGTATTCTTCTTAAATAAATCCTTGATTTCATTTGTTGTGTATGTTGTAGCTTCTGTATAAGAACTGTACTAGATGAGTTAGTAAAATGTGGTTTAAAAAAATCTTTACAGATATACTTGTAATACTAATTCTCTATAAGAAGTGAAGTACACTCATCTCAAACTCTTGCATACACCTACTTTCTCTATTGCCTTTGTAAATAAGGGGTAATGTCTACTTCCACTAAATCTTCAGTCAACTCAGACATTCATTCTTTATGTTTGCATAAAAATGGAGAAACTAAATTTGGACTTAAATTCATTTTCTAATTCTCTTAAGTTCATGATGTTCCTTTGCATATACACATGCGCTCTGCCATGGGATTTAGCCACATGTATCTATGTTTACTTGGAAATTTGCCACTAGCCCTGTATTTTAACAGTTATTTCAGAATTATTTTTTAAAACTAATAAACTGATTCTAGCAGTTAATGCACTTAGGTTAATGGAGAACAGAGGGTCTTATAACCTTCAGGAAGACTAGTTTATTTCAGACCACTGAAAATCGCCTCTGTCATTGAGAGGATAGTGAAAATACGCAACTACCTATTTCTTCACACTGTGCACAATTTTCATGCAGCTTTTCATAAATAAGACTGGATGTACTGTATTTCCTTTACCGGCAGTTAGGATTACCTTTGCTTTTCTGTTGTCATTTTGTATTCCAGTAAGGTGGACTGCATTTATTTCGTGTGCTTGTATAGAATTTGTGTGAAAGTCTTTACGATAGAGAAGTATGCTTTAGATTTTGCTGGAATAAAAAATTGTGGATTTATGACAAGGAGTTTCTTTAACTTGACTGGTAAAAGAGCAAATTCTGACTTTTAGCATGCTGTCCAGCTATGCAGCATTTCAGAGGGATTCCTTTAGAAATCTGGCAGTGGGGAGCATTGAAGGAATGAACTACATTCTGTTCTGTTTAATCTCTGTTCACAGCTATTTTTTTTTTTTTTTATCACAGCAAGCATTCTGAACTGGCATTGCTAAAATCTCAGAACTTTAGGGTCTGTCTTCAGATTTTGTTCTCAGCATAATTAATTATTCTTAAAAAAATATAGCATGGGGATAGATTCCCTTTGTAGTCTTAAATTATAAAGAATCGGAGAAATTTCATTTTTTAATTTATGTTATTTGCAGGCAACAAGTGTAGGTAACTTTTTGTTAATGAGTTTACATCTGCAATATTCACTTTTATTTAAACATTTTACTAAAAAAAAAGGTAATTTTTTTTTTCCCTCTTTGTTTTGTCCTGTGTTCATTTTCTAGATTCGAGATACTAAATCATCAGATCAGAAAACAACCCTATTGCATTTTCTGGCAGAAATCTGTGAGGAGAATTACCGGGACATCTTAAAATTTCCAGAAGAATTGCAACATGTTGAGAGTGCAAGTAAAGGTAAGCAAATAGATAAAGCACCTAAAGGTAATAGCTGTTTGCTTTGACATTAAATACTTCCAACGTTTCATTTTAGATTGTAGGATTATGTAACCTGTAAGCGTTGATAATCCACATGGATTTTGCTTTTCTGGTATTTATTGACCTGAGAAAAAGCGAGGAAGGGAAAAACAGTAATGAAGTAGCTTTTCTTGTGAAGTAGGCTGTGGAAATAATACAGCATATTTCAGTGAAGTACTTAAAAAAATCACATATCGGAAGCTGTGTAAGCAGTGTAATGATGATGTTTAGTTTACCATTAAGCCTTTGAAGTCTTGTTGCTTGAGAGTGAACACCCGTGTGTGTGCGCGCGTGCATATGTGTACGCACACAGTATGTGTCTCATCTTAACACTTGACTTAACACCTGAACAGAGAATAACAAATACGCTTTCTAAAGATCCCAGACTGTATATGAAATATATAGTTTAATTATACTGTACAGTCAATGATTAATACTGATTTTATTCTTGGTCAGTCAGCAGTGTAGCTTGGTGAATGTGGTAGAAAAGAATTCATTTGTTGGATGTCTTTTTGTGTGAAATATGCTGTGCTGCTTGGTGCACTTGTTGCTTACCTATTGAAAGCGAAGGCTATTTTATAGCGCTTGATGAAGATAAAGCAAACTGTTTTATTTTGACTGGTCATTACTGATTCATCCGAAGATAAATACTTGGGGTAGCACAAGAATATGAAGGGAAAGAGAGGGGAAAAGGAGTTGGATACACTTTTCCGCTAGCTCTATCCAGGTTTTCTCTTGAAAATTTTTGTCTCCTCTTCTTCAGTGTTATCAGTCAGTGTCTCTCTTCAGTGCAGTGGTTAGCTGTTAGATAGATACTTTTTTTAATTAGGCCATAATTTCCTTTCAGTTTGTCTTCTATATTAAACTTTGGTCTAGCGAGAGCAGAACTCTTGTTTCCCCAAGGACTTGGGGAATGGTTCATCAATCAACTTAACTTTGCAATTGTTTAATCTCCAGCTTATTCACAGATTTATGTGGTTGTCATACAATTTTTATGCTGTTTCTCAAACTTCGCCAAGTACCTTTCCATGGGTTTTTTTCTGCGTATAAACTAAATTTTATTTGTATTGATTAAATGTCTTCATGCTTCACTTTCTTCTTTGCTGCTGAATACTTCGGTGGCACCAATCATAGAATGGTTTGGGTTGGAAGAGACTTTAAAGCTCATTTAGTTCCAACCCCCCTGCCATGGGCAGGGACACCTTCCACTAGACCAGGTTGCTCAAAGCCCCATCCAACCTGGCCTTGAACACTGCCAGGGATGGGGCAGCCACAACTTCCCTAGGCAACCTGTTCCAGTGCCTCTCCACCTTCCCAGTAAGGAACTTTTTCCTAATATCTAATCTAAATCTTTCAGTTTAAAGCCATTACACCCTGTCCTATCAGTACACATCTTTCCTGTAGGCCCCCTTTAAGTACTGGAAGGCCCCTATAAGGTCTCCCTGGAGCCTTCTCTTCTCTGGGCTGAACAACCTCAACTGTCTCAGCCTGTCCTCCTAGGGAAGGTGCTCCAGCCCCCTGACCATCTTCGTGGCCCTCCTCTGGACCCACTCGAGCAGGTCCATGTCTTTCTTATGTTGGGGGCCCCAGAGCTGAACACAGTACTCCAGAATGCCTACTGACAAAATGGAACTGATCTGTCTATGTGGGTTTGAGGATGGTATTGTGTTTTAAGGCAGTATAGAGACTGAAGAGGTAACTTGTACATTACCATCGTGAATGTACCTGTCCCGGTTTCAGCTGGGATAGAGTTAATTTTCTTTCTAGAAGCTGGTATAGCGCTATGCTTTGTGTTCAGTATGAGAATAACATTGATAACACACTGATGTTTTCAGTTGTTTCTAAGGAGTGTTTAGATGAAGTCAAGGACTTTTCAGCTTCTCATGCCCAGCCAGCAAGAAGGCTGGAGGGGTGCAAGAAGTTGGGAGGGAACACAGCTAGGGCAGCTGACCCAAAGTGGCCAAAGGGGTATTCCATACCATGTGATGTCATGCCCAGTATCTAAACTGAGGGGGAGCTGGCCTGGGGGAATCACTGCTCAGGAACTAAGTGGGTGTCAGTCATCAAGTGGTGAGCAGCTGCATTGTGCATCACTTGTTTTGTATATTCCAATCCTTTTTATTGTTATTGTCATTTTATTATTGTTATTATTATAATTCTTAGTTTCTTCCTTTCTGTTCTATTAAATTGTTCTTATCTCAACCCACGAGTTTTACTTGTTTTTTCCTGATTCTCTCCCCTATCCCACTGGGTGGGGTTGGGGGGGTTGAGGAGACTGAGTGCGTGGCTGTGTGGTGCTTAGTTACTGGCTGGGGTTAAACCACGACAGTACCACAGTACCACATAAATATATACATACATACATACAGATATATATATATATAAAAAAAAATAAAGGTGCATGCTTAAACAGTGTACAGCTGGCTGCTTACATCTGAGCACTACTATGGATATTACACAGAGAATTTATACAATTGCTATTAATTTTGCTGTTTGCTGTCAATGTTGTTTGTTCCTAGTCTCTGATATGGAGGTAGATACCTTCCTCAAACTGACTTTTCTTCTTTTCTCGCCCAACCTTACCCAGTAAGTGTCACTGGTCCAGCCAGTGTGTTCTCAAGGACTTACGATAGAGTAACATAATGAGTAATTTTATTTATGCAAATAGCAGTTTGTCATCTTATCTAAGTTCCAGAAATGTTTTCTACCACTTGATAATTCTTTTCTGGAGGTGATTATTTTTTTTTTTTTTAAGTTTAATCTTTTACTTCCTGCATATCTTAAATTCTTTACAAAGCCTTATGGTTTACCAGGCACATTTGATGATCTTTTATTAATTTTCTCTTGTGGCTAACATTACCTTGCAGCTTTGAGGTTTTTATAGTTTGATTCAAAGCCTCTGATGTTCTGTAACTTGACTCGAGGAATTAAACCAAAAGTGTTAGTAAAGTTTAGTTAAGCTATAGCATCCAAAAGAGAGAAAGCATATTAATGGAGCAAAGTCGCTTATAATCCTGATGCTTAGAATACATGTGAAAAAAGGTTTTATTGCAGTTAAATTTGTTTCATTCTGTAAGATAAAAGCTCATTATGTTTCCTGTAAACAGCGCTGACTTCTAATCAGAAGCATAAACTACTGTTCATTTTTAATGACCAAAACTTCCTTTTCAGCCCTTCTCTGCTTTCTGTAACAAAGCAGATTTTTGGCAGAATAAATGTGATTTGTGCAACTTGCTTCAACTGTTCCCCATGGTACTTTTTGTTTTTTGTTTAATTGTAATGTTCATCTGCTCTGTCATGTGTGGTCATTTTTTCTGTGTAGGAAGTTAACATGCTTAGTGTGTAGGAGAACATTTTCACTTCCTATTTATTGTTTGGTGTTTTATAAACCAGTGGTTTCAGGGATGGACAGTTGGGTTTATTTTTCCTGTAGGAGGCTTCTTTTGGAATAAATTACCTACAGATATGAGGACGTTGGCATCAGTTAGTTATACATAAAATAGAAGGAAATCTACCAGCAAATATTATCTCTATATGAATTTTAAATAAGGAAATATGAGCTAAAGAGGTGACAGTCTGATTACTTGAGATGTATACTTCCTACTTTTTAGCCAGAAGGCAGCCTCGTAGTTTGAAATGTACATAGAATTCCAAATACAAGATTTATCACAATCAGCTTCTTTTAAATCTTGGGTGCATTTTCTCAGTTCCATGTAAATAAAAAGAAACTCTTGTTTTGCTTTCATTTTCACGTAAGAGTAAAGAACCAGCATCTGAACAATGGATGATTTTTTCTTTTAACAAATAGCAGATAAAGCATAAAACTGGATTTTAATATGAAAAGGTCAATAGGATTAGATGAACTGCCCCTGCATGTACTAAAATCTTTGATAATCTGATATTAGATATAATAAAATATTTGATCTTTTTAAAGATGGAAGATCAACCTAGAGGTTTATGAAAAGTAAAAATAAATTAGGAAACAGTTTTATTCTGGAAAGTGTAAGCAAAGGTCAAACTGATTAACTATCAAGAGATTATTGGAAAAGCATTCCTTCTTACTTGAAGCAGACTGTATGAAAGGGAAACCAATAAAAAAACACAAGATTGTGACAAACTGGATTCTTCGATGGAAGTGATATTCACTTACCTTCCCCCAGTCTGCAGTGTTTTCCTCTTGTTCCCCGACTGTTGAAACTATGCAAAGCCGTTTTTCATATTTCTACTTTGTTCACTTTACTTGTTGTTCCAGTTGCTGCTTTTCATGGTATTTGCTCTTACCATCCTACAATCTGTGATTTTATTAAATACCTGACAAATTCCTATCCCTCTCTGCAGGTTCAGTCAAACATAATCTCAAAACAAATACAAGAGGTACCTTACTGAAGTCAGATAACCAGTTTGGGATTTCTAAATAAAGTCGTGTTGTAAAAAGTATAATTTGGAATTCCTTAGAAAAGATACATATTTTTTAACTTGAACCTCCTCTGAGTGTCAAGCCTCCCAGAAATCATAAAAAAGAAATATGTAACATGCAAAATTAAGAGGAAGAACATCATCCATGTATTTTATAACAACTTAATTTCAGATTTTAAACGAGCAACAGTTATAAATCACAGTTCATGGTTTAAACGTTGTGCCTGTATTTAAAATAAAACATAACCTTATCTTTGTCAGTTGAACATTGTGTCCAGCTCCTCCTAAGTTTAACAGTTCCTGACATACTTATGTTACCTACTTGCTTTGTCTGCCAACAGTGGGAATTGCTAGGCTGTGTGAAGTCATATGAAGTTTTGTGAGCTTGTGTTGTCCCACTGGTGTTTACTTCAGAAACGATTGGATATAGAATGCTGTTATCTGTAGTTGGCCATTGGCCATTCTCTGTGTTCTCCTGACATGTTGGACAAGTTAAAGTGATACCTTATAAGTACAGATGGAGTATGGATTTGGGGGTTAGCTGAGCAGTTATGTAGGGCTCCCAAGAACAGCTAAACTCCAAGCGAAGGGCTGAGCTTAACCATGAATGCAGTTTGGATAATAAAGTCTCTTTCAGAAATAATGAGGGCTTTTTCCAGTGCTTAACATACAGAATTATGTGCCTGATACAAAGGTATACTACTTAATAATTCTTTTAAAGTATTGTTAAAAGAAACACAGAGCATTCTGAGTAAAATCAAGTGAAATATGCCTTGGGGGAGGTGAATTATGCCTGTGTAGTAGACTAGAAAGTACTAATAACAGGAACATAGATTTCTCACTCATGTTGACACAAAAAATTTATTTCTTTAATTTGCAAGCATATGGTCCTGATGGTTGAGGCATCTCTCTAGAAAGGACATTAGCAATCAGAAGCACTGAGGAATGCAAATATGTAACACTTAATATATTATTACAAATACCGTAAGAAAATATTAATTTTTAAATTCTGTACAAGTACTTCACTGATTTAATGCCATAATTTTAGAGTGGGGACAGTATTTTAAAACATTCTGTGCCATTGTTGCTTTAAAGCATAGCAGTTTAAAACCTATTTATAAGTACTAGTCATTTTTCTGTCAAACAAAAGTTTTATAGTTTGTTGCAGTAGAAGAAACTGTGTTTTTACAGAGAGATCTGCAGTATTTTCCACCTTGCGCAGTTTAAATTGCTGAAACAGATTTTACCCAATCTGGCATGTTGGTGGATATAAAATAGACAATGCCTTCTGGCATGAGAAATTTAATGCCTGCATCTGTGACTTTTTTCTCAATAATAGAATCCAAAGTTGGCATTTTGCATCATAATTAAAAGTCAATCTTGCACTGTATAGTGACTTCTGTCATTCTTTTCATTCACATAAACTGCAATATTGAAATGTCAGAAACTCTCTCAATGTGTTTTTCTGAATGTAGTAAATACACAGGTACATCAAATACTAGAAGACTTTTTTCTCTAGTAACACTCCTGTATTTGCATATAGCATTGCCATATTAATGGTAGCTTATGCATCGTCTCATTAAAAGTTTTTCGACAGATATGTTCTCCTTCATTGACAAGCATCAGTGAGGAAGACAGGGAAGCAAAAACTTCAGAGATAGTTTTTGTGTTGTAGTTCCAAGGTGCAATATCTGAAAGAGATCATGTTGAGACTCAGTAGGATTCTGGATTGGCTTACATTCTGCAAAATTGCTTACAAAATTTTCCCAGTCTGTGAGGATTTTGAGGATTTATTTAGTTGCTATCTTCTAATATGTAATAAATGGTATGCAAAATTATGGTAGTTCTGAATTCTGAAGCTACTTTTTGAAGGTACAATTTGGGTTCTACATTAAACAAAGTTATTATGTATGGCATGCATTTTAAGGATCCACTTGTCTCCCTGAAATGTAAATATCAAGGGCAAAATTAAAGAATAGTCCAAATGACTCTCATGGGCTGTTGCTTATTAAAGAAATTAAGGCATTTAAGAATTTCTGGCTGTAGTTAAGCCAATTCGGATTTGAGGACTGCTTTAAATGACTTCTAAAATTGTGTAATCCATTTAGAATTCCTTAATACAAGCTGCTAGAGAGAGGAGAAAGCTACAAAACAGCACTTACCTCTTTCTTTTCCTCCTTATCTTGAATTCTTGAATTTGTACTTTCATTGATGTAAGAAAGGTTGTTATACCTCTGGAAGCATGGCTTGCACTTCAGTTAATTGGAAAGACCAGACTCCTGTTACAAGTTGAGAGCCTGAAGGGAGGTCCATTGGATGAAGTTGCTCAACACCTTCACTAGTGAGTTTTTAGTAATGACAGATAGGTTGTGTCACAAAAGCTTTGCTCCTTCTCTTTCTTTGTATTCCTTACTTTCTGTGATTTTTGCACACATGTGCCACTGAATATAGTGTGCTATAGCTGCTTCACAGTGAATTATAGCATGCGTCTATCAGTTTGGTATACAAACTAAAGTTGGACTATAGAGAAATAGTGACAGGGCAAAAATACGGGCTTTTGAAATAAACACAGCAGAATTTAGCATGTTCAGTTAACACTTCCAAATGTGGGTGCAATTAATAGAACTTAAAAGTCCAGTCCCTTCTTTCCTTTGCCTCATTTGCAATTAGTGTTATACCTTTGCCAGGAAGTTTTGCTTCAGTGTGCTCATTTAATAGATACTGATTTTGTAATTATAAGCTCTGTTTTCAAAACTAACTCAATTTCTGACATCTTGAAAGACATTTGTAATTAAACATCAGAGTAAGGTGAGTTTCTGGCGTGCTCTGGAGGAGATACCCATATTGCCAGGAGAATGCCTACTGAACACAATGCTCTTCTCGCTGATGAGCTCTAATACTTCTGGTTATGTTTCTGAAATTGGGACATCTGTTTTCTAAAAGATTTTTATTTGTAATACGAAGTCAGTTCACATTCAACTAATGAAACTTATATTCTACAAGGTACTATTGTTTACAGTTCGTTCAGTGAGGTAAACATGAGAAGTTAGGTGAAAAGGCTGGTATTGACAAGAGTTCAAGAGGAAGTAGGAGGCTGGCACACACAGAATTTATGCAGGTCACAAAAATAAGCATAAAACTTGTCAGGATTCAACCAGAAGGAATCTTATGGGCTCAGAGTTTTTTCTCTTTCCAAAAACTGGTCTTTTGCTGCTAATTAATTTGACCTTAAGAAGTAAACAATTTTGAATCAATAATGAGTTGGATAATATGACCTGTCCAAAGCAAGGAAGGGATTTCATGTTCTGATAGATCACTTAGCAGATCAATGACTTTGTACTGTGCTGTGCTTTGGAAAGGAGTTGTAACAACTGGCTCATGTTGATAGTGATAATGGTAATGCATTTTGGGCTCCTAATGCACTGTTTGTCATGTATAATTGATTCTTAATGTCTTAATAAGTTTTTATGTGCATCAGAATTACGCTTTCGTTCTTAAAACATGTTCATAGGCACATAATTGCTGGAACTGAGACAAGCAGATTCATTCCCTAAACCAGAGTACAGTTCCGTACATACATTGATATTAAACATAAGCTACCCACAGAAATTTCTCTTTTTGTTCTGTGGATATATTGAGTGTTTCAGGATTAAGAGCACTGTTTGTAATTTCCTCAGCTCCAGAGGAAAGAAGACGACGTGCTGCTTATGACGTTTCTGATTTTAGGCCTAACAGGCGATGGTGGTTTTGGTTTTTTTCCCTGCTATCTCACTTGTCAAGGCAAGCTTGTTAATGGCATTTGCACTTCAGTGTGTGTAATATTTAAATTAAATTTCTTCACTTTAGATGGTTGTTATTGTTATTCTCAGAAGCTGAAAATCTGTTCGTAGTTTGTACGCAAAATTTGGTTTTTATCACTTTAGCTTGTGTGGTATAGTTCTGTTCAAGATGTGTGTTTAAAATCTGTGTCACCCTTTTCTTAAATTGTATCAGATATATATGTTTTCTTTCTGTGATAAGACTTATGAAAATATATATATTTGTAAACATTTGTATTGTGATGATTTTAGGTCTTGATCCCAGTTGAGATTTTTTTGGGTAAGGATTGGTAGGTCTCCTTCTTTTCTCTCTATAGAGAACAATATTGCAATCTAGAGCTTTTCCACGTACATGCCTCATTAAACATCATTTTGGACTGAAAGATAATTAGTGTCTTAGACTGACTCGCTCATTAAACTCTAAAGCCAAGAGCTACTTGGGGCTGGACTTGTTACAGGGTGCTCTCATCTTAAAATTGTGGTTCACCCCTGCTTGCAAATGAACAGGACAATAGAATCAATGCACAATTGTTTTATCTTTGGTTAACTAAGATAATGATGTTGCCTTAGAAGTCTGAAATAATAAAGCATAGCTGTGTCATTGCCTTTCTTCACCATTCTATATCAATGTTGTGAAAAATCAACTAAAATGCAGAGACTCTGCTGGTGAATGAAATCTTAGCATGCAAGTTAGAAGTACAAATGCACATCTATGTGTGAAATATATCTGTTAAAAATTCTATTTTAAAGCTTTTTCAAATTACATGTTTCCGTTTACAGTACGTAGTCATAATATATAATCAAAACATTATCCTTTGGACAGACTTGCTGTTTTTCCTAAACTTTACAAGTTGCAGGGAAAAACCTGTGGAAGATTTACAGGAAAAAACATGTATTATGCATGATGTATTGATTGTTACGCATAAGTAGTCTGTGTCGGAAGGCTTACCCATTTTTTGGAAGAAGAGGGTGGTGATGTGCCCTAGCTAGTTAAGATGCTATCTAGTTTTTTCCCTTTGCTCCCAAGATGTTTAAACCTCCACCCATAAGCATTTCTAACATTTCTTTTGAGCCTATGAATTTAATAATAATTTCTTGTACCATAGTTGGGGTTCTGCTTTGAAATTTAGACATTGTTGGCCTAGGAATGTACTTTTCAATACTACTTTACTTCTGCCTAGGTTCTGTTAAAAACACATGATGTTTATCTGGAAAGAGGAGTTTCCTTGGTATCAGTAGTAGCCTTGGCTGGATGTAGTCTTAAGAGTTTGTCTGATCCTACCTGTCTTGACTGTTCATCTAGTTTCTTCTTCAGAACTTCTAATGATTAAGTTCCTGGAAAAAATATTTCAATACAGAGTTATTTTTACTGTTGAAGTTTGTTCTAGGTCTATCACAGTAGCGTTTAGTGAAAACCTAGTTTCTGATAAAGGAAATAATGCATGTGGTATCTCCAAATTTTTTTCATAAGCTGGTATTCAGTAGCAATTATGACCAAAGCCATATCTGTACCATGCTCTTCAGAATCTTTCTTCTAATGCTGGATTTACTCTTTTAGCACAATGGTCTATCTGTATATCAAATTGTGATAACATGATTGATCGTGTCCTGCAAACAGTATAGCTGTGTTAGGAAAGATTTCTAGTATGAAGAGTGACATGTTAACTACTTGAGAAATGACATACTAAGGGAGCTGTACTGCTGGAAGCTGTTAAACCAGGAAGCTTCAAGCATGGGTTGTTTTGTGCGATACAGGCATACTGTGGTATATATCACATATGTATGTGTGTGTGTGTGTATACACACATATAAATGTATGTACATTTACATACATGCCTGTGAGTTATACATATCATGGTATACCTGTACCACACAAAAATACATATATAAACGTATTCGTATGTATGTATACCCGTGAGAGATTTATCATGGTATATGTACATGTATATAAACACACATATAATATACAGGCATACTCTGAGATAGACACATGCGAACACCGTGCTACTCAGAATCCTCAAGTAGACTGCAGCAGCACTGTTCACCTAACCCCAACAGAACATTTATTCTCTCAATAAATATAAACTTACTTAGTGGTATGAATTGAGTAATCAATGATTGTAATTCCTGCAGATTACGTACTTGCTCACCCATTTCTCCTCAAACTGTTTTTCAGACATTTGTGAAAGACTACTTCCATCTGCCCTCAGGCAATAAGAAATAAATAATCATTAGTATGCTCAGAATGTAGTTATGGTACAAATACTGCCTAGACTTAGAAATCCACTAGTTCATTTGCTTCGTATAGACTTGCTTTTGCTTACTGAAGTAATTTATATTATTGGCTCTCACTGTAGAGTTTTTACTAAACATGGATGTAGCCATTCCTGTTTTGCATCGTGATCCATTCAAATGATTTTGATCATTTTGAATTTATGATGCAAGAGAGATTGCACCTAATCAAAATGTATCATTTCACCTCTTGTTATAGGGGAGGACTCTTGGTCTGGTGCAATCTTATTTTAGAAAGGATTAGTCTGTCCTTTGGTACTATTACTGTATTACTGTAAATATAAAATGCTTAGCTTGACAGTGGGGACTAGCTAGTGTTTGACATTAACATGAGATTAACTGCTTTGTAGCATTTTTCTAGGACTAAAGTGGACTACCAGACATTCACTAAGCCTTCCTTAGCGTGCAGTCTGTGCAACTGCTCTCTCCAAAATAAGTGGATGGGATTTTTTTTTTTTTTTCTACAGAGGAGAAATTAATATAGGGGAAACAGTTAAGCGAAGAAAAAAATTATCAGCTTTCATGTCAAAATGACATTGCGCCTTCTCTTCAATGACTGTGGATTTCTATTATAAATAAATAATAATATTCAAAGTAATCTTTTAATCAGTCGTAGATTTAATGATGCGTGACTAACTGAGCTTCATTCCGTATTTGTGCAGAGAGAATATTGATAAATCTAGGTGCTTATATTAGTCTTCCACTGACATGAAAAATAATCTGACAATATATTAATACGCATAACTTCATATTCACCTTGTTTATATCAGTCCTATATGTTAATAGTAATTCTGTGTGATAATGCTTTAGTTAGTTGAAACATACATGTTTAATTTCTGGTATTGGATTTTTCTTCTGTTTCATAAATCCTTTTATGATAGTGGTTTGAGGTACCTGTGTTAAAGATGCTGTATTTCTTTCCATCTTAGAGTTGCAGCAGCTCTCCGCAAGTCAGCCTTTTCTTATTGCTAAATAAGGGGCCAGTCTGATAGAGTTTGGTACAGACTAAGAAATCTTGCTGCCTTTTTTCCTCTCTTTAGCCTTGAAGATGGGTCCGAATATAGGTTTTGGGGTTTATGTGGTTTTTGACTTAAGGCATAATAATAATGTACTAAGTGCCCAGGGGTCCACACAACCTGATGCTCTCTCCGGTGCTGGCAACAAGATACACTATTTACAGAGAACACTGCAGTTCCTCCAGTCTGTTTCTCCCACCATCTGTTTCTGGTTGTTGGTGGTGGTTGTTTTTTTTTTTTTCTTTTTTTTCCTCTTTTTTAGTATTTGCCTCTGTTACTATCTTGAAATCAGATGTTTGTGTAGCAGATTTAGTTGGTTGCTCTCTCCTGCTGCAACATTAAATGGAATAGTATTGTAATTGCTCCTGCAGAGAGGCTTTCCCAATAATAGTTCTTGAACAGAGCTTGCGTGCCACTGAAGACCAAATGCTACCTTTCAGGTAGATTTTTAGACTAGTTCTAGTAGGATGCCTAATTTTCATGTGGAATGATGGACAAATTGAAGGTGAGCAAGCCTTTGTCTTGTGATCACCAGCTTTGAGGAGCATAGTGATAGAGGCAGTCATTTTAATATGTGCATTTATGGAATGGTTTCAAAGAAATGGCATTTTGCTGCAAGTAGAGTTTATGCTTCCATAAATTAAAACCTTGCAAGACTTTTAAGAAACTTAGATGATTTTCCCTGAAAGAGTAAAGGGTATTCATGTTGCTTCCTCTTCACATTACTGAAGTAGTAAATCTCTAATAATATGGTTTATGGGAGGAAGTGCAGACATTTTATTATAGTCTATAGATATGTTTCCTGTTACGTAGTCTTTTTAAGCTTGTGTTGCAGAACAACAGCTTCATAAATTGTTTGAACAGAAGCTTGTATATTTGTCTGGGCTAGTAAAAAAAAAAAAAAAGGGAACCAAAATGCATATTCTACAATGCTTTTTGATAATTCACTGTGAATATAGAAGTTAGTTATGGGAAGCACAGCTTTTGAATGCAGCCTTCTTGGATAGAGTTCCTTCGTACTTTCAAAGTCAGTATGCACCTAATCTGAATTGTTTTCTGAACTTAGTTTTATAAAACAGAGTTACTGAAAACACTTTTTTTCCATTTTAACCACAGAGGCAAAGACTTCTTATTTGTCATTGCTTGCTGAATTTCTCTGCGCTTTTATATTTCAGACAAAAGTAAACTACTACTCTTGCTAAGCAGTCATGCATTTAAATATTTTCAAATTGGTGAAAACAGTTAAACTTTAACTGTTATATTGCCTATTTACTTACCAGCTGCTATTCTTTTTACCCAACAAAATTACCATTTGCATCCTTCTAATTTATTTTTCAGTTCTAGAGTTTTACTTCAGTGCTGTTTGTCTCCCTATCCAACTACATAACAACCTATAAAAATATTACAGTAATTCAAGTTCTTCAAGCAAAAAAGTGTGCTCCTTTTCTGACAATAATACCAAATTATTAAACTAATGCAGCCATAACCTAAAAGCTTTGACAATGTTTATTATTCAAACTGCTTTAGTGGTTGATTTCAAGGTTAGCTCTTGAATGTTAAGTTAATAGCTACCAGGGTGCTGTGGTCAGTATAGATTCCCCCCCCCCCCCGCCCCCCCGGTTGAGTTAAGCTTAAAAAGCTGTTTCACTATAATTTTAAGATTACACGATTAGTAGTTCCTTTGGTACCGAGTACAAAATTGAAAATTAAATCAAGATTATGTCTGTGATAGACAGCTGTATTGGTGCCTCATGTATTTGAATGGGCTTGTGAAAAGTTAAATCAGTGGTGTTACAGCTGATACGAATTGTTACTTACAAAGAATATAGAATTGATTTTGTTCTGGGAACAACTTCCTTATTTACAGGATTTTCATTTCCTATATACTGTTTTTCAAGCCATCTTGAATCAAATCTTGAATCTCACATAGTCGCAGCACAATTACAAGGAAATAGGAAAATAAACCATTCTTTTGAAAATACTCTATGCAACTTTTGGACAAATGGCTTACTGTCAAAAAATAATAAAAAGCAGAAACCCCTTAAAACCAAAAAAAGGTCATGTATTTACCTTGACTACACAAAGAATCCTTGGGTTAGCTGGGATGCAAGTCTACAGTGTTAGCTTTGTAGAGCAGCTGCCTGCAGTCAATAAAGAGCATTGATTTGGCCAATTAGTGAAGTGGAGATAATGTGCTGGATGTTCTCACCTCTGGTTCCACATATCAAAAGTTGTTTGTGGCACTGTCTTTTTAAGACTTGACCAAGTTTATATGCACTGTCACTAAAGATTATGTAGTTTGTAGAGTGTAAATTGGCTCCGAAACAAAGTGTATTTGAAATGTTCTGTACTCAATTTAGAGGAAGGATGTGAAATGGTGCAAATGTTACAGTTCTCTTTGAGAAAAGGTGGTGTTGCAGTTGTCTGCTTGTTCTTGAAAGCACATACTTGTAAACTATGCAAGAGGAGACAAAGAACAGAAGATAGAATTTTGTTCTAAAATACATCTTTGAATTGAGAGGAAGTGCTTGTCAAACCACTTTTTATGATTAAATTGAGAATGATTAAGTGGTCTTTATGGATTATGTCATTAAACTCTATTATGGGTTCAGTTTGTTTTAATATTACAATTTGACCAGGAGCTTCTCTGCAGAGACTCTGTCACTTTTCATCTAGTTGTGGAATTTCTTCATGGTATGGTATTGTTTCATCTTCAAAATTGTGATGTCACAATTTCCAGTGGAGATTTTTCTCACGATGTATCAATTAGTGGTTGTTTAATACAAATTACAGGAATAGTGGTTTTCTTTAGAATAGTATATGACAGAATAAGCAATGATTCTTTAGAGTAGCCTCTCTTTTTTTCTTCTTTTTTTTTTTTTGGTGCTGTATTGTGAGTCCTTTACTACTTTTTAATTATCAGTAGCTTTTATTATTCAGACCTACTTTTGATGTTAACAGAGGGTTTCACAGATGTTGGTTTCTAGAAATCAGTTTAATTTCAATAAAAGACAAGTATTTGATCTTTTCTTCGTGTCTATTCCTTAAATCATTTCTGTAACAGAGTACATGCATTGGTAAAGATCATTCATTTAGCCAAGTACATACATTAATAAGGTAAAATCTCTTTGAACCTTAGTTACTTTTTAATCTTTGAATTAGATTTAAAAGAATGAAATATTAGAATTTTTACCAATAAATTTAAATAGAAATTGAATAATTTGAACTAATGGTAGAATTAAGTGGTGACATTTCAACATTAAATATGATGATTTGGTATATTACATTAGATATTTTCACTTAATTTTTATGAAGAGTAGGATTTTTATGAGCAGTAATTCCGAAAAATGTGAGTCTACTTAATGGAATAATTCCTCTTAAGACTATTTATACTGACATTGTTTTTTCCCTTTCTGGAATCTGGAAGCTTTTTACTCATTGTCATTTTTTCTTAGTTTCAGCCCAGACTCTGAAGAGCAACCTTGCTTTAATGGACCAGCAGATCCAGCGCCTAGAACTTGACATTAAGAATTTCCCTAAAACACAAGATGAACATGATAAGTTTGTAGAAAAGATGAGCATATCCTTTTTGTATGTCTTCATTGGTGATCTGAACATCCTGATCGTCTGGTTAAGTATTTACAGCACTTGAAAATAAGTTTTACGTCTCTTCGTCCATGCTTTTATTATAGCGCAGAGAAAAGCGTAACAGAACACACTGAATGTAGAAAACCATATAACCGAGTAGGTTACGCATTTAAAATCAGACTTCCAAGGGGAAAACCAGATAGCTTTCTTGAGGGAACTGGTTATAGTGACCAGTCATAAAGATAGTAGCATGGGCTTTTTGCCTTTAAGAATGGTATTTAATGATAATTGTTGAATCACTTCAATCTAGAAAACTATCAGCAGTACTGTGGAGAGTATTTATTATTTTAGCTTCAGATGTATTGTTTTTTTTGAAGGGAGAGAGTATTCATTTTGTTAATGGTTTTTATTTAAATTTTTTTAACAGATCATTTTAGAGAAAAAATATTTACATTTTTTGTACTCAAGAATGATTAGCCCTTTTATTTCTGTTGGGAATAGAGACTGTAGGTTCTTTAAGCATTAGTAAGTTAAATCTGTGGGAGAATACCACAGATTTGAAATCTGTTTAGCCTGTTCTCCCTCCAAAATTTTCATATATCCAGCTTTACTTTTGCTCAAAAGTACAAAGTAACAAGTATACTGTACATGCAAGAAGCTCACAAAACTGTGAGAACGACTAAGCAGAAGTCCTTTTTTTCTTAAAAAAAATCTCCATGTTTTTATTTTGCACAAAGCACGTGTCTGTATATGTGGAAGTGTTTGAAGTATGGCAAGCGGCCAAGTCCAAGGCATTTTGTGCATTTATAGAAGCTCAGATAGTTCATGTGACATCTATTCTTTCTTACTGCAACCAGACAGAAGTCATGGTTTTACGGGTTTCTCAAAGGAAAAAAAAAAAAAAAAAGAAAAAAAAAAAAAAAAAAGAGGGGACTGATGAAAGCATCTTGGCCTGTATCAGAAATAGTGTGGCCAGCAGGAGCAGGGAAGTGATCGTTCCCCAGTGTCCCTGTACTCGGCACTGGTGAGGCCGCACCTCGAGTCCTGTGTTCAGTTTTGGGCCCCTCACTGCAGGAAAGACATGGAGGTGCTGGAGCGTGTCCAGAGAAGGGCAGCGAAGGTGGTGAAGGGTCTGGAGCACAAGTCTGATGAGGAGCGGCTGAGGGAACTGGGGCTGTTCAGCCTGGAGAAAAGGAGGCTGAGGGGAGACCTTATCGCTCTCTACAACTACCTGAAAGGAGGTGGTAGTGAGGTGGGTGCTGGTCTCTTCTGTTAAGTGACTGGAGATAGGACAAGAGGAAACGGCCTCAAGTCGTGGCAGGGGAGATTTAGATTGCATATTAGGAAAAATTTCTTTACTGAAAGTGTTTCAGGTATTGGAACAGGCTGCCCAGGGAAGTGGTTGAGTCACTATCCCTGGAGGTATTCAAAAAACGTGTAGATGAGGCACTTCAGGACATGGTTTAGTGGGCATGGTTGATGGTTGGACTTGATGGTCTTGAAGGTCTTTTCCAACCTAAATGATTCTGTGATTCTATGTCTAGAGTCATTCATAGCTGCTCATCACATGTAGTAGGTGGATGTAATGAAGAGGTTCTCTTAACTACTGTGTGTTTGGAAAGTAAGTTTTAGCAGGATTAACCATCTGAATGGATTCAGTGACAGAAGTTCACAAGAAGATATTTACTATCTTCTCCATATGGATTTATTTTAAGTTTTTCACAAGACTGCAGAGAAGTAGCTTAAGGGAGACAACTCATGACCAAGTGGAAAATTGTTTCTCAGTACTTACATATTCTCTTCCACCTTGTCTTACTTGCAAGGTTAAGAGACTTGCTAGTAATCACATTTATCAGTTCTTCTATTAAAAAAAAAAAAGCTTATTATTTCCCAGAGATACAGTCATGTCAGAAAATCTTACAATATTGCTTTCTCATGTAATCATGTGCGTAGGCTGAATACTGTCAAGTAAGCCCCACTTTTGTTCGTAAACAAAACCAACATATTGAAATGCACTTTTTGCAACCGTGTGTTCTTGTTAAGCTTGACAGCTCTGTTTTACAGGTTATATACATTATTTTTCAGTTGTGTTGAGTAAATGCTTTGCCATTTGTTGTTTTGCTACCTATGTACTTACTGTACTTACAAAAATGATTGGCATCACTCCAGTGATTTGGTGAGAAAAAAGAGCCAAGCAGGTAATGTTTACCTTTTTCTGCTCTGCGGTTTATCACCTGAATTTTTTAAAGAAAGATTGTCCGACAATGCAAAAGAGTTTTTTAAAAAAACAAAAAAAGTACTAATGCTTTTTTGTATTGGCAAAAATACGAGGATCCTATGAAATTTTTGAACATTAGTTGTTGAAAGTCTCCTGGGCAGCCTTGCTTCAGTGCACGTACATTGATGTCACAGCTAGATTACCAATTCCTGGTAATTAAAATAGGCACCCTGAACTGTAGATGTCTGACAGCTTTTATCATACTAGTGAATTTGGTGCCTTGACAAAATAGATAAGACTGTAAGAAATTAACTGATTCTGCCTAAAGATTTATGTTTTTATAATTAATAGATGACCTGATAAATTGTGGTTTTCTTTTTTAGAAAGTCATCTCCGTTTATATCAAGTGATCAAATTTGTTTCTGCTTATCATTGAATATTTTTAAGTTTTCTACATTCCTGGATTTTTTTTTAGACTGAAGAATAAATGTTAAGGGGGGGGGGGGGGGGGGAGGAAGGAGATGACATCCTAGTCTTCAGTATGTGTTTCTTTTGTTTCTGTCAGCTTGTTGAAGAATTGTTGTTGATAGCATATACTGAGATTAGAAATTTAAAGAATTCCAGGCTGAACATCTCTTTAACTGCTTGAGTGTTTCAGAAAATGAGACATGTCTGAACATAAATCGTCTCTCAGTAGAGAGTTTTAGGATGCAGGAATTATACCATAATTAAAGGCATAGTTTCTTTTTCCCGTTCCTGCTAATAAAGCAAGCTGTTTACTGGTAATTGTGGATGAGACTTTCTTCAGAGAATATGAAAGGAATATTGCTTGGTATCATACTAAGGTAGGAGATCAATCACAATAAAAATACCATTCATAATATTAATTCATAATAATAAAATAAATTAATATTCATAATATAGAAGCAAATGCTATAAAAGAAATTATTTAATTCTAGAGTTTTTTAAGTTTGGTAGTGTGAATGACAAAAAGATGAATAGAAATTCTACTTACTTTTTCATCTAGGATTTTTTTTCTTGACTTATTTCTAAGCAGGATAATTGTGATTTCACTTAATCAGTTTTTTTATTTAGCACATATAACTATTCATCTCTGTGCGTACTATTTGATGTAACTTTTGAATGCCTAAAAATAACCTAAATCTACTTTAGGAATTAAATACAAAGACATGAAAAGTACTATGTTACTATTACACAAACTGTTTAAAAAATTGCAATATATTGCAGACGTAATATGTTCAGGTAAATATACCCCATTGATTAAAAACCTTTGACTTAAAGCTGTTAGAATTAAATTAATGTAGTTTTGACTGCAGTCTGCTAACTTGATGTATATCAAAAGGTTTTAATACATTTTTATTAGTTACAAACTGAGGAAAATGGGTTAATGTTTTCTGAATAGTTTATATTTAAAGTAAGACTATAGGCAACTAAATGAAATAATTTGATAACAGAAGCACGTTCAGTTTTACTTCCTTTAGAGCTGTGCAGATATTCACGTGCATTGGTTCTGTAATTGTGTCAGTGTGACTTCCTCCTTAAGGGTGTCTTATTTTTTCCATTTATGATCTAAGGTTCAATGAGTATAATAGAAGAAATGCAGATGATGTAGCTATAGGTTGATTGCCATCTTTCGTAAGCAGTTAATAACTAGGATATAGTATGATCATCTGATTTGATTTCAAGCATAATAGAACGGTCTCAGCAAATAATGCTACTCACCTTCATACCTTTTTTTAACTAAAAGCATATATCTTATGACAGCATACAATCTTGACTTTAAAAATTCAACTAGTATAAGTTCTGCTACATCTGTAATAGACTGTGCCAATTATTTTTTTCTCAAATATACATAATGATGCTGGTTTGACTCCTTGTGGTATCGGTTTCTAGCCATCGTGACGCTTTAAAAACCATTGAAGTTTTTTGGGACCTGTTTGTTACTAGATATCTTTTCCTCCGTGTGAGAATTTTTATGCTGTGATCAGGTTACTTAAATTTACCTGCAGTAACGTAGTTTAGGATGTTTTCCCCCAGCCTTTACTGGTATTTTTTTAATATGCATTTGAAATACTGATTTCAACTAAAACCAGTATTTCAATAATTTTGTAGCTTCATAGGCATGAAGAGTAAAAAATGTAATAGTATTTATCTTTCTACATCAAAAAACTGGCTCTGTTACCACCATCATTGTAGTGGACCTTTGCATTTAATTAGTAAACACAGTTCAAGGTTATTTCCATGATCACTACTTACTGGGACACAGTTCTGCATCTTGTAAGCGTGTTTGTGTTTTTTGTAATGAGTGAACACTGTGGACTTTTTGAGATAGCTGTATGAAAATACTTCTGTAAGATTCTGAAGTGATTTTTATAGTTGCTGTCTTGCTATCGTGCTTGGATTTTAGTTTGTCTGCCTTATATTGGGATTTTTTGTAAGTATTTAATTGCCTAAGTTTTAAGGAATGCTCACAGCACTCTGAAGTCATTGGGATCATGAAGCTGACCTGCATGGTTGGCCAGCAGAAACAGTTGATTTCAAAATGAGGATTACAGCTATATTGTAACAAAGTAGAATATAGTATGCTTAACAAAAAAAGAGAGAAAAAAAAAAGATATTAAAGTATTCTTTCTGTGAATTTCATGCTATATTAAATAATTTATGTGTGATTCTTGAGACAACTTTTTCATGATCTGATCCATGGCTAGAATTGTACTTTACTTGAAGATCAAATTGTAAATAATTTAACTTTAAATGTGAGAGGGTTGTTTTATAATTAGCCCAGCTTCATGCAACACTGGGGAGTCTGATTCAACAGTTTAGAAAAGTAATTACAGACTATGACAAATCTGGCTTTCACTCCTTGTTTTATTTCAGTGTTTGTGCCTCTAATTGAAGATTTTTTTAAAGTGGAAAACTCTGAATTTTATACTTCCTTTTGCTGTAGGTTTATACGCTGGTTTCTTTTTAGTGATGTTAAAATATGAGTGTCTAGTTGGGGATTGAGAAAGATACTCAGATTAATGGGGTTTAACTTTAAATGTTATTAAGAAAGATTAAAGACAGTAGAATGAGAAGTTATTTCAGAGGGAATAAATGGAAAGTTTTACAGAGTGAACTTATTAATTAATCTTGTCTGAGAACTATGGATATGTAAATAATAAATATTACTTCTGCCCTCCCAACCTGTGCACACCCCCCACAGTGACAAAGGTTTATTTGTCTAGAAAATAGGCAGGAGCTTTGAGCTTTGTTCTAAGGAGAAGTGGTAGATCTAGGGTGGCAGGAGGGCATGCTGTTTGGTCACTGGCCCTTAGGTTCATTCTTTTTGTTATCCTGCTGGTTAGAGAAAATGATCTTTTGCTGCGTTGCTTTTGGACCATGATATAGTTTGTAAGCAATCTTACATTAATTTATTTATATGATGTATGCTAGGTGTACTAGTATATCCGTAAATGAAGATTTTGTGTAGCTTTTCTGCTGTTCAGCTGTATTATTTACCCTAGTAAGTGATACTAACATGCCTGATCTTGTTAAAATCTTTTGCTTACCAGAGCAATAAATGGTGCCACTAGGTTTTTCTAACTGATAGCATACATGGGAAGAATTAAAAACTTATTTTTAAAGAATTGCAAAATTAAGGGAACTATGAATGAAAGAACAAAAATTACTGCAGATAAAAAATTTTCAAAGCAGTGTGCATTTGTCTCATCATTAAATAGAACAACAGCGAACTGTGAACTACTTTTAATTTTCAGGAAGGAACACCATTTGTTAAAACAGAGTCCTTTTTATGTAATAAAAAAAGCTGCCTTCCTGAAAGGCATATATTCTCACTTGATATGTATTTATGCTCATAGTTCTATCTAATTATGACTATTGTTTCACAACTAAATATGAGTTTTATTAGTTCCTTACTTGATGTACTTCAGTTGTAATGAAATGATCTGGGGAGAAGTCTGCTTTAAGTGTGTGTGGGACTTCTGTGTACTGAGAATGTTAGATATTTAATGTGCACTAAACATCAGCTGGTAATTCTCTTGAACGGACCACTGTACTGCAGAGTCCCTTAGAGCAGGCCACTAGGGAAGAAACAAATATACTCTGAAACAGAATCTCAGCATCTGGAAATGGCTGTAAACCATTTTTTCCTCTCTGAGAGTGACTGAGCAGCAGGACGTCATTTACACACTGACATGGAGTGCTGAAAGAATGTTAATGGCATTAACACTCTTGTCATCTGTTAACACTTGGGATTTCCTCCTAGCTTGTTATGGAAAAATAATTCACTTAAAGTGTTTTGAGATGTCATTTTTAGGAAAGCCTGGTTTTGTTTTTCAGACAATTTGAAATGCACGGGTGCCTTCAT
Organism: Harpia harpyja; assembly: GCF_026419915.1. NCBI lineage: Eukaryota > Metazoa > Chordata > Aves > Accipitriformes > Accipitridae > Harpia > Harpia harpyja. The sequence continues at coordinate 19,926,243 of NC_068957.1, read as the reverse complement.
TTCTGCATGAGAATGTACATTAATATCTGAATTTGCTCATAACTAGGGGCTTCTCAAATATAAACCCGAAGGGGGAAGATTTCTAGGAACTTTTGTATATGCTCCTACATTTGAAGTAACTATCTTTCACCTGAATGTATTTGAAAGTAGGGGCATTTTTCAGTACTTTGGGAACTGGAAAAGAGAACCATTCAATGATTTTTCAAATTCTAGGTCAGGTATAATCCTTAAGACAGTGTTATACATGAGCCTTTTCTTGCAATAGTTATATAAAGTTTTTGTTCTTGATGTCTACAAAAATGACATTTGAGAACACTTTAATTGGAAAGTGCAGTTCTTGACTAAAAGAGTTATTTGGGGAAAATAATTGTTATTTATCCAGATAAAATACTTTTCCTAAATAGTGTCTAGGGAGAGAAGCTCTACGTTACTGAAGTTTGTGCACCAATAAGATTTTTTTTTTCCAGACTTCTCAGAGAACCTGGTTCTTATCCCCTCCCTACTTCCCTCTCTTTCTCTCTTCTCCCCCCCCACCGCCCCACCCAAGTGACAAAAAACTATGTCATCCAAAAAAGGCAGTGCCAAAACACTTACTGTAGTTTGAAAGTTATGAAGTATTAAGTTATGTGATGAATAACAAATAACAAAGGAACAGAAAGGTCTGGCTTCTAGATGTAGCATGATGCCTTTTTTTTTTTTTTTTCCCCCCAGTTATGGTTACATTATACAAATGTAATCAGGGTGTTTCGTTACTCGTAGTGTTGAGCATTTGTTTAAAGTTAAGCCTTCTGCTTACAGTTAAAAACAAACTCCAAGGAACAGTCAGTAGAAAGCACCAGGGAATAAAGTCTTGTTTAAGAAGACTTATGAGTGTGTACAGTGGGAGAAAATGAAAGAAGAGTGATTTATTCTAGTTTATGAGATCAAAATGTCAGCTGCTGTCTCCGCATCTTTCTTACCTCAGAAAAAAATTACTACTTGATTAAATGTCAATTAAAGTCAAACAACTTTTTAATGTTTTCAACCATCAATTGTTAGCCTTTCTTGCTATTATAGAGAAAACAGAACAAATAACACTAAATTCATGTTATTGATATTGTTTGTAAATGAGTAAAGGCTAGAAACAATGGAACTTTAAAAGCAATATTTTTTTTCCAGTGGGGAAAAAAATGGGCTGCTTTAAGCTTCACTCAACTCTTTTGAACTTTGGTTTACTTGATTCTTAAGAGGATCAGCTGAGGCCATCATATGGTCTATTTTGTTACCACCTATGAAACAATTATGAACTTGCTGAAATTTTAGGATCCTGCTTAATGTCAACAAGTTATAATGAGCATCTAGTAGTGGTGCTGGTACTACAGCATTTAATGTGACTTCCCCTATTTGGTATTGATTACTATTTAAAAATATATAATTTTTGTAGTTGTCTGCATTTAAGTATAAGCTAAATTACTACTTCAGAAATAAACTTGTCATTAATTTAATTTTCAATTAGCAATATACAAGAAGAACCCTATTTTTTTCAAAAGTAAAATAGTAAGTAGAAGAAGAAGAAAAAGACTTTGCACTGCCTACTGAAGGTACAGCACAGAGAAGTAACCATTTATTTGCTGTTGAATCTTTGGTTTATGGAGTTTTCTGTTTAAACTGTATCTTCTGTTGTTTCAATATCTTTTCACTTATTGGTGGTTTACAAGTTTCAAGCCCAAGGAAAGACAGCAGAAAAGACCTTCTAAGGTCTTACCTTCCTGGGAAAGAGAGACATTACAGTTGCCTTCTCAATATGCAAGTATGTGCAGTATATTAGAAATACAATTATCACGAAATAATTTTCTTCATTTGAAGGTTCTCTGGTTCCCTTTTACTTTCTGTCTGAGAAGAGTACAGCCAAAATTACTATGTTAGATGAAATATAAAATCATCCTGTATGTTGGCTCTTTCTATGCTGATTTCCTATTTGACTTCTGATTCTTACAAGCCCATACGGGCTGAGGACAACTGCTGAAGTAGGAATGTGAATGGAATTAATTTTAAAGCTATGATTCTGTTGGGCTTCTTGTCTAATCACTTTCATTTCATTGTTCTGTTCTAGTCAGATGTGTAAAATAACAGAAAGGGAAGTGAGAATGCAATCAGCTAGAGACAGATTGGAAGACAATATAGTAAGAGGAGAATGGAAAGTGACCAGTGGATGGAAGAATAAAGATTGAGAATCCCGATTTTTGAGATAAGAGGCACAGTGTCAGAATGACAAGGTTTAGAAATACTTTTATTAGTGGCAGGAAAAGCTCAACATGACAAAAAGATGCGAACTTTTTCTTTCTGTCTACACCCTGAAAGTTACAAATATGTTCTGCGTCTTTGTAAGCCATTCTTAGTATATGCTCACTACTTTTTAAATGGAAAATGCTTTAAGCAGTAAATATAAGTCCTATTATGCTGTACATCTATTGCTTTACAATTCATTTTATACCTAAGGTGGGATTTTTTTTTTTTTTTTTGCTTGTGTCTCTTCAGAATTTCAATTGTACAGATTAATGTGTAGGCTTGCTTTTGACTGTAAGCAACTTTTCCTCCTGTTTTATCTTCAAGTTCTCTGGATTTCTATTACCTTAGTGCATTCCCAGGTATATAAATTGTTCATGTTGCAAGGAACTTTTTGCAGTAGAATTTATATTTGAGTACTAGGAATGCCATTTTTCCCCCTACTACAGACTTGGGTCAATTTGAATTCATTGTTAATGAGATACTAAAGTGCTCTTAAGAACTTCCACCTTCTACTACATATTCTGTAGGCTTTTTACCCAAATTTGCATAGTTGATTGACATGATGAGCAAAGAAAAAAAGAACCAAAACATGTGGTTGGTGTATGTTAGATTTTGCATCCAGGATGCTCTGTTCTAAGTTCAAGTACCTGTAAGAAAGCTAAATTTGTGACTGGAGTATCAGATTTGAGATTTCAGTGAGTTGCTTGACTGACAGCCACCAAATGGGTATGCCCCAAATTCGCATTATTTTGTGTTGCCCCAAATGTAAGAAAAGAATCACTAGAACGCACTTTTGAAAAGGAAATCAACAGTATATCATTTTATGAGAGGTTACACTTAAAAATCTTTTATCTCTGAACACTCGCATCGTATTTAGATGGGTATGCTAAAGCAACCAAGACACACTTGATTAAAGTGATCGTGCTTGTAATTCTCAGAAGTATGTCTGAAGGTCTGACGTATTTCATCAGCATAGGCAGAAAATCCCACTTCTGAAAGCACTGTGATAGAAGATAGGAAGAATTAGTACATATGTATAATCTGCTTTTCTCTTCCAAGCTAGCAGCTTTTTTACAAAATTCAGGGCATCAATGAATAAACAGTGTTTTCTTTTTCCATTTTTGCATTGCTAGTTGTTCAAGCTCATAGCATCTCAGCAGTTTGAATCCTGTTGAAGAACTGACCCTGCTAAGTTCTAAATCAGATCACAGGCAATTTGTGTTACTTTTAGTTATGTATATTCAATTGACAGTATTAAGCTGGGGGGAAAAAAAAAGACTGCGATTTGATGTTGAGCTGAAATTTACTTAAGTAGTTTACTTAGTCTTTAGAGAGTATGTCTCCCCAGCATATAAAATGATCTGCTTGAGCAGACTAGCCTTTTTATAGGTGCCAGTTTAAAAATTAGATAATCAGCAGGTCAGAAATATGGCCAGGACTTACTGGAATTGGAAGGCACAATAACAGAAACACATTCTGAAATTCTCAGTCCTGAGCAGCACAGCAGCACTCGCAGAAACAATCCCAGAAGCTGTAGTTTTTGGTTTTGGTTGGTTGGTTTTTTTTTTTTTTTTAGGAGATCATTTTGTTCAGTGATGGTCATGATATAACTGTTGCTATTCAATTTCATTTCCACTGAGAAATGTCAGTATGGCCTTGTGGCATTTACTAATCCTTTCACTTACCTAATTCTTCACCCTGAAAAAAAATTAATGCCCCACTAAAATTGCTTTGAAATGTTTGTATGACTGGTGTCACATTTTGTATGATTAGATACTTGTCATGAAGGTCAGTAGATATCATTGAATTAAGACAAGGCTAAATATACTGGTTTTGCTGTGTGTAAATATTCTAGACCTGCAACACATTTTCCCATTGTGTTTGCTGTAATATGAAGCAAATGAAAGCTGTGAATCTTTTTACAAAGTTAACTTATAAAGACATATTGCTGAAACAAGGCAAGTTATTTTACTATCCTAAGAGAATGAGTCTCCTTTTCTGGTCCTGACTGAAAACCAGTTGGGTATGGTCTGTTATTTAATACAGTAAATGGTGGTGTTGCTAGTTGTTTTTCCAAATAAACTTCTTTTTTTTTTCAGTCGAAAAATGAATCAATTTTTCATGATACTGTTAGCATCCTTGTGGGAGTTCTAGGAAGTATTATCTTTTACAATTTCAAAATTGCTATACAGCTTTTAATACTAGCCATTTAAAATCAAACTTTGTTTTCATTCATGTACTAATGTGCTTTGAGCATCCGTGGTTACTAAGCTGCAACCCTTGTAGAATTAGAGACACTTTCCAATTAAAGATGAGTTTAACCTTGTAGAAGAAAACCTTTGGTATCTTCCTGCTTCGTCAAGTCCAGTCTTCCTACTCGAGAGACAATATAACATTAAGTGTATTTTCCTTAAACTGTTTCTTTGACAGAAGAGGGTCGAGGAATGAAGGAGGTTTGAGCATAGTTTTAGCCTTATTTTTTATGCCCTCTGCTTAATTTCTTCTGAGTAAATGTGATACTAAGAGGTATGTGAGAAATAGCGGTGGAGAAAACTGTCAGTCTGTCTTCTACATTAAATCTGTCAGTGTGGAATTACAAGGGATTCTTGTGGGTATGTTGAGTAGCAGGTTCATCCTGAACCAGAGCAAACACACTATCGGTTTCAACTCTAAAACCATCTTTGGTTTACTACTTCTCTCTCTCAGCTTTAATGAGGCATAATGAAGCTTTCTGGAATACATGTGGGTGGTTTTGTGGTTTTGTTTTTTTTTTTAATCACCCAAGTATGAAATTTTCCTTAAGTTATGCTGAAATTCTGTATTTTCCTCTGTGGTTGCACTATGCATCAAAAGAATTGTTAGTCTGTTTTTATTACATACCATCAAATAACAGAGATACTGTTCAGATATTTCATGTTAATTGTTTAATTTGATACAGTCTGTGTGTTAGTGAAAGAGAATTTGGAAAATTTTAAATTGGTCAAGTCTAATCTGGCAATATTCCAGATGTTTATTTTTGTTCTAGTATGAGTTTTTTATGATACTTCTCTGTGCTTTTGCTTGGTACCTGGCTTTATTCCCTTTTTTATGTTCCTGTGTTTTAATATCTTTATGTTCCTTGTTGAAAAAGGAATTCTACACAGGCCTGCATAATTGATCATGAGAGATTCCATTCTTTTATGAACAAAATGCGGTATAAGCCAACAGAGAGAATTTAGTAAATCATTGTTTCAGCGCTTGACCAGTTATGTGAAAATTGTTGATTTGAGGCAAGATCACCCTCACAGACTACAGACTGCCTTAAGGGCATAAACAAAGGATGACGATAAGCAGCAACATAGAGTAAGGTATCAGTCAGGTTCGTCAGAGACTGGTGTGAAGTCCACTTTTATGTAATAGCTTCAGGAAGGGTCTGTAACAAAAGGCAAACAGCATATCAGTGAAATTCTCAGATAATGAATCAGTAAATAATGCAAACACAAGGGGGAGAAATACCAAAGGGCCCTGGGAGAGTAATCAGGAATCAGGACCTAATAGCATGAGAATAACTCTGGAAAAGTGTGTGATACTGTAGTTGAGAAAAACAGTAGTGGACACGTACATTCATGAGGATATAGTCTGTTGGTAAGAGAAATTGTATAATAACTTTTCTTTTTATAAGGTGAAAAACCAAGAACCAAACACAGTTGGAAATGCAGTATAGATCATATGTTCACAGTACCTCACAGAGGAAAATTAATTAATGTGAATTTTGCTAACGGTATGTTCTTTATTTTGTTGTGTAGAGATAGTGTTTTAAGTGTGTGGACTTGGAGGTTTTTGTTATGTTAATGTAGATAGTACGTACGAAAGAAATTAGGTAAGTTTGCAAATTGTTTTAGACCAAGTTGAAAGTAGGCTGTCAGTTTGGAGGGGGGGTATCACACAAAGATACGTGACTGGGCCTGGAGGGGAGGAGAGCAAAAGGAGAAGCAGATAGAGCCAAAAATATGAAAGAAAAGTGTTAGTAACTCATCTTTCTTTATGAAAAATCATATGAATTTTCATGAAACTATCCAACCTGTGAATTAAATTACAACTTTGTGCTTATTTGCCCTCAGTTAAGTCCATTAGAAGCGTTTTTGAAGGACTTTTCTTCCCAGATGGTGAATTTGCCTAGTTCATCTGGTTTTTCAGTCAGTTGACGCTCATTTTTTGTTAGCTTAGTGTGGTTCTTTAAAGGGTTCTTCTCTTCCTTCTTCTTTTTCCCTTCATTCAGATGCATGCAAAAAGAATTGAATCATCTGCAAAATGTCTTTCTGCCAGATACAACACACAACACTTTTTTTAAGAGCTTTCTACTTTTTTTATTATAATACATTCTTTCCTTTTTTATTTTTTTCCTATTTGATTCATCTTTCTTAAAAAAACCTGAAAATGCCCACAGTGTTCCAGGTGATAACTATAGGATTATATAGGTATAATCATTACTTAAATTGAACTTGAAAATCATCTAATAATGTATCATGTTTTAATGCATAATATTCATTTCTCTTACAACTATTTGGTATCAGTAAAAGAAATGATAAATCCCTTTGGAAAATGATCCTTTGAATTTTAACTGGTCTGGACTGAGGTACCGTTTTCATAAAGTTAATATTTAAAAATCCAAGAACTGTGGAATATTGTGAATGAAAATGGTGTTATACAAAGCAGATTATCAATTTTATTTCTGACAGTATATTTCTACCTTCAGATCTTAATTTCTTTTTAAGAAGGAAAGCCCTGATGTGGCGGGACATAAGATTATATTGATTTTTTTCATGTTGGGCTATACTATAAATCCTGTGAACAGGAGTGTACAAACAATCTGTAGGTTCCATTATAGTATGAATGAAGGAAGAAATTGGACAAATGTTACAAATGTGGAAGCGTAATGATATGCCACAGGTAGCTGTGGGGCAATTAAGAACTTCAAATACCTTATTTTTCTAGTTTTTATTTATTGAAAAACATACATTCTGTAAAGTGTATAGTACAAACTTTTGTAGGTTGTCTACGTCCAGACATTTGACTATAGATTTGTGTTGGATTTTTTGTTTGTTTAATCCCTGAGATTATGTGGATTTACCACATGAGGGAGCTCCATGCTATTCTGCACCTTGAAGACTGCATCTAGAATTGTGCTTCAAAGCTACTACTGTGTAAGATTGAGAGAGGGTTTTATACAAGAAAGGAGAAAAGTATAAAAAGGTTGCTGAAATGCATTTTTAGAGTATATGTTGGCTAACTAGTAAGAGAAGAATTTTTTGACACTAATCTACACAGACACATGAAAAATTACTTGGGAAGAAAAACCTGCTTGTTTAGGAGATTCTAAAGAATAAAATTCTGTCAACAAAAATCTACTTAAATACATGGAAATCTAAAGGCTTCTTGATTGTGAATAATTGCCTGAGGGAAATTGTGCTTTCATCCTTAAATTGATATTAAACCAGGTTGTCTAGATCACTGAAATGTATTTTTGTAAGGAATTGTGCACTGCTAGTATGATTACTCAATAGAGATCCATTTTCTAATTGCTGAATGCTTATTTTAAAATCTGGAATTAAAGAGAGAGTGGACTCTATAAATCCCTGGAGCTCCAGCGTTAGATATCAAAATCAAACTGTCATGAGACATTGCTTTATCAAAAATTTTTGTGTTGATGGAACTGCTTTTGCCCTCTATCCTTCACTCCCTGAAAAGAAAAATAAATAATAATAATAAAAAAAAATCCAAACCTTTTTGGAGGGGAAGGATGTCATCAAGAAAGTGTACTCTTTTTTTTTTTTTTTTAAAGTGGTGTGTCTGAGTATAGAAAACTTTCATTTCAGATCCTGATTGCCCTGTGATTATGCCTTTTGCTTTTCTGTCCGAACACTACGTTTAAGAAATATTCTTAAGTGTTTGTTGTCCGAGATAGAAATTTGAGGGATTACTTCACTTTCCTGACTTTTCTTTGTTTTAATCCCAGTCATTTGGGGCAAGGCTATTTGTGTGCATACGGTGGTGAGTTCCTAGCAAATAACTGCCCAAGAAGTTAGGTTACATTTTTTTTTTTTGGCATTAATATCTGGAGAGAAAAGAGGAGAGAAAGGACATGCACTGTTTTACTCAAATAATACATGATGTGTGGTTTTAAGTATGCAACTGGTATTCAAAATACTATTTAGGTGCAAAATAAACTCATTTTTAGAGTGTAGTCTTTCACTCTCATGTTCTGCACTTTAATTTGTGAACACTTCATTACAACAGTTGTTTGCACTAAACAAATCTCTGTTTGAATAAATTTATTCTATGCTTTTTTTTTCAGATGATGTAAAATCATTCCTTTTCCTCCTTGATTTTGAACATCTAGGCTCTTGAAACATATGATCTGAACTTCTTCAGATTTCTAAAAACAAGAAAATGAGGAGTTTTGACATTGCTGCATTAAAGGAAACCTAGAAATATAAGGACTGACTTCTCTCTTCCTTTCCCACACTTTACCAAAAAACTCGTATCTAGATGAAGTAACCATCAGATCTACTGATTGAAGCTTGTTAAAATAAGGTACAACTGACAAGCAACTGAGAGGCAAATGTGCCTCTCTTAATTAAATCCAGATGAAGTGAGGAAAAACTGCATGATCAAAGAGAAAGTGAATGTGGTTGCAGTTTCTCTGAAAGATTTAGGGCACACAAAGCTGTAATTATTGTTTAAGGTATCTCATTGTGTGTTCCAAAGCTAACATAATATATCTAGGAGTGGCTACCTTACTATGGCTTTGCTGGAATAGGTATGAACAACTAATTTTTTTTATTGTTGTTAGAACATGGTTTGTCAATGCTTTATTTGAAACAATCACATTTAATTAATTTGAATATAATATGCAAAACAAATTTTGCAGAATCATTTTGTTTGTACTAGCTGCATTTTAGTTGTTTTCTTTCTTGTTTTTATTCATCTAAACAGGTTTTTATCTAATTGTTCTCCAGGGAAGGTATGCTAGAAATCCATTACTCTTGCAATGTTTTCTGTTTGATATATTCTTGACTATTGTGTCTTCTGTGTTGCTTTCTAATTAATGCATGAGTAGTGATTATAACTGTTTGCCACCGCAAAAAATGAGAGAGATTTGAGTTTGAAACAGCTACAAATACCACTCTTAATATTGTTTCAAATTATTTTTAAACCAAAATATCACAAATCAGAATTGAGTTAAGAACTAGATGATTTCTGTCGTGAAAGGTGCTGGAAAAGCACCCGCAAAAAGTATATAGGGAGTGACTACTGTTCAGACTTCTTAGTATGAGATTCCAGGAAAAAAAGTGATCCATGACTTTGAGAATCTAAGTAAAGATCTATGAATTTTGTACAAGTATAAGAGAATAACTTGTAAAGCATTACCAAGCTGGAATAATAAAGTGGAGAATGCTTTACATTCTTCTGTAATTTTAGAAGACTCTTTTTGCCTTTCTTCTGTACTGTCATCTAGTATCCATTGTTCTAGCAGTCCCATCAGTTACCCCCTCTTCATGCCATCGTCACGTTGAAGTACGTGCTGTAGGTCTAAAAAGGCTTAACAACTGCGAGGGAAGATCATAAAATATGTAACCACTCTACGCTGGGTGCAAAGTTATATCTATACCTGTATCTATCTATTTCATTCTTCATCTGGTATAATCTCCTTTTTCCTAAGTTTTAACAGCTCTCACAACTTCCATTTCAGAGCAAATGAAGCTAAATAGTCCACCTCTTTCATTCATGAATGGCATTTTGCCATTTTCTTAAAAGGATGTTTTTCACCTGTCAGGCAGTGTCAGTAAATTCAATTCCTCTCAGCATGTTTTTGCAAAAGCAGTTTCAAAATTCTGGTGACTTCATCAGTGGAAATAAAGCTTTGTTTTTGTCAGGATGAAAGGTTTGTTTTGCTTTCAGGAGTTCTAGAGCTTTTAGAAACTGTTTTGATCTTTCTGTCTTCTGTTAGAAATGGGAGTATGGGCTTTGGGGATTATTTTCCTGTTACAGTTGTGGAAAAAAGCCCTTAAATTCTGAGGTCATCAACTGTCTTTTTCTTGGGTGGGGGCGGAGAGGGGGGGAAGTGTTTTTAAGTTAATTTAGGTTAATACCTAGCTCTAATTTTGGAGTTCTTCATTTTTTTTAAATTATTTTTATTTAAGATAGACAAGATCTTCCTTCCTCTCTAGCCTGTGGCTTTATAAATGCTGCCTTTTATGTGTTCTGTTTGAGGAGCCAAGTGCTCTTATTTACTTTTAGTTTTTTTCTTCTTCATGCTACCACAGGAAATTCCTAAATCAGCATCATAAGTCTTTGAGCAGACTTTTCCAATATAAACCAATTTAAGAAACAGCCTGTGGAGCTTTGTTTCTTGGACTGAATATTTTATAAAATAGGCCCTTGTTTATCAGGTTTTGTCTAAAGAGTTCCTATGGGACTTCAGAGAAGTGAGCGCTGATCTTTGCATCCTGATTAACAGAAGTATAAATAAAAAAGGCAGTATTGAAATTATGTTGACATAAGCTTTCTCTTGTGCATAGTAAAGTGGTGTATGTAGAATCAATGGAAATAATCTTTTCATTATTGAGAAGTTTGAATGCATGAAAATTAGGAATTGATGTGATTGCTTAGAGCTAGGAGTAAGTAAACATTGACAGCTTTTTCTAGTGTTTATGAAGATGAAACTTTTATGGCCATTTAGGGACGAGTCAGTGTGGCAGTACACCCCCCCGACAGGAAACGAAACGAAGCTTTTCCAGGCAGGGAGAAGAGGAAAAAAAACCCGAACCCAAGAGGCCGCAGGTTGAAAATTGAACCGACCAATGGAGATGCGCCAGGTACACTGAAGTGACCTTTTGGGCAATAGGGATTAAATGACCACAGGTCAGATTCGAAAAAGGGTATAAACGTGGTCCCGCCGGAGGACATTTCGGGAATTGGTCCTCCTCGGAGCAGCGGGGCTGCAGTTGGGGACTCTCCTTTGGGTCGGGTCGGGATGCCGCCCGAGGTAACTCCTCGAGGGAGAGAGCCCTCATCTTTTAGGTGAGCGATACGCGCGTTTTGAGTCATCATTTTAAGTCTTAAGAATTCTCAACTCGGCTATGTAGTATTAATTCCCTTTACGTCATTGAGCCTGTGGTTTACAAACGTTACCAGAGTTCTAACTAACTTTTTACTGAAGAATAAATCTGAGCTTTAATGCCTGTTGCATTTGATTGTGCGTGCCTCCGCAACAGTCAGAAAGCCTCATCTTAATTAACATGAACTTAAGCATGATGCTGCAATTTAGGGAGAAGGAGCAGGTCACAGCTAGTGTTGTTATCAGGTGGTTATGATCTTTCTGTGCTTCATTTTCATGAACACAAACACTGAAATAGTGTCTGTACGCAGTGAATACAATTATATTAAATAATTCTGATAGTTAATGACTTCTTCAAGTACTAATGTAATGAAGGCCAGGGAGAGGAATAGACATCTTTGCTGTGTGATAACTGAGAAGCAACTGTTCTTTTGTGTTTTATTTTTTTCTGGGCTATTCTGTCAAATGCTGAATGATGAGGTAATTTGCTTTGTAATGAGAAGAAATTTTCACACTGAGCTTTTTACGGGTATTTTCTTAGTGAATTTTTAAGCCCTTCAGAAGTACATGATTTTGTGTAAACATATGAAATGGGGCTCCTTCTATGGGTCTTGGTTTCTCTGGGTTCGTATTTGGATAGATGAACTGTATTGTAATGAAGATTTCCGCAAATTTTTTTTCTGTTCTTTTGTTTGGTTGGTTTTTGGGGGTTTGTTTGTTTGTGGTGGGGGGGGGTTGTTGTTGTGTTTGGGGGTTTTTTGTTTGTTTGGGTTTTTTTGCAAAGGCTTTCAACAGGAAGAAGAGATTAGGTATATAATTGTGATTCATAATGATCTGTGTATGCTCCAGAAGTCTTGTCTTCTGTGTAGTCACAGAGATACATTATGTATGTAGTGTGAATGATAAAATTGTTAGCATCTGTTTACATACTGATAGCAGGTGAAAATAAAGCTATCAGTGTAAATGACTTACTGTTATTAAAGCTGAATTTCTGTCTTCAGCTAATAAGTTCTGTTTGTGTTTCTCCAGTTCAATTCAAAGAATGCTCTATTATGAATGAGCTTGGAGATTAGAAACTAAGAGCACTGGTACATCCTTCATTAAAGACGATGACACTATTGAGTCAAACTTTCTCTTCTAGCTATATAAAACATATTTTTAGCCTAGTAGGGAAGTTCCTTGATCCACAATCCTGCTCTGAAATGGTATCCGAGTTTTGAGATGACAGAATGCAGTTTGTATGGTTGAAATATTTTTAGTAAATTTTCATACTTTGTGGTAGTTGTTTGAAAATCATTACAAAAATATTTGTGTTCTTTATGAAGTGTGTTTCTATAGTACTAGTAGTAGTAAAGTGTACCCGGGGGGGGGCGGGGGGGCGGGGAGGGAAGTGTTTTGCTCTATGAACAGTGTATGGCAACAGATTAGCAAGCAGTCTATTTACAGTTTTAATTTCAGGTGATCGTGCCAAGTGATTGCGTTATTTTCACGAATGAGTTTGAAGCATGGGTTTGGTTCTTTTTTGTAAAGTTGGAAACTGAGTTGGCTTAAGTACGGATAGGAAGCTAAATCAAACCAAGTGCAGATAAATAAACTCAATTATTTGGTCCTTATACTTGCTTTAGCTGAATTGTTAATGTCTTGTGAAATGATGATGATGATGATGAGAATAATCCATTTTATTGGAAACCAAGTTTAAATAGTAAACACCATTTGATTTGCTGAAATAAAGACCTATTCAGCAAGGTGGTTTTAAAACTGGATGTTTATAGTTCATAGTGAGGATTCTGACAACTAGGTCGTTCTTAGTGTTTCATGTTTCTCTTTAGCAGTTCTCATAATCTGATTTAATTTTGGCATGCTTGGAGTGGGAAAAGCTATATTTGGGTCAAGTACAGTGTGTAAAACTTATTTGTAAATTTTGGATTTTTTTTTTTAATGGAATGAAGTTGCATTATATATCTAGCTTAGAGGGAAAGAAATTATTTGAAATGTTATATTCTGGAGTTGAAATTATGTATAAACGGAGTAACCAAAGTCTTGTTCAGTTGGATTTCCCAGAATCACAGAATGGTTGAGGCTGGAAGGGACCTCTGGAGCTCGACTAGTCCAACCCCCCTGCTCAAGTAGGGCCATCTAGAGCAGGCTTACAGAACCGTGTCCAGATGGCTTTTGAGTACTCCAAAATTCCATAACCCCTCTGGACAACCTGTTCCAGTGCTCAGTCACCCATTTAAGCTCAGCTTGGCTGTTACTCAACACTTGATTCAGACTCAGAAAAACAGAAGGCCAAATATGCATTAGGTTGTGAATTTCCATTAAAGTACCTTTAGGTATGAATGCAGACAGACCCCTCTGTAGAAGCAGAGTCTTCTAATTGTTTTCTGATTTCTTGCCTGCTCTACTGTACACTTAATTTCCTTCTGTTCCTAATTTCTTACTGCTGAGGATGTCAAGTGCCACCTATGAATAAGGTTAATTTGCAAGCCTATCTGCTGGTACACACATTGATATTAGTAAAATGCAACATTTATGATGAGTGGTGTCACAAATGTTTTTTAATCCCACTCTTGTATGCTTTATCTAATACATCATAAAGGCATACAAACAAAAATCAGCTGTTGTGTGATTATTTACATAATTCTTTCTGCCTAATTAATTCTCCCCCAACTATGTCATTTCAGGCTCCAAGCTTTTTGAACAGGCAGTTTTTCAGCACATTTATTAATTTTTCCCACAGTGTCCACAATAACATGCTATGGATTGAGCTGACTGACAATTAGTTAACGGAAGTAAAACTAACTTCTATTTCTTCAAAATAGAAGAATACACAGGAAAGATAACAGACTGGTTTTATACTGTTAAAATGTACATAGTCTGCATTGGATTAATAACAAAGTTTTAATTTTATCAAAACATCAACAATTATGTTATTTGTTTCAGATATTCCAGGCGTATCTGTCCCTTTAAAGAGTTGTAGTGTGTATGTGTATCTCCAGAATAATAAAGTAGCATTATGATATGTGGCTGCACTCCCTCCTGCTTCAAGTACTGCTGACATTAATTCCATATTTCTGCCTAGGACAGGAGAGAAACATTCAAACATATAATTTGTCATGGAAATTTTAATAAGCCAGTTTTAATTAAACTGTATTATCTGAGACACAGAACATTCTGATGGAAATTGTCAATTTTCAGAACAGTAAATGAGCACTCAAGAGTTTGGAATAGCTAACAGAATAATAAATTATTTCAAATTATAACTTAGGAAAGCATGAAAGAATACACATTGACATATATATTTTCAGTCTTGCAGTATTTAGGATTATGAAGGCTCAGAGCTTTATCATTGCGTAATGATATATAGTTCATGGAAGTTTTGCACTCTGCAACGCAGACTTATCAATCTGCAACTCAAAGCTAACAAACAAAACACTGCATTTTTTTAAAAAAAGCATTATTTTAAGAAAAAATGTTATTTACATTGGAAATAGTCAATGGATTACCAGTTTTCCTATTGTAAATTATAAATTATGATTGACTATAATTGTTATCTAAAACCAGTGTGTCATATAAAATCTAACTGTAGAATCAAACAGTTAGAAATCCACCTAGAAAGACTGGACAAATTTTAAAAAATCATATGGACATTTATGACGAAGCCATGTTTCTGTCTTTTGAATGATGCCGTGCTGTCTTTTGAGAACAGTTTCTGCCTGTAATGGATATTAGGATCAGTGTGTATAGTAGAATAAGAAACCTTGATACATTCAGTGAAACCGAAGCGAACTGAAAAATAAGTAGATCGGATATTTAAATAAATAAAGTTCAGGTAGCTTTGCTTTCCAGACTCCTGGAAAATCCCAGGCTGATTTTTCTTTTTTACCTCCTCAATATAGTGCTCATTTATATAATATGCTAAATACATTGATTCTTTTCCTTTAGGTTCAATATTTTTACAAATGAGAACATCTTACATCTCTAGTTCCAGTGGGCCTTTATTTTCTTTTGTCCTTGTGTTTTTGCTCTCTAGTAGGAGTTAATCCATCTGTAGCATAATGCCAGCTGCCTCCTTTTCTTAAATGAATTGTTTTGTGTCAGCACACTTTTGAGAGTCAGGCATTACATGAAAAACTCTCCCAATGGAATGCTGCTTTCACCTGTTTTCAGCTTCCTGTAACCAGTAGCTGGAAGGACATGTCAAAAAAACCTTCTATTCAGTCTCTGAAATGCTTCTGGAAAGTGTAAGAAGTTTTTGGCAGGTATCTTCTTTTTGTTTGCAGTGCATTCTTTCTTCTTCTGGAGGTATCAAAGACATAAACTCTTTGGTCTCTTTATTTCAGTGTTTCAGACCTGTGGTGAACATCCCTTAAATTCCATTTTTATAGTGACTATATGCCCTGGAGAGAGGCCTCCTTAATTGCTGGAACACCAGTGCATTTTTTTATAATTATAGTTAAATTACCAATGTTCTTTCTACTGTGGCATATTTATTGTTGATGAATGCCAAGCTGTCAGTGTTGGCTTTCACTTTCTTTGTAAATGCTGACAGTAATAGGTGTTGCCTTTGGGTGAGTTTTTTGTGTGTTCAGGTACTTTAGTAAATATTATTCAAGTTATTGATACATTGACGTGAAATTCATAGCAGATGTTATGGTAGAGGTGATGACTTTCCCTCCAGCTGATGTGAGGTATTTAACCTTGATTTCTCTGTTGTTTTTTCTCATCTGTTTACATAGAAGAAACTAGTAGAAAGCATGGAAGTACCATGGTAGTGGTCCTAATATAGACATAAAGAATTTAATTCTACTATTGATGGTAATTAGTGATTCTTTATCTCTGACATAATGTGGTAGTATAGTGTCATGGTAACCTTTGTATCCATTGTTTGCTTAATTAAGTGAATTAATTTAGGCATTGCACTGAAATGCCAGCAAACTGTAGTCATCTGGTCATATTACAAAGTGTAAAAAATAATTGATTTGCAGAAAAGATATTTTCAGTCGTTACAGTTGGCTTTATACAGCTGTACTGATATTTACCCCTATTCTAATACTGACACTACGCTTAATGTTCTCACTGCAGAAATCCTTATCTGTCTGGGTATCTAAACATTTTTTTTTTTCCCTTCCTGGTAGTGGTCCTTGTCAAGCAAACCACAGAACTGGTTGGAAGCTTAAGTTGGCAGCTGTAATGCAAATACATAAACAAAATCCTTTTAAAAAAAGAATGAAAAAAAGGCGTGGAGGTTTCCCAGCCTCTCTTTTAAAAGTAAGAAGAGACAGGAAAAAGGAGAATTAATAGATAACTGAAATTTGGCAATAGAAGTTAATAAAGTAATAAGAATAATGGAATTTAATGGTCTGCATTTACCTGTATCTCTTTAATTTAAAAGAAACAAAGTTTTCTTTTGTTATTTGTTTGCATTTTAATTTTCATTAGAGTTCTTTACAGACATGGTGTGTAGAAGATTTTACTGGATTGCATGGTAAAGCATATATTACTAACTTTGTGGTACCAGCTACTGAACAGTGATTTATTTATTTATTATTCTCAGGGTGATGTGTTAAAACCAATGAAATAGGATAGCACTTTCAGAAGACACCTGTAAATTTTAAACTGAAATAACACTTCTTAAAAAATTCAAACCTGAAAAATCTCAGAGTAGTTTGGTGTAGTTGCCTTCTGCAGTAGTGAAATGAAAAAAGGAAATGGATTAAAGGGCATAAACATTCCTTTACCTAGTAACCACTAAAATAAGTATTTAAAAACTTCAGGAAGGATTCCATGTACAAAGTTGCCTAGATGGTGATTAGATATGGTTCTGTTATCATTGCAGTGGTGTATTTCCTAATCTTAGTAAAGCAATAAGTCTCTGTATATTCAGATTTACAAACCCATTTTTCTTGGTTTATGTGGAACTTGGGGAGACAGGTATGGTACTGAGGATGGAAAATTGTTTCCAGTTGAGTTTGTTCTGTTAGAGTTTTTTTCTTTTTTTTTTTTTGTCTTTTTTAATTTTTCAAGTAATAGTATTTACAGTATAGTCTTGGCTTAGACTTTTCTTATGGTTATAAAAGAAACTAAAAAACAACCATGGAAAAACAACCTTGTGAATAAAATAATTTCTCTTAGTTGAACAAGCATCTTTACACTTAATATTTCTGTGATTTTTCTTTTGGTTCAGAATAGTAAGACTGAAACCTTGTTTACAGTTTTCAAATGAGCACTCATTAAAGCTTCAATCTATATTAATGAAAACTTTTGGAATTAAATATTTCTCTTATGCAAAGTTTTGATAGCTTAGTTTTTTCAATAATGTTTTTTCATGAAACAGTGTAGGCAAGTATGGCTTTGCTTCTCTAGAATTATTGTATTGACTAAGTCTTTGCAATGACTTGAAGTAGTACATTTCAAGGTGATGTTTCAAGTTACTAATATTTTATAAGTATGAAGATTGTATGAAGCATATAGAATGTGACAAAATAACTTTGTTAATATGACATGGTATATGACTGGAAACTATTGTCTCTGCAGTACTGACTTGTTTTCTTCAAAATTAAGTGTAGAGAAAATACTCTATTCCCTCTTTGCTCATCATATTCATCCATCTTACCGACATTCTTTTGTCTTACAAGCCGTCTGTTAATGGTATTTCTTATTTGCAGTTTGGTAATTATTAGATAAAAAATAATAATGTTAAAATTACAGTATATGTTTCTACAGTCTTACTTTAAAGTATGTTCTAGTTTCAGTAGCAGTATTGTGTTTTTTTTTCTTTTTAGTGCTTACTGTTGTTATTTCTCATGTTGAATGTGCAACCTGAATGGAGAATTTGACTCTGGGAGCTTTGTCTCAAAGAATTAGTTTCAGATCTAGAACATTTGAAGTTCTTTAAATTTTCTTTCAGACCTTTCAGTCATTTTTAGTATATTAATTTAGTTTTATATTATTTTATGCGAGGTTGTTTTTAAAGGAACCACAGATAGAATTTGTATAACTATATGCTTTCGTATTTCTTTTTCCTAGTATTTTTGGTGGGTTGTTCAAGACAGTAGTCTGCTGACTCTAAGGCAATTCATGTTTTTCTGAAATTTTTAGACTGTGCTCAATAATTCACTAATGTGCCATTATTACCTATTTAATATATTCTTGCCATTAAACTTTAATTTCCTTTTGTACACTTAAATGTCATTGAAGACTGAACTATACCAAGTTTGTGTTGTATTAAGACGACCGATTCAACAGTCCAAGCTTGAAATTCTAACGAAGCAGGTTAAACTTCATTTCAATAAACTGAAAATATACGTATTACTACTGGGTTTACATTGGTATGAAACTATATAGGTAGATATTACTGTTTCAAAATCTTGATATTTATATATTAAGATCCATCACACTGTCGGTTTCTACTTTTTGCCATTCTAAATGAACATTATAAGCTAACGACTGCAGCTTTCTTGTTATGCTACTACTGAGGCTTTAATGAAGAAGAGAGGATTCTTAGGAGGAAAATTTATATTATATAAAGTTTTAGATCATACTATTAAGAACCAGCTTTTAAATTACTATTCCCTCAGTATTAAATTACTACCCCTATACATAGATATAGTATATATAATACTATAGAATTATATAGTATTAAAATTACTATTTAAATTACTATACCTTCCTATTAGTTGGAGCAGGAGAATCCAGGTGAAATATTAGGCCTCATTCCAATGTAAGATATTTTCAGCTTTGTTCCACTTGCATGTAGCGTGTGAAATGACAGCGTTTTAAGTACTTAACAGTATCCAAACACTAGGGAAGTGTTATGAACAGAGTATCCACCAGAATTTCCTTCCTTTATTCTGCAATTTGTTGACTATTTTCTGAAGAATCTTTTTTGGGTTTAGTGTAATCTCAAAAACAAATGGTTTATATGATTTCTCTGTATGTCTCTTTCCATTTATTAGTTTCCACGTTGTTTGTTATTTTGCAGAGAGATAGGGATCTCAAAAATATTGAGTAATTAGAAATGTGATACTAGGCAGAGTCTCAAATTAGCGTCTCAAGTATGGGGAAAGGTTGAAGCATGAGCTCTGCTGTATTAAGGATTGGAATCTGCATGGAAGAGAGTCATTCTAAGTAAAAGCCACAGGGAGCCAGGCTGCATAATTTTTGTAGTTCAGGGAATAACTTGTGTCTTTTGTTATTGGGTTTTGATATGTACAGCACAACACTTTCATCAGCTACAATTCAGTATCAGCAGAACTAGTTTAGTGGTGTACTAGCTGGTTTTTTTACAGTGATTTGTGACTTTGTATCTTTTTGGATATAAACAACCACAACAGAAGAAAACAGCAGACTGAAACTTACTTGCGTCGAGGCAAACTAATATTTCTCTTAAGTAGCTTTCACGCTTCCAGTATTTGCAAATGAATTGTTCTAAAATTTTTTTTTTTTTCATATAGGGGGAAAAAAGCCACATTTTTCTAGTTAGAAGGATTATGTCAAATTTTTAATGATGACTGCTGGGATGGAAGTCAATCTCAGTTTCATTTCTAGACTTCCATACTTCTTAATGGAAAAAAAAGACTTCTGTTGTTCTGTGGTGTCTTTTTTACTAATAATTTTTCAAAGCCGTTTGTCAGTTAACTGGGCCAGGTGGGTGGATATCCCATTTTTATAGGTTCTGTGAAATTACATAGTTAAGAGGACAGAGCACCCCAAATGAGTGTACCTAGTACGGGAAGCCTGAGATGTGAGCTGAGCTATGTGGCTAGGCGTTAAAGAATCCCCAGGGAAGACTCATCTATAATAAAAGGCAAAGAAAATTAGATGTCATACTATATAATTTTGTCATTGGTAGTTATGCATAATGCAAATTTGACATATAAAATATCTACACAGTCTGGAGGACGTGACATCACTTGAACAGAGTGGGGCATGATAGTCAGATTCTCACAGCAAACTAATTTTCTGTGTGTCTTTTCATAGAATGTATTTTACACAATTAATAATTTATTAGAAGAAAAATGGCCAAGATATTTGGAAATTTTATGAAGTCAGTTGTATAGTCTGTTAATGGCAAATTGTCAGCAGTGGAAAGAGATCATTTAATGGAAAAGTGTGCCACCGTCTTATGTTGGTATGACCTTGCAGATGTGTAACATAAATATATAACAATGTCCTGTTTGAAAGCAGAACAGCACTAGCAAATTTTCTAGTTCTAATATTTGTACTGAGTTTCCTTTACTTGTTTGTTTTTTACTGTTACATTGGATTATATTTGAATCATTTTCCTTAACAAAACCTTACAGCTTTGCTGAGAGTGCCCGAGAAATATATGAAAAATTGTCCAACATGCACAACAACATGAATAAATTGTATGAAAACTTGGGAGAATACTTTACCTTTGATCCCAAAGTAATAAGCATAGAAGAATTCTTTGGCGATCTGAGCAACTTCAGAACTCTGTTTTTGGTGAGTAATATCTGCAAAACATTATACATGTTCTTATTTCTTCTTTCTCCCTATTTTAATTTTTTCCTCTTCTCTCTATTTCTTGTATTATAGTTAACTTTATGTTTTGTTCTGTGGCAGGAAATTGGATGAATGTTTCCAGAATTATTTAGATTTTGGTCACTGATAACTATAATCTTTCAGTTTGTAACTTGCCAACTCAACTGTCAGTGTGGTTGGGACATACGGATAATGAGAAAATATTTTTCCGCTTTTAAAAAACTTGCCTGTTGGTTGACGCACAACAAACAGGCGTGACATTGAAAAAATGTTAAAATCAAGACCTGAATGGACGTGTCTATATTCATGTTGTGTTAGTATCTGACTGATGCCTTAATGATGCTGTGATGCCAAGGCTGAGACTTTCAAGATGAGCTCTGTATTGCTGGCAGAACTCATGAAGTTCACTTAGATGCTTATATTACTATTTCCAGTCATCCAGTGTGGTTGATGTCAGGGTATGGCTTTTTTGTGAAGGAATTTAAGAATTTCATTTTAAGCAGCCAAGTTTTTTAATGGGTTTAATGTTATCTTTCCTAGTGGCTGTCTGGGAGCCATAATTAGCTGCACCATAGGAAGTGTACAGGGAAAACAGATGCCTAGAATGTCACACTGTGTCTCTAGAGAATATTAACATCGCTTGGAAATACCACTGTTTACCATACAGCTGTGGCTCACTGTTCTGTCTACTACCAGTAGCTGGCTTAATTTAACATGTAATCATAAGGACTTCCAGTTTCTATGTGCTGGAGGAATAACTACTTTAAAACATAATTTTCATACCAAGTGTACTTGATTAGAAAACTTTTACTACAATATATTTAACTATTTATTTTAAAATAGCTGAAATTATTCATTTTTTTCCATAAGCAAACCACCAATTCTTTTATAATTAGTAAGTATGCCAACACATCTGTGTGAAGACTTGTCAAGAACAGGAATAGTTGTCATGAGATATTTCAGTATATTTGCTTTTTCATAAATCCAAGGCTTACATTTTCAAATGCGGATATCTGCATTTCGAAACCTACTCTATTGAAACTACTTGAAATAGACTTCAGACTAGCAATGTCCAAATATTCTGATGAAAAGCTGTCCTCAAGTATGTATTTAAACTGCTATGAAGGTGGTAGGAACTAGAGGGAAAATGTTTTCTGGAAGGGATATTAGAATGGAAATACTTCCAACTGCTTCCTTTTATTTTCCTTCCTTTTGATTTCCTAAAGACCTGGCTGCTGGCCTGTTGCTCTTCAATGGTTTTAATTGAATTTCCAGGGAGAATATGTATAAGAGAATCATGTATTACCTTGGAGTGACTGAGTAATACGGGGGGGTGGGGGGGAGTGGGTGAAGGTGAGGTGAGGTGGTGGTAGTGAATTGGGATTTCAGGACTTCAGTGGGTAAATGTGAGAAATTAAATAGGAAGTGCAATATCTCTTCTAATAACAAAGCTGGAATGTTTTTGTGGCCTTTCCAAATGAACCAAAAGCAGAAAAGAAATCCCTATGTGTACATCACAGTTCTAGGAACAGATGAAATCATCACCGTTTCAAGTTTAGAATGAATTTCTCTAAGTAATTCTGTAAGACTGAAGTGTTGAATTCAGGGGTGAGGGTGTTACTAAATCATATGTAAAAGATCTTCATTTCACAGCAAAAAGCTCTACTTAAGACTTTAAGAAATGATAGTGATAATAATTGGACTATTGACTTTTCTCAGTGTCATGAACTTTGGACTATTTGATCTAGTATTAGTGATACATGTTTTCATATTATGCTTTCAGTAACACTTGTTCTTTTCAATGTTTTTGTGGGGGTATAACTGATTGGGTGTTGCTAATTATTTTGATAAGGAGAGGAAATACAATCTAGCTGACTATGTTTTATCTATATTTATTGATTGCTAGTTAAGGATAGAGGAATTCTGTGAGATTTATCTGTATATTTTTGTACAGAGCGCAAATCTCTTGAGTTTCAAGGTATAATACTTTATATTTTCTACATTAACATTGTATTCTATAGAAATAAATAGTTATACCATCCTTTGGCCTTTAATATAACAGCTATATGATGTATGATTATAACAGTTAATGCTTTACCTATGTTCATTATTTTGATAACTTAAAGAACAAAGGGGCAACTGAAGAAAAATTTTGGATTAAAAGCACCGGTTATGAAGGAATCACTACAAGACTTACGGTGCCAAAATTTCAAACGTATGGACATGCAATGCATCTTCTGAAGATTTAAGTTCCACTACCTGCAAAGACAGAATCCGGGTTAATTGATGAACTTTTTATTTTTATACTTTCCCTAAAACATCAACACTAGGTTGCTGCCTATCCATGTCTAAATTCATGGAATTATGTTGGTTGGAGTTCCAGAGATTGCGTAGTTTAACTTTTTGCTCAAAGCAAGATCAAGTTAGAGCAGGTTGCACAGGGCCTTTTTCAACCTCTCTGGGTCCATTTTCCAATGTTTGCTCACACCTGTGGTGGGAAAATAAATAAGTGAATAAAATTTCCCATGTTTCAACTTTTGTCCATCACCTCTTGTTCTATCACCGTTCACCTCTGAGAAAAATTAGTTCTGTCTTCTCTACACCCTCCCATTATGTCTTAGACAGCAATTAGCCTTCTCTTCTTACAGCTGAACAATCTGATTTCTCTCATCTTCTACTTCTGTCTTATGCTCCAGCCTCCTCTTCATCTTGGTATCATCTGCTGGACTCACTCCAGTGTATCTGTATCTGTCTTATACTGGAGAGCCCAGCCTGGACACAGAACTCCAGGTGTGGTTTTGGAAGTACCAGTAGAGTAGAAGAATTACTTTCTTAAACCTCCTTATTACAGTTTTACATAGCCCAGTGTGCACTCAACCTTCTCTGCTGCAAGGCCACAATGCTGCCTCCCATTCAGCCAGTTCCCATGAGGACCTTCGTTTGTCTGCAAAACAGTTTTCTAGGATTATGTTAGTGGCGTTTAGGGCTAAGTACATGCCTTGCAACAGAAGCCTGTAGAATCCAAAAACCTTAGAGGTTGACCGGGGGAGGGTTGCGCTTTTTTTTTTTTTTTTTTTTTTGTCTTGGCTGAATTTCATAAGAAGTATTTGTAATAATAGCCTGTCTAGTTTTAGGCTTCAGTGCATCTCTGATGCCTGTGTTTAAGGGATGACTTTTATTTGGCCTGAATTTTCTTCCCCCCCACCAGCCCCACCAACCCCCCAAATATCTGCTAATTTA
The DNA here is from genome assembly GCF_026419915.1 of Harpia harpyja. NCBI lineage: Eukaryota > Metazoa > Chordata > Aves > Accipitriformes > Accipitridae > Harpia > Harpia harpyja. Next base: position 19,902,128 of record NC_068957.1, on the reverse strand, counting down.
CCTCATTTAAGTGAGGTCCTGTTTTAGGAACATTTAGTGAAATACTTTGTTCACATGCTTCCCAATCTAGATTGTTCAGGTGGTGTATTTAGTCACAGAAGAATTTTAATTTTAATTGAGATTAAATTTTTCTTCAGTATGAAATCACTTCATTTGTACATAGAAGAAAGCTCCAGATACCTAATTCTCACTGTTTTAAAAGCTGTCAAAGGTTAGGACAGTTCTAACTTTATTTTTAAGCACTGAAATAGCTATACCAATCAGAGTAATGAAGATATTGAGACTACTTGTGCAAACTACTGTTAATTATTATTTACACATAATCCTCTGCTTAATGCTATAAACACGTGTATGCATCTTAGTTATGCAAGTACTTCTCTCTGGATATGAAACAGTGGTGTAAATTGTATAAACTACCCTCATCATTTATACTGAGAAATATTATCTGGGTTTTATTTGCCAGAATCTCTTTTACTTTGCTCTTTATATGTGAGTGCACAGATACTTGCTTTCTTCTGAGTACTAGGCAGTACTCAAAGCAGACAGCAGGCTTGCCTTGATTTTATTATTACTGTTATTGTTATTATTTAATAGGAGGGGAAGAGGCTGTTGTGAAAGTGTTTGGCACAGTTAAAACACCCTCTCTACTTGAATCCTTTTCTTCTGCTAGATTTGATGTTGAGCAAGTAGGTTTTGTATATTTTCAGCAGATTGTAACTACTCTGCTTTTTTCAAATGTAATCTGTCTTTTGTATTTAATTTATGTATTAAATCAGTTTTAATGGACTTTCTTTCTTTCTAAAATTTTGATATGAGTAGCAGCTATGGACAAATCAAGATTAAGGCCTCCTTCTGGTAGGCGCTGTGTAGTCGTGAACTAGTGGTCATGTGTTACTGAGGATCACAATAAGCTCGCGCATACGTTCTTATAATCCTTGGTATGATATTGTCATGTTCTGATAACATCTCATCAGAACCCTTCATCTTGTGGTGTAAATACACTCAAAAAATTAATGCATTGCAAGACATTAACATCTCACTACCTAATTGACATAAAGTGCCTTCTGTGTCAAGGGGAAATCATTATTAATACTAACTTCTGTTACTTCTTCTAGCAAAAGTCGCAATCCACCAGGTGTTTCAGGGACTGGGGGCCTTTCTGGTTTTGGAGTTTCTACAAACCTGTGTATGGTCAGTTCTTCTTAGGATATTCACATGATATTTATGTTTTACCTAATAATAACAAACTGCAATAAAATGCTTTTCCAGGGTGGAAAATTATCCCAAAGACTAAGTCTTTGTAAATTAATCTTGTTTATCAAGACCAAACTGTCAAGTTCTATGTTCTGGTCTGGAATATTAAACTTGCATTCAAAATAGAAAAGACATACCACAAATAGTCTTTCTGAGTTTCCAGAAAAGTAGGACTAATTTCTTGCATTGCTTTATAATTTTAGAAAGTGGAAAAAATAATTTGCCAAGATACTGTTCTAATGCTATGTGTTGGTCTAAATAGTTAATTATATCCATCTGATGCTATGGTCTTGAAAATTTTTATCTGTCCTTTTATCTTCTAAGCCTCTTTTTAAAAAAATTTACTAAATAAGGAAATTAACTTGGACCGTATGTATGATGCATACTAATTTAAATAGTAATGCTTCAATATAAAAAAGTGAAATCTGAGGCTTATGCAGCTTAAGGAGACACTTTCTTTTCCTTAGCATCATTTGTGCTTCAGTCAATTCACGTGTTCAGATATATACAGTAGTAGTAGTAGTAGTGATAATTGTAATTAGGTCTTTTGAGAATTTCTTGACTTATTTTATCCACTAGAGCAGAACCTTGTAGACTTTAGTGGCATAAAGATTCTTGTTTAGGGATTTAATTTTTTCCAGACACTTGAGGATGGCCTAGGGCAAGCATTAAAAGTTCACAGTACAGTGATTATTTTTTTGTTTGTTTTCTACAAGGAAAAAATTACTAAAAAGAATTAAGATTTTCTGCAACATTTTGATACTTGTAAGAAGTTTCCTAAAAGGAAAAAGACACTGAAACTCATTTAATCTGTGGAATTTACTGTAAAAAAGTCATAACTACTGATAAGAATTCAGGAGCAATCAGAAAAGACTGAGGATATACAGCATATCCAAATATTCCCTAGAGCATGCATATTTATTAAATTTGTCCAGTTCAGACTATTGTAATGCCTGCATGCTTTCTCTAAGTGGTCCCATTAACTTTTTTTAGTATTTTGGTAAATGACTGAAGTATTATTCCAGATTTTTTTAAAATATTGATGTCTTGTTTCTTCCTGTTTGTTGTTCTCCTATGTTATGACTAATGCCTGTCTATTGATAAAGCTTGTTTCTTCTGCTACTAGCAGTTTTAACTTAGAATTTCTTCAGATTGCTGCTTTTGGTTTTGTTGCTAACATTTGTGGTGTGACCATTGATGATGACAGGACAAACTATAGAATCATAAGGTAATTTAGGCTGGAGGCAGATCCTAAGAGGGTCACTGAGTTTGTCATCCTGCTCAAAGCAGGGCCAGTGTAGAAGTTAGTTCAAGCTGCATGGGACCTTGTCCAACTGAGTTTTGATTATCTCTATGAATGAAGATACCACAACTCTGGGAGGCTGTATTGAAGGCTTTGCTAAAGTCAAAGTAAGTAGTATCCATTGCCATCCCCAAATCCACAGAGCCAGTCATCTCATTAAAGAAGGCAGGCAGGTTGGTCAGGCACAATTTATACTTGATAAGTCCAATGTGGCTGTTCCCAGTCACCTTCTTGTCCTTTATGTACCTGGAAATGGCTTCCAGAAGAAATTGCACTGTGGTCTTCCTGAAAACAGAAGCGATGGCTGGCTGGTGTGTAGTTCACCACGCTTTCCTCAGTCTTTTGAAGACAAGCATAATATTTGCCTTTTCCAGGCATTGGAGATGTCCCTTGAGTCCCACAACTTTTTGACAAAATAGAGGCCTTGCAATGACATCAGTCAGTTGCCCAAACTGCCTGTGAGACAGTGATGGCAAAGGTTGAGATGAAGGCGGTACAGAGTACCTCAGCCTCTACTTTGATGTTAGGTTCCATGCTCCATTCATCAGCAGACCTACATTTTCCTTTATCTCCCTTAGTCCTTGTAGCTATAAAAGCCCTTCTCATTGCTTTTCACACCCCTGGCCTGTTTTATCTCCATCTGAGCTTTGACTTTCTTAACTACTACTTCCCTCCCTGGGCAGTATTCCTTCTGGATAGTATGGCTGTCCTTCCACTTCCCCACGTTTCTGGTTTGTGTCAGAGATCTCTCAGGAGTTCCTTGTTCAGCCTCCTGCGTGGCAAAACGGGTGATTCTTGTGCTTTGAGAAGGTTTGCCTTTGAAGGTCAGTTACCAACAATGAACGCTTTACGTACACAGCGTGTTTTAATTGATACTACAATGTATATAGGTCGAGATAATTGGCCTTTGTGAGTGCTTAGAATTCAATATAGCCCTTCAGAAAATCTTGGCTTGTCTTCCGTTACCTTTGTCCAACAGCTATTACTTGTATTTCTCTTTGCTTAACCTCTGATTCTGCAAATGATTCCCCTATGTAAAAGTGAGAATACTGACTAAATAGGTTGATTGTGATGACAGTCTTTCTTTCTTTCATTTGCAACTAAAGATAAAAATATCTTATGTTATAGAATCATGCAACTCAGCTAGTGTATTTGAAAAAGATGGAATATATATGAATGTTTCTGAAGATGAGTCTAAAAGAATTATATCAGAAATATATTCTGAATGGCACATCCCCAGGACACAGAGAAAATTCTCTGCGTGTGCTTGTATGTATACATATATATAAGTACACTTGGAGCTTGATGTATGTTTGTCTTATAATGCTCATATCAAGCTATTTTAATGTTAAGAAAACAGCTGGTCTTTTGAAAACTCATGTTAAAGACTTTTGACGATCATTAAAGGAAGTGCCATGTATTGAATGGAAAATAACGCCTGTTTTATGACTTGAAATAAAAAAAATATATGCATGCATTATCTTTTCTAATTGCTTGCCTTCTGCAAGTTGGACAGAAACAGTATTTAATAAATGCACCTCCACGTGGTCTAAGCATTTATAATTTGTTAGGCTGAATGACAAGATGTAGGGTATATGAGAAAAAGATTTTCTGGAACAGTCAATGTTGTTTTTTCATCATTCTTCTAATCAAAATTTATCAGCAATACAGTGATATTCCTTTGGGTCCAATAGTTTCTCTTCAAGTTATTTTCCAGCAAAATTTTCCATATAAGTAAGTTGTTATTCTGTTATCCCTAAACAACAGGAAGAAAGGAAATTATAAGTAGGTAATGTGGGCTGGTACAGTAACTGACCTTTCTCAGTGTCTTCGTGAGACATACTGATTGCTTTTGGAACACTTTCTATACTTTTCCCAGCAATAGACAATTATCCTAGAAATTGATTTATTTGTGGATGTTTTGTTGTTTTTTGTTTTATGTCTTTAAAAGTGTCCAGAGGCAAAGTTTCCAGTCAAGTACCAAATTAATCTTTTGTACTTAGTTTTTATCAACATCTGTCTACCTGCGTGTGAGAGAGAATAAGTACTTTGGGGGGCTTTTCTGTGAGGTTAGGAGGAGAAAAAAGCACTGCGTAGTTGGGAATTCAGTCTAAGTGACACCATTGAAACTGCCCATCATATGATTCCAAATAGCCAAATAAATATACAGCATCTCTGACCTATCATGTAACGAAATATTCCTTGTGAGCCATTTAAGTTCATTGAGCCTGCAGTATAGCGAATCAACCTAGAGGTGAAGACTGAAGAAACAGAGTTTGTTTATTTATTTATTATTCTATTTGCCTCCATTTTATCATAGAATCATAGAATGGTTTAGCTTGGAAAAGACCTTTAAGATCATCAAGTCCAGCCATAACCCAACACCACCATGCCCACTAAACCATGTCCTGAAACCATCCCCAGGCTTCTCTAACCTTTTTTTCAGGAAACACAATTAGACCCAATTTCATTGTAGTGAGACAATGAAATATAGTTTGCATCACTTTACGCCTCTACCTCTTCCAGTTAGAACTCTTGTCCCTCATGGTCTCCTCATGGCTGTACTGCTTCTTGTTCAGGCTCAGTCTTTTTTTTTTTTTTTTTTTTTTTCCCCTAAGATTAGGTAGAATATTTAAACCTTTGAAGTGAGGTTTTAACGAGATTTTTCCTGGTACTTGTGTCACCTATGTCTATGTTTACTTTTTGTGCTTAAGTATGTCTTGATAACCTCATTGTATTCAAGGCATATCACAAGAAATAAGTAAAGCACTTCAGCATGACTTTCCTTTGCAAATGGAACATGATTCGAAATTGAGCCTGGAGGAAAAAAAAAAAAAAAGGTGTATTTATTCTCTTGGAGCTGACAATTACAGAGAAATTAAATCAAAAGTAGCAATAAGAGTTTTTTTGTTGTTGGGGTTTTTTCCCTCTTTTTAAATTTTTTTTCTCTTTGCAGTTAAAATAGTAGATCTACTGAATAATAGTGTGCCTTTTATATTTAGGACTATTTTGAAGAAGAAATGTTTTTTAGACTTTATTGATTTAGTCCTTTCTTCCGTCGAAAGTAAACACAAATTTCTGTTGTCCTTGAGGACAATTGCAACCTGATATATTTTTGGTTTGATATGGTTTCAGGTTCTTATCAAATAGTGATTAATCAGTTGCCTGAAGCAAGATGCCAGTTTGTTCTTTTCTGCTTTGGTTCTTCACTTAAACCTGCTGTCTCACAGAGTTTATATCAAATGATCGGAAATATTTTTAATCTGTCACTTTCTGAACGTTTGTTTCTGTTGGTGGACATTTTCAAATACTCTAGCACCAAATCTGTCATGCCTACATTTGCAAATGGACATAAACTTCCTTTTAATGAGATTGTGTGCTTTGTGGAAGTTGTATGAAATATATACTTTAGCATTAGATAGGAAATGTTCTTTTTTCTTATACAGTTCTTAAATATTTCGGATTTTGTTTGCTCTGTGGGCTCCCCCTTTAATGCAGATAGTCTTAAAGGTGAATTTTGAGTCTAAAAAACCAACGTTGTAATAATGCCTATAAGAATAGCTGGGTAAAATTTGAAGCAGTAACAGGCATTTATGGGCATAGTTGTTATGAAATGCAGGGAAGCTTTCTCCTTCAGTGAAGTGATATTTTTTTTTATATCTGGTAGACAGTTTTATCAGTGGTGACTGCTTCCCTTGCATTTGTGTAAATGCAGCTCTTTGAATAAGGAATTAAATCTTTAAATTACATTATAAATGTACTGAGGGAAAAAGGGTTGTATTCTAGTGTAAGAAAATATTTAGGCAGATGTAACTCATCAACTGGCAGTATGAGAGATGGGTTCTTGTAAAAGACCTGTGAAATAAACTGCCCTTTTGTATCGACACAGACTATTGATTGATGATTACTGTGTGGCTGGGATCTTTTACAGTATCTCTGTCATACAAGATCCAGAAAGTGAAAAGTTCCCCAAAATGATAAGACATATTAGATGTTCAGTAAACTAACCACTTTTATTGGGTGATGACTACCCTGGTCTTTCAAGATTTTATAAGATTGATGCCCTGTAACCAGACAGGAAACAAAACATTTGATATGTTGCCTTCAAACGAAAAAACTTTCACCACAGTGGATTCAGCATCTTGAGTATAAATGTACCTGTAAGACCTTTTCTTCTTCTTAATATTTGTTTGCTTGTAACTTGCTTCAGAGTAAATTTCAAGCTCCATGACTCAGGAATGTTTTTTCTGTGGCTTTTTTGATATGTCGCTTGAATGCAGCAGGTCATTGGCTACAATAATATAAATCAATGAATATACAATACGTAAATTAATACATAATAAATATATGATTTACTATGAAATGCAATACATAGTCAAGCTAAATTCCCAGCTTTCAAACTCATAAATTGAGTTTGTAATTCAGGAGTGGATTAAAAGAAAGGCTGTATTTATTCATTGTTCTCCCTGGTTATTTGTCTGGGAATACAGTTTCTCCCTTCTGCCTAAAAAGTAACAGTTCTTTAATGTAGTCTGAAAGATAACAGTTTCTAGGTAGCAGGAAGCTATGAAAAAATAAAGAATAATGAGCAAGAAGTATTTTCTCTAGCGAAATTTCCCAAGAGGTAGTATCAAAAGTGAAACATTGTTCTTATTAACAGGCAGTGTATAGCAAGCCCTTCCTCCCCCCCGCCTCGATAACCCACACAAAGACCCTTTTGTAAGCTCTCTAAATTCTCATCTGAGTGTATACATCCAGCTAGTGCTGAGAACAATTATTATTTTTTTTAGTCATGATATTGACTAAATCAGGAATTAGGTGTAGGCTAGTGAAGTTTATATGTAATGGAATGTCCTGGTTTCCACGACATAGAATCAGAAGCAGAAGAATTCACATAGGAGTGGTAACTCATCAACTTTACTAACAAGCTGTTAGTACTGCTAGATAAGTAGCTACTCTATTCATGATATAAAAGGTAAGGATGACATTTCTCTTGGAAGATATCCAAAAGATGTGAAAATAAATAATAGTAAAAGAAATTAAACTGAATTACAGTATACTGCATTTGCAAGCCTTTAAAGGTAGGCAAGTGTAGAAATAACGGGCAGCATAGATCGGGTTAGGATTTGTTTCCGACAAGTCTAACTTGTTTCTGTGATGACGTGGTTGCCCTTGTGGATGGGGTAAAAGCAACAGATGTCATATGTCGTATTTCATGGTAGTGATGCCTTTGATTAAGTAATATTTTCAGAAGTAATATGGCTACAGATACTTACATCTGTACCTAACATATTTCTAAAAAGCTGTCATGATTAAGAAGGAATCTGACTTATCTCTAAAATCTCCACAAGGGTGTTTCATATAGTCTTAGCCTCATCATTCTGTTTGTTCATATATCATATTAAGATAATTTGATAATTTGAATCCATGTTTGTCTTAATTGTGATTTCAGATTGATCACTGCATTATTGCATCTTCAATTAGCTTGCTGATGTTGTAGTAAATTATAGCTCATTCACTTCCTTAAGTTCATATTTGCTTGTTTATCACGTTTAGGGAAATCCAAAGCAAGCTAATAGAATTGGATTATCCTGTCAAAATATAATACAAAGCATGGAGTGGAAGGTGTAAGAGACATCGAGGAAAAAATGCAGAGGAATAAGCATATCCTTTCAGTGTTGGTTTTTTTTCACATTTATCATTTCTTTGGAGTGTAATGCCACACAACCTCTAGAATGCTTTCTTCTGATAGTCCGTCAGCCCTGTCTTGAAGGAAGCATGCAAAATCTTTCAAACTCAAGCAGTTTTATTTTGTTATTTAAATACTTTATATCAATTAACACTTTATTGTGTGTAATTCTCACCACCTCTATTAAAATTTGTTGAGAATTTCTAGCCAGAAACTTTGAAACCTTTCAACACATCATATTCAAGGTCCTGCTGTTTAAAAAAAAAAAAAAAAAAAAAAAATCACTTTTTCTTCTGGATTTAGGCTTTTGTAGGAACAGTTTTTAGAGATTTATCTTAGAGTGAATTATTGTTAAAGAATCTAAAGGGTTGTGCTTGCATGATGATGCAAGGCTTCACGTGCCAACCTATTGATTTTTGTCTCTTCCTTGATCCAGAAGGATCACTTTTTGAATAAAACAATAATTCATCTGCTGTGGGCCTTGGTTTCTCTTCTCAGATCGTACCCCAAACAGCTAACATTTGTTTTGCTGGGTTTTTAAAAAATTTTTTTTTTTGTAATGACAATAATACAGTTTTGTTAGTGTGTGTGTATTTCAGTGCTCTGTCTCTTTCAGGAATAATCTGAATTAGGCATGTTTATTCTGGTATCCAAATATTGATTTAAAGGAGGTATTAAAAACAGTCCCAGATCCGTCCACTTGAGATCTACTTAGTAATTATTCATATGTATACTGTTAAGTAATTAAGACATACAATATAGTTTTTCATTGGTAGCCTTAAACTTGGTTCAGTAAACACTTGAAAACCTCTTCTGCCTTACACTGCTAGACAGTTTTAAGTGTTTTAAGCTGATAAGCTGACAGCAAAACCCTTCTCCCTACCTGAATATACAACAACAGCTATACTTGCCAAAAATCTTAATCTGTAATGGCATGCCAAAGACATTTCATGTCAGATGTGATGGCCCTGATGCATGAACCATGGGGCAGTATCCCAAACGTAATCTTTTCTACTTAGTGTTTCATGACCACTCATCAGGAAATTAAATTTGTCTGCCCTTGTTTAATACCAGCTCATTGCATCTCTTTTTCATTATTTTCATAAGGATAACAATGTATTTGAATATGTTATCCTCCAAGGAATACTCATGAAAGATCTTTCTTTTACATGTAAACTGATTGCTCAATCTGCTGTATTTTAACTCTCTCTATTTCTGTAGATTAACTTCCAGTTAATCTGAGTTTGTTGTTCCTAATGAGTTATGACTGAAAAAGATTTTTTTTTTTTTCTTCCCCCCGCCCCCCGGAACTTCAGTTCACATATTTTGCAGTTGCAAAGCAAATTTAGGGAAGGCCTGAGGGATCACAGGCAGCCTTCATTATTGGTGCATGACTGCTTTGTAGCCAACTGCATCTCTAATATCCAAGGAGATTTGTGTGTTACAGTTTGTTTTCTTTCTTCTTGTTTTTAATAATTTACCTTTGAGAGGCTATTTACAACCATGTTGGTGTGTGAATATCTGTTTGTCTGTCAAAACTTAAGATATATACAGAATGCAAGAGATACATTAATTTTTTATTTGCTTCTTAAGGAAGCCAAGCTATAAACTGGCAGTCCTGAATACAAGAGCCTTACTTCAGTGAATCCTAACAAACACAAGGGGGAACATCAAGCTACGTGCCCCTTCAACTAGCTCCCTTAACAAGAGATGATATTCCTTGCTGAATCTGTTTCTCTGCTAGAAGAGACGATAATTTGGTTTTGTTTTTATTTAAACAAGACCCACAAAAAATCACACTCAAACTTTCTCTAACTTTTGATTTGCAGTTGAATTAGAAAAACTGCATATTTTTACACACCAACCAAAAATACAGAGGGTCATGAACAGCACATCAAAGAAAGAGGTTGTATGCATTAAAATATTTCTGTCTGTTGAGATTCACTTGAAAATTATTTCAGTTTTTGCATGCACTTACAAGTTTTGAAAAGACAGTATCTAGATGAATGCTTTTCAAAATGTTTTCCAAAGCTGTTGGGAAGGCTTTTTTTCTTAACTGTGGATTGCTTCTTGCTTTGTGACATTTGTCTGATTTGTAACTGTTATATTAGTTTGGTTTTATCCCTTAATTAGGGAATAAGTATAGTTGTGTAGTGTATACCTATGAATACTGGTATGTACTTTTGTCACTCTTGAGCTACACTGCAGTAACGGAACTGCTGATTTTTTTTTTTCCTCCTCTTTTAAAAGCAATGCCAATTACAGAGCTATTTTTTTCAATATTCAAACTGATCTCTATCTTTTTAGGTAATTTAGCCTGCAAACCTACACAGAAAGGATATCACTGGCATTCGATACTCAAAAATAACCTGGTAACCTGAAATAACACTGTTCTGTATTAAAAGAAGTCCACTAAAACTCAGGAGTTTGGAAGAGAATAGGTATAGAGGAGTATAAAAGTATACCAAAGAGAAGAGATGTGAAAGCGGGAGATGATGTCTAGATTTCTTTTAACTTTAGGCTTAACTTTAGATTGGTGGGGCCCAAATAACACTGTGGTAAGTAAGGCAGGTGCAGAATCATGTCACCTTTGTATTAGAAATTGTTAGGCTCATCTACAGTCTAGAGGTCTAGCAAGCAAGGAAATAGTAAATAATGAAGTAATTGAAGCCACATGAGAGAGAAAAATAACCTTTTGCAGCAAGGTTTGGTGGTATAATTCAGGCAGAGCAAATGCTGTAGAAAACGCTATACATCTGAGTCAAAATTATATTTATTTACAGTCATCTTCAATCAGCTTTGAAAAACTATGATCAAATTTGTTAGCAATATTAATTCAAATACAAAGTAGGTTTATAAATACAGGGGAATATATATTTATTTTGCTTTCAGCACATGACTTGAAAACAACTGGGAGTATGTTCTTGCAAATGATTTATTGCAGGCTTTCATCCAACTCTGACTAAATGTACAGTAGTAAATGACATAACAAATATGAAATGGTTAAGAGTCAGACTGCCTGATGGAGAGTAATAATAAACAAGTACATTCCAGGTGGTTTGGTTCTGAGATACTTTATGAAGGAAAGGGATTGCATGCACTAAACAATGGCGATGATTCAAATAGATCATCCTTGTTCTTTTTTTCATAATATTCATTTTGAATTGGTATGTAGATGAAAAGAAGATATATTAAATTTCAAGGAATGTGACATAAAACTGTTTGGGTGGGTAGGAGGTTCAAGAGAATTGGGGATGGCATGAAAGAATCCACTAAATAATAATCAGAAATACTGGAGCTGTTACCAAGCAGTTACTGGAGTACTAGAGCAAAGCTAAGAGCGGATAAGATACTTGTTTTTCTCTGGAGTAACCCTTTTATGTTGTTAGAAAAATGCTTCTGAAGCTGTATGTGTGCAGCGCTGCACTGCACTTCGTTCTGAAATGGCCAATCTAGGGACCAAAAGCCCTAGAGGTGTATTGGTGTGATGCCTCGCTGGGATTTCTCTCCCTTGCCTTGCAGAGTGCCCAGTGTGACCACTGCAGAAGGTGCTGGGTGTTAATGCTCCTTTGCTGCAACCTGTACCTGTTGTAGCAACAGGTTGTTTAGAAAAAGGTCTGGTATTTCAGGTTAGCGCTTAGTGGATTTTTACTTGCTGTCTACGACTCTATAGTCTCTGTAAAGAGACTGTCTGTGAAGATACTCTAAAGCATTTACGTACTGGAAAAAAAAATACTAGGAAATGTGCATTTTGAAGAAATAATGGACAGGCCCATCTGACCTTTTTGCGCTTTCTGTGCTGTATATTTTGGAATGGGGGGGGTTTGGTTTTGTATGTAGATACACGTGTATACAAAGGGATGGGTGTAGGTAGATGGACAGTCTCACACACAGTTATTAGTATTTTGTTATCTTACTGTTCTTCAGGAAGATTAAACCTTCATTTTGAAAGGCTCTTGTTTGAATCATCATTGGTAGCATATTTTATGAACTGCAATCTGTATTTTCATATAGTCTTCCTTCAGCTAGGACTTGCAGAGTGTGTCTCAAAGTGCATTTCCAGATACAGTAACTTTAGAACTTTAGTTCAGTCTACTGTAGTCTTCCTGTTAGAAAATGTGACAATCTATGATCTAATCATAGTATGTCAATGGCTAGTGGGCTACTAGTTCAGCCATGACACTTCTTATTTGCTTTCTCTCCTAAGATTGTGGGCATTTACTTTTATTACAGCCTGTGAAGTTGCACTAAAATGAAATCTCTGTCAAGTGTGATTGAATGTGCAGAGACAGAACTGTCCAAAATCAAAAAGGATAAAACATTGATTTCTCTCCTTTAATTCTCTTTTCTCTTTTCTGAAGGAAAAGGTGTTTCTCAGTACAATCGGTTATGTGATGGTACAGCAAATGCAGTTCTTGGTCCAATTTTCAAGTGCGTTCACAAGTAACATCACTGGTAACTGTGGTATCCAGCATTGCTGCAAAACAGTATCAGCTATTAAGGAAGGGGCTACATGTAGTATTTTACTTCAGTAAATACTTGAAATGGCATAGGCACACTGAAATATGCTGACCTTTGCTTGAGTGAATATTCTGTATTTGGGGCATTTGGGAGTCTTGGATTACCAAATACTGAAATAATTTATATAAATTTTAATACTTCAAGGTGCTTTAGATGGGATTTTCTTTTGGAAGTGGTAGGCATTGTCCGTAGTTTCTTCCTAGCATGTACACAGTAAGGTGAATAGTCATCTTCGTTTATAAACATTTGAAATGTCATTTCTGAGGAATACATAGAACTGTGTAATATAAGTCTGCCCCAGATTTCTTAAGGAAATTTTACTTGTGGAATATTAACTGATACATTGTCTTGGATATTTACAAAGACATCCACAAAGAAATCTTCTTTGTTTGTATTTGTGAACATATGTGATTTTCCTAGTTTTTAAGACACAATTAAATTGCGTAGGAAATAAAGTAAACTTTGACATGGAAACCATTTATCTTATGCCCTGTGCTTAGTAAGTATTGACTGTTCAGCTCTTTAAGCTGAAACATCATTAATGAGCACGTGCCTTGTTAATTCTGGACATTTTTTGATCCAGTATCTTCTTTACTGTTATTACTACTTGTTGGACATAATGTGTTGCGACTCCCCAAATCACCTGAAGCCCAGACCTAACAGTACTTGTAGGTAGAGGTTGTTAGTATACTGTGAGTTGGAGAGGAAAGGGAGCAATAAATTTGTAGTTGTTGTGAATGTAAATAAGAAAATTGTCCCTAACATTTATCATGTCTGTGACATTTGGTGAAATTCCATCGTGATGGATTTCAGTGAATTTCTTCATAATAAATGAATCTTAGGGAAGGCAAAACTAAGGAGAAATTTAGGATCTTGGGGAACAACTTAAGGGAATTCAAATGCTTCTCTTCTTTGAGAGAGCAGGCAATGTAAAAGGAGTTATGAAGGTATTTGTGAAAAGAAGTGATGAGTAAGCGTAATGGATTTACGTGTCCGGGTGCTGGCAGACGGGGACCGCAGGGGCTTCCTCTGTGAGCAGAGGCCGGGGCTGCCCTGTGCCGGAACCGATTCTGGATGGCTCTGCAAAAACGTGTTTAAGAAAGGGCAATATGTTGTGTGGCAGTGAGGAGCGAGGGGGAAAATGTACGAGAAACAGCTCTGGGAGCTCCAGGGCCTGTGAAGAAGGAGAGGGAAGAGGTGCTCCAGGTGCCAGAGCGGGGATTCCCCTGCAGCCCGTGGAGAAAGACCCACACTGGAGCAGGTTTATCCTGAAGGACTGTAGCCTGCAGGAGGGACCCATGGTGGAGCAGGTGAAAAGTGTGAGGAGGAAAGAGTGGCAGAGAGGAACTGTTATGGACTGACTGGAACCCCCCATTCCCCCCCCATCCCTGCTGCATTGCTCGAGGTGGAGGAGTTGGGGCATAGAGGAGATGGGAATGAAGGAATGAAGTTGATCCTGAGAAGGAAGGGGGGAGAGGTATTTTCTTTTTTGTCTTTGTTTCTCACCATCCAACTCTATGTTAACTGGCAATAAATTAAATTAATATTTCCCGAGTGTTTTGCCCATGACAGTAATTGATGAGCAGTCTCCCTGTCTTCATCTCAACCCATGAGCTTGTCATCTTGTTCTCTCCCCATCCTGTTGAGGAGGGTGAGCAAGAGAATGGCTCGGTGGGTGTCAGGCAGCCAGCCAAGGTCAACCCACCACAGCAAGAAATTGAGATTAACCTCCTTTGGAAAAGGAAGATATCTTCTAGACCTGATGGAGGCAAGGTCGTGGGAAGTAGTGGTTTGGTTTGGTTTGGTTTTTTTTTTTTTTTTTTAATCCAGGGATGTTCTCTTACGTTTGTAGTTTTTAGTTTGGTAGTTTGTGTAACCTGTTGACTCAGAGACTTTAGTTTTAGAGTTTTAGTCTATAAATTCAACTGTTTTCCATTACTTTTGATGTGTTTTGTGTGTTTAAATGATCCAGACTGCTTTGGCTATTTCAACAAAACTATTTGAGGAATTGTAGCTTAAATTTTAGTAACTTGAGTTTCAATCACTTGTAATTGAAGTCCATTATAGTGGGAACTTTGCTTCATCCCCACTAATCCTTCCTAACAGCAAGATGCAGGTTTGAGTAAGACTTAGAGTCTTAATAGAAAAAAAACCCCAAAAACGTGTTGCTGCTGAAAAATTTGGAACTTTTTCATTCGCCATAAATGCAAAGCTATTTCAATTTTCACTCTTCTGATTATCTAATAATGCTAATGTGTACAAATAGTATGGTAAGTTATGTTGTCTCTTAAGATTTCTGAAGATGCTTGAAGTATTGAGTGCCAGTCCCTGGTTTTTTTTCCCTGTCATTGGATGTAAATACAGTATCTGTGCAAACAAGGTTATTTTTGTTATTCTTTCTAGTTTTCCTCAGTATATGGACACCCATGTTCATTTTATCTAATGCAGGAGGCGTTAAAAGAAAACAACAAAAGAAGAGAAATGGAGGAGAAAACGAAGAGAGCCAAATTGGCAAAAGAGAAGGCTGAACGAGAAAAACTGGAGCGACAGAAGAAGAAGCAGCAGTTGATTGATATGAACAAAGGTAAGGCATCATTTTTAGTAGAGAGATTTGTTAAAAGAAAAAGAAAGTAAGGAGTAACAAACTGAAGGCTATTCCTGATCAATATGAAGAATACTTGCTGTCTGTTTTGAAAGCTGAAAAAAAAAAGCTTAACGTTTTCTGCGAAAATTCTGTTTTGTTTTAGCCTACCTGATCACGTAATTCCGTATCTGCCACCTAACATTTGTAATGTTCCTTTCAAGGAGCTTTATTATGAACTATTGGCTTGTTTTCATTCGTGGGAGTCAATTGATATTTTTCATATGGATTTACTTCCAAGAAGTAGTATCTTACTTGCTTTGTTTTTAGTTTCATTCTGCGAACATCTCTATAATCAAGGTAGTATGGCGATTAACGTCTTTCTTTTTGGGCTTGGAGGCGCCATGTTATAATGGATGTTCTCCCAACAGTCCTATTAGGAGCTGGAAAATCTGGTTGAGCTTGATGCCTAAGTACAGAGTGACATTTCAGCATGATAAAAAGCAATGTGTTGAGCTTGTCAGCTGTGAGAATATTGTATTTTGCATGAGGCTACCCTAGGAGAGAGGAAGGTAAGAAAGCAGGAGGAATCGGGTGGTCCTCATATTGATGTTGTGCAGATTTCCAGAAGGGTGTAAAATACAGGCTTCATTCTTTACCTCTGACTCCAGAAGGCATCTAAAGGTGGTAAAATTGTACATTGGATTGTGTAAGAGATTACTTGAGCCTGCAATTTTTTGTTCAGTTTCCATGAGTTTGTGTTAATCTGCTAATCTGACCCAACTGTAAAACACTTGTCCTTTTGATCCACTGAACGGAAATTTTTCCATTACTCATGGAAAAATGCTGTTTGTTTTTTCGTTATGATGAACTTCATGGAAGATGTGATGATGTATTAACTTTGTGTAAGGATGATGTTGCAGTAAACCATATAATTATGACAAACTAACGTAGTTCTATGCTGGAGATTGATCGAATGGAGGGTAAATTTAGAAATAACACTGCCTTTCAAGGGCATATATAAAGCATCTGTAAAGTCAATTTATACATGGATGAAAAATACTGGAAAAATACTAGACCAGGCAAACAAACCCACTCCAACATGTAAGAGGATGACTGTGGAGGTGAACACAGAACCATGAAAAGACAAGGTACTGGTCAGACTTTCCATCACTGATAATGCAGTAGTGCAGAAATACTGTCTTGTAATACTCACGATACCGTTTCGTGTCACGTATATTTAGAATGCCAGTATTTCTGGCATATCAGTAAATTTCCCATCACTAGTGAAAACCTGTGACTTGTGTGTGTACAGCCAGCCCTCAAGGAATGTTAGCCAGCCAACCTCCCCTTCTTGTTTGGCAACCACCTTTCTCTAGAACCTGCAGTTACACTTGTGTCGATGTATCTTAGAAATATATCATCTATTTAAGCATTACTTTGTCAGACTGAATCATATTTACAATGATTTCAGCAGGTAGTGGTGTTTTATCTTTATAGATATATGTATACAAATGTCACAACTTTGTGGGTTTTTTTCTGCTCAGTAATTTCACAGTTTAAATTTGGTAAAAATGGGCAACCTGTATATCAATCTGCACAAACAAAGAAGTGGGCAAAGTGAGAACAAGTTTTATTTACAAGTGAAAAATCTTTCTTCTGTTATCACTTTATATGTACTATTAATTATATTTTAAGAATTCATAAATTAGACTTGCTATTGTATTTGCTGATTGTGATAAATTGGTGTTCCCAATACTTTATTCTTTGCATTCATAGTTTTAAAAATTAATTTATATTAATGTACGGTAATTTGAATACCATGATAGAAAACAAATTATTTATGTGAGAATCTCTTAAAAATTCTTGTGTGTTTGTGTGCATCATTTTGCCTTGCTTGAGGTGGCAGTGAAACTGCATGGAATATACTGTAGCATAAGTTTTAGTAAACAACTCTGTTGCTTTGCATAGATGACAAATTTCATACCATGTGAAGATTTTTCTAATAATTTCATTTTAACTATAAACAAAATATAAGATTTAAATACAGGTGATGCATAAATACATTTCCTATATTTTGTGAAGTTAAGCTCATGGATATGTCTAATGAGACTTTTCTAAGCCCAAGACAAAAGAAAGTCCTTTGTAATATGGACAGGCACTTTTCTGTGAGTGGGGTAAGAACCACCTAAATATCCCATCATCACCCTCCCCTCTACCAGTGTGCTGGAGGACATACTGAGAGAGGTTATTTAAACTGCCACTTAAGACAATGTAAGCTAATATGTTTTATTAGCTGTTGAAAAGTACGAGAAGCCCACTTAGATACTGTTGTCAGTGAGTTAGTCTCTGTTTAAGGGCTAACAGTTTGAAGTTACACCTTCTTAAATTGCTTCAGCTCAATCAGTGAGAGCATACTTGTCTACATCTGTTAATTTTTTAAGCAGATGAGGGGTAGACCATGCTTAGCAGTCACAGAGATGCATCAGTATACTGACAGCATTTTGCTTTTCGTCATGAAAGACTTTTCCTATCAACAGATACAACTGAAGTTTAATTTTGCATTATATTTCTTTTTTACTGAAACTGCAAATATGTGAGTAACTGTACGTGGCCAGATGCACCGAAACTGCCAGTTAAATAACTAATGTTTCTAAACCAGTCAAAGTCAGTTTAATACTTCTAAAATAGTTTTTCCAGTTTTTAAATATATTGAAATATGCATTTCACATATTACAAATCTATTGCCGTGACAGGAGGTAAGGGGGATAGCTCCATCCCCGTTGGATTCCACGACATTGATACTCAATTAACTGTTTTTGCCAAGTAACTATTTTTTTCTTGATACATCTACTTCTTTATGCTCATTGCTGCTTATATAAATGGTTTGTAAATTTGTCTAAGTGAATGTGACACAGAAGACTTAGAGGAAGGAGGCAGATGTCCTCTCAAGCTGTCATTTTGTCAAGGTGATTTTCACCCAAAGGGTGTTTTAACCTAACTCTCTTTCAGTTATTTCTCTAGCTGTATCTTCAAGAGTAAAATTTTAATGCATTGCTACAGCCTTTCAGGTCAGAGCAATAGGGTTCCTACATTTTCCAGCCTTTTACTGTGTAGTTCTATAATAAGTATTTTTTGCTGTTACCTGGTTACGCAGCTACAGCTTTTTTTTGTGGCCACTGGAGAATCCAGATTAGAATTAATTAGAATTAATTAAATATTACAATTAATATCTGTTTCTTGGTGTAACTGAGAGAGCAGAAAACTGCAGTGTGGCCAGAATCAGTAACTGTCCTGTATAATACCTAGTTATGAAGTAACCTCAGAGTTGCCAATATTTTGAAGACCAGGTTACTCAGTTTGGTGTTCTGGTGCTTTGTGTAACTGAGATGCCACAGAAATACTATGTGTAAACTGATATAAATCCTGCTAAACGTTCCAAAATGTGTAAAGATGAATGTAAAAATAAAGAAAAGCTCTCAACTCCATATAAACTCCATAAACTTTGAAGTGATTTACACTGGACAGCATCATACAAACGTAAGTAATTCTAAATCTAAAAACACGTCCACACTTCAAAATACAAGGTTTTTTGTGCAAAACTGAAAGTGGGCTGAAAGGTGACAAAATCAACATATACCTTCTAAAATAAAAAATTACGGTAGGAACTTATCCAACATGTACACTTCTCTGCCTCAGGAAAACTTTGTTATATCAATGTGTATTATTTTTCGTAAATAAGCACAGTAATACATACAGAAAGGTTAAGTGGTTCTCAGTTAAACAAAAATAAATATTAAATGAGACTAAGATCTTTTGAGCCTGTGGTTTATCTTGAAGTCAGTTCTGCTGGAAGTTGTTTCTTCAGTTGTAGTCAATGAATTTGGCATTATTTGGGATAAAATTGTTGATATAAATGAGATGGTTTGGACAGAAAAGGCTGTGTAATGGCTTGAGTTAAAGGCAATTTTTGTGACTTTGTATAAAAGCAGTGTAATGGATAAGGCATTAGGTAGTGCTAAACTTACGGAACACCTCGAAATTTCTGAGAAATCTTTTCAGCATTTAACACTATTTTTCCTTATCTGTGACATGCTCAAGCAGTTTTGAGTAAGGTACTAATATCCATATAAAAGTGGTTGTTTAAAGACTGATTAAAAATTAAAAATAAAAAACCTTATCAAAATTGTTACAGTTAGTTGAATTTGGCTGGGGAATTCTACTCTTATATGCATTAATTTTTTCAGAATAAATTTTAAACTATTCTTAGTGAAAAAGTATTTCGTATATCATTGATTTAAAACTACACCTTAAAACAGTTCGTAGTGTTTAATATTAAAATCTCCATTTAAAAAATTCTTACTATTAATACTCATTTCCCATCATGTGGTGCCTGAACATCTCTCACTGTGATCTGTGGTGCAGTCAAAACCACACCAAGACATTCTGGCAACTGTTGTACTCTGTTACTTCCAAACACTACTACTGTGGATGGTCAGCTCCACCTTCTCAGTTGGAGCTGTAGGACTTGGGAATATTTGGTCCTTCCTGGTGTTCTTTTCACTGTGGTAAGACTTATGCAAATGTTCGTAATATTTCCTGGACTAGTAAGGCACTTCTGTATGCCTGTTTCTGTAGTGAAGTATGGAGAAATAGAAAGACTTAAGTGACTTACCCACACACCTAGAGGTGTTAAATTTCACAGTCTAAATTATGAACCATTCTTTCTCATGATGGGAGAGGAATTCTGTAGGAAAAGGGCTTAACAGTCCCTTCTCTTCTTTAGCATTCACTAGCTCTGTGGAAAGAGAACATTCTTTATAGCTGTTTTTCAGCAGTTTCCTATTTTTTGAGAGCTGTAGCAGACCGGGCTATGATGCATTTATACGTAGTCTTTCATGACTTCCATCTGACTTAACATCTGCAAAATTCTTGCAGCATTGCTTCCATGTGCATATCTGAACAAAAGAGAGAAAAAAAGAACTCAAGACAGCTTTCTAGGAGCTGAAAAGCATATAACAGCAATTCTGATGCAAATGTTATTTAATCAGAAACAGTTTTGCTCTTCATTATATCTGATTACTATGGCAATTAAAATCACCTTTTAACTACCAGTATTAGGATAAAAGATAGAATGAGCTTCCTCAGTCCCAATTAGTATTGAATTAATTGTTTTGAAGACATATTAACATTCTCCCCTAATGCAGAGGAAGATAATGGAAATGAAGTTGTGTGCTAGTGGTTGATGGATATGCCTACTTTCCCTTTTCAAGTACACTTACATAAGAATTCATATGCTATTTATTCAAGCTGGTATGTACTAGTATCAGCAATAATTCTGTTGTGTTTCCTTGAATTGTTGTTACACTCATATTGACTGTGGCAGGATACAATTCAAGAAGGTACTTTTGCTACAGTTTTCTAATGATTTTGTGCTTTGCTGATTGTTATGTCTCCCTTCTATGTCCTTTAGCATAAACAGAACTCCATTCTAAGTTTTTTACGAAATACCTATTATTTTGTAAATGTCTTAGCCTTAATCCTTTGAATTTATATATTGGCTAGTGATTGCATGGGGTACCTGGAGTGATAAAACTTGGGGCTTATTTACATTCTACAGATTATTAGTTTACGGTGCTGGATGCCAATGAGGCAAGTGTTACAATTCCTTTGGGAAGTTATTATCTTTCATACTGATGTCAATGGTCTGTTTGAATATGCTGCACTCTTCCTGAAATGCAGTATTCACAGAAAAAAATTAGATAGAGATTTACATTATGCTTAAACGTGAGCATCTCTACAACCAGGATGAGGTTTGATTTTTCTTCTTCAAGGCAATTATGCGTGAGTTGCTCAAAATGTTTTAAGATCTGTTTATCCAGAAGTTTGAAGCCATCTTGAGAATGGGGGGGGATATCAAAATTACTGTAAATGCTATTAATATGGGTCAAAAGCAGCTCAAGAGAAATGCAAATAGATGTGAGCATGGACAAGAAGTTAGAAAGAAACAACAACTTAAAGCTTAATCTCACCTTTTAAAATTTTGCAATAGAAAAATTTATGTTTGTTTATGAATACGGCATATGGTACCTTCCAAGTAAACTGATTTAATGAGGTAATTTCAGGGGAAAAAAAATTATTAGACTCTCTGAAATCTGAGGTTGGGATAATTACAGGTGAAGTAAGGCAGAACAATTGGATTCTTTTCTCTTAAAAGTAGGTTTCTTGGGGATTGTTTACTGAATAGTAACAAGTGGTAACTTTGGATAGTTGTCTATGTAAATTCAACTTTCCTTTTCCTTGGAGAAAGTATTCTTACTTCAAAAAGCAGGTACTGTTAATTTTGAAAATACCTGTAATATTGTTTCTCTCAATGTAATTGCTATGTAACATTATACTCATATATTTTGTAGAAATTCCAGTGTTAAAAAGCATTTCTGAAATAATTAAATTACTTGATCAGCTAACTTCTTTAGTGTAAGGTTTGTTCAGGAATCAGATAGCAAGGAGGAAAATTGCATGTAGAACTATAGTGAAATGGAAGTTTATTCGACTGTTATGGCGGGACAAGAGACAACTTTGGTGACTAAATCTGCCGTAGTGGAATGATTATATTTTTCTGTGGTTGTAGTATCTCATTTCTAGAACTGTTAAGATGCTGCCTTCACAAGAGCAGTTTCCTAAATTATGTAGGAAAGAATATCATGCTGATGAGCCTTTTTTTACTATATGCTATTAACACCCCCCCCCCCCCAATTGCTTAACGGTAGTCTATGTAAAGTTAAATTCATAAATTAAATATGATCATTTCCCAATATATATCATAATAGATCTTATCTAATAATTTTCCATATGAAGTATTGAATAATGAAAAGTTAAAACACTTCTACGAATGTTAGCACAGTTTTGTACCCCAATACAATCATTGTACTTAAAGGTAATTTAAAAGGCTGATGATAAGGCAATGTGTATTTAAAAGGAAAAGTTCTGTAAGGCATCAAAGGACACTTATCTTAATGATAAAAGCTTATTTCTTGTCAAATGTAGAGATCTAATTCAATTAACTCGAACGTTATGGCATTGATTTCGGTGGTTCTTTGTTAGTTGCATACTCAGACTTCCAACTTGAAATTGCTGGTCATTGGTGAGTTGTGCAATCTATTGGTGGAAGATTTAAAAAATCCTAAAGATATTGCATTTCATCTTTTAAATGTGCAGCAGAAACAAAGAGTCTGTTTCTGGGTTTGTAACCAGAATATACATTTTTGTTGAAAACGGAAAGTAGAAGTATGGCTGGGCTTTTTTAGACATTGCCAGATGAGTAATAAACGTAAAAGTGTGACTTTGCAGGACTGGAAACTTAGATTTTAAACCTAGAGAGACATCATTCTGTGTCATATTCCATAAGGTGAGAGCCGTAATGTAGTAGCATTTGTCATGAGAGTACAGAATGTTCAACTTTACCACATAAAAGATGATTTTCAGAGAGCCATCAAAAACTAAACCTAAAATATCTCTTTAGACAATGAAATATTGTAGTAACGAGAAAATGACCAACTAGAAACTTTGCAGAAAAGTTCAAGAACCAATAGTTGGTCTGTACTAGTATAACAAAACACGTAACTATATTAATGAGGAAGTTTATATTCAAGGTTGGGCTCTAGATTATGAGTTCTGAAACTGTGTAGTTTCTGCCATCTTCCATATTTTTGTAATGATACTCTCTGTAATAATTATTGTTTTGAGTGAAATTTTCTGTGGTTGCAGTAGAGCTAGTCAGTAGATTCCAGGTAAATCCTGTGACATATCAGGGTCAAAACCAAATTTCTTGTTGGAAACATTTTGGGCTACACATTCTAAATTCTGGTAAGTTTTGATGTCGGTGTTGTATTCAGATTCCATACTTGTCCAGTCCACCTGAAATTAGTTAATCATCATGGAAAACAGTGTAGGTTTCAGGGCCACTTTGGAATCTGTGTAGAAAAGATTAAAAAACATGGACTAGTTATAGCTTGACATTTGCCATGACATTTTTCTATGTACACATTCTTAGTAAAAGTCCTGAAATAGCATGCTTGACTTTCCAACCCCTCTTGAAAAAGCTGATTCACAAAAATGAAGCTTAATAAAGATCCTTTGAAGGATTTCCACCCCACCCCCCCCACCCGCCCCCAAACTGGATGTATTGTGAGGTATCATGCTAAGAAAGGAAGTTTGGCAGTTAAGTCTGAACTAATTGCTTCCCTTTTTTTGAGATTAAATGTGTGATAAAAGTGAACGTATACCGATAGGGCTGTCAGGAGCTGGCCAAGAATTCTTTAAGCCGTTTGATGAAAGGTAATTGATTCTCTATCATATGAGCATGCAGTTGTTTTTCCTCTAAAATAAAATGTATTTTTAAAAAGTTTTCTTTCTTACAAACTCTGCAATAAGAAAAGGTCAGCTACAGAAGTTTTATTCTAAAAGGTAGAAAGGCTCATATAAAGCGATTGCCATCTAATGAATATTATGTTCTGTGTCACAGAGAGATTTCTTTGTTACCTATTTGACTTTGTAATTGTCATCTCAAAATTAATTTAAGATCAACATTGGTCGCTTCTGGTTCTGGCACTGCAATCTGATATTTTTTGTGACATCGATTAGTACAATTAGCTAAAATTGGTTTAGGACCTGGAATAATTTAAATATAAATTGAATGAGGTCACTACAAGATTGAAGAATAATAGTATTGTGGTTTAACGCCCAGCTAGCAACAAAGCCCCACACAGGGGCTCACTCACCCCCCAGTGGGATGGGGGATAGAATCAGAAGGGTAAAAGGGAAAAAACTCCTGGGTTGAGATAAAGACAGTTTAATAGGTAAAGCAAAAGCCGTGCACGCAAGCAGAGCCAAACAAGGAATTCATTCCCCACTTGCCATGGGCAGGCGGGTGTTCAGCCATCCCCAGGAAAGCAGGGCTCCATCACGCCTAACGGTGATTTGGGAAGACAAAACGTCGTAACTCCAAATGTCCCCCCCACCTCCTTCTTCTTCCTGCACCTTTATATGGTGAACATGACATCGTATGGTATGGAATAGCCCTTTGGTCAGTTGGGGTCAGCTGTCCCGGCTGTGTCCCCTCCCAACTTCTTGTGCTGCCCCAGCCTACTCGCTGGTGGAGTGGGGTGAGAAGCAGAAAAGGCCTTGGCTCTGTGTAAGCGCTGCTCAGCAGTAACCAAAACATCCTTCTGTTATCAACACTGTTTTCAGCACAAATCCAAAACCATAGCCCCATACTAGCTACTGTGGAAAAACTTTATCCCAGCCAAAACCAGCACAAATCATAAAAGGAAAAAAAAAAAAATCAGCAAAAGTATTTGAGCAATCCCCCTTCCTCAAAATGAATTCCTGAGACTGGTTTCTTCCCTAAAATATTGGAGCAGTTGTTCAACGATAAGCAATTTTCAAAAGAAAATTATTTTCTAATGCTAAAAGCATTGATGATTTTGTTCTGCCTTATGCATCTGCTAATCACATAAATTAAAAGTTGCTTAGTACTGTAACTGAAACATAGCCTTCAAACAGTAGTAGAACTTGATTACAGATGCAGTTAATTGTTCAGGTATCACATGGTCATTTTTCTTTCATTTTTTTGAGTTAGACAATCTTTTCCTTCCCACACAGAGGCAATGTCTTCCCATTTGTTACCACGTAATCCACAGTAAGGGCTTTTTTTTATGTTTAGTGAAAGTCATCCTTGTAAGGGGTGTAAGTCCATTCAGAATTGGGTCCCAGGGGTAATGTTGATGCATTTCAATTAAACACATTCCTGCTGAAGTAGACCTTGACCATTGCGACATTTTCTGAAAATGGTAAAGTGTACGCATTTCAAAAATTGTTTTCAATGACCTGCCAGTACAACAAAGCTCACTTTTTCTCATTCTATTAACTTTATGTAAGCCTGAGATCACGTTATCATAAACAATGAGCTTAACTGGTATGTAAGCAAGGATTTGCCTTGTTTTGTAGACTGACGTGAGGTATACGTTCACTTATCAGTCATATTGTCCTAACTTGTTCTCCTTTAATTAAAAAGTAAATAACAGTCATGAGACTGTATTTTAGTGCAAAGTACTGGGGAAGACTGCTTCCTGAAGATATTTATTATGCATGCAAAATGAATTTAGCAAATGAATAAAATGCAAATATATGAGGAGAACACAAAAACACACTTTCCATAAGACACTGAAAATCGACCTTTTTAAGTGAATATATTGCAATTAAAAATTCTGGTACTGATTATGAATAAAAGTCTTGTTTAGAAGTTTATACAGGACACATATTAGACTTAAGAAAAGTACCTGAGAGTTCAAAGCAAAACAGGGTAGTGCAAGATGTGACTAGAAATATAATTTTGAAACCATTTGGAGAAGCAGGCAGGTAGACAGCATGTTTTATCTACTTTGGTATTTGACTGGACTCTTTCAGTAAGGACCCAAATTTATGAAAAATTTCCTGGGAAGTTCCTGTAAACCTTTGCCCAAATGGCTGTGCAGTACTTACACTTTTTATTAACTTAGATTAGTTTACAATTAGTATATTTGTAATAATGAGTACCAGTTGTTTTGCAAGGTACAGGTGGGTATTACCTCTACAGGAAAATGAAAATGCACCAGTAAAATATATGGGTAGTCCTGTAGTAATCAGCAAGTAAAAACGAAGGCAGCAAAACACTCCAGAAACAAGAGCATGTTCCCAGGGCCTCTCGGACCCTTAGCTGTGAATCTGATCTGAAGAAAGCAAATAGGTAGGAGGTGGATTGTGTTTTGGGTGCATGGGCTGAGGTCTTTAAGTGTAGTTTCTGTAGTCCTAAATTATTCAAGTAACTTAAAAAGCCTAAGCTATTTTGTTGTTGTTTCATTTTACCATCAATAGTACTACCGCAGTTCTTATATTTCATTTAAGAAAAGTAGTAGTTATTGGGATTTTTTATGTTCTAACCAAAATAGCTTCCTTGCTAGAGCAAACTGAAAAAGCAGTCGTCATGAAGGTCCTGAAAAAATCTGCTAGATGTTTATTCCTACCTTTTTCATAGATGATAATATGCTGAAGGCTGAGGTAAAACTTTGTGCAATAGAGGCCACAAAAAGAAACTGAAATTGGTCTCTCCAAGTATCTAGTTCTTCCAATCTAAATCAGAAAGTTACGTTTCTGAATCGCTTCTCTGGTATGTGCTTGAACGCTTTGAGCTGGGAAAAACGTGACTGTTTAGTGCGTGGAAATATAGGTGACATTTGGAGGTAATGTTTAGATTAAACCTCTTCCAAATTTACTTTAAGACCTCACTTAAATCTACTCTTTCTTTGTGCTCTGTAATGAGGGGAGGTGAAAGGAAGTTAAAATATTCCAATACTTTTATTCAAAAAGGGGGGGGGGCAAAAAACCAAGTTAAATATTTTAGAAATTTCTTTAAAAATAGCTCATAAGAAGTGAGCTTGGCTTCAGGGAAATTGTTACTTGTCTTGAAGAAGTTAAGGACCTATTTTTAGGACAATTTGGTACAATTGTTTAGAGGAGAGAAACTAAAAACTCCCATGAAGTTTAAATCATCAGAGCTGTCCACTACCACAGAAGCAAGTTCAAGAATGCCTGCTGAAACAGAGGCAACCCAAGAAGTTAAATACTCCCATCTTTATGGAAAGTCTATGAAAGAGCTCTAATTTTACACACATTTGTCATTCATGGTTCAGGTTAGTCCCTAAACAGAGCACTACCACATGTTTTCTGGTGTGACCTTTCAGCAGTGCTCTTTGAACTGCAACGATGACTTTAAAAGTCTCACAGGCTACAACAGACTAAACACATTTCAGTTTCCAATATGAAATTTTAGCAACAGCTATTTAAAAAAAAGTAAGAGAGTAAAACCTGTTGTCCTGGCTCAGCAGTAGCTTTTATTGCTCCTCAGGTTAGCAGAAGAATGATAGTTTACCTATATATTTTTTGTCAACTTCAATTCTCATTTTGATCTTATGAGTTATAAATAGAAAAGAATATTACTTTGCATTTAATATCAGGAGGTATGGATGTTGGGGTCTCTTTTTGAGGTTTAGATAAGATTTGCCAAGAAGTGATAAAGGAATGTAATATTGACAAAAAGGATTCTAAATCTAACTTAAGGGTCGTATTTCATAAGGTGCTAGCAGGGATAGCAAAGGGAGATATTTTATCTTCATCTCCATGTTGAAATGGTTGCTCTGTTGAAACAGAGAAAATGTCTATAGAAGCAGGTGAAGGATTGCATTTGCACTGTGAAAAATAAGATAAATATTCTTCATCATTCTCAAGTGTTTGTTTTCTACCTTTATAACACAGTCCTCATGGTTAATTTAGCAGTGCACAGATTATGCTAAAACAAATTACCTAGCTATACTGAGGAATCTTAGTTCTACATCTATGTCAGATACAGTCATAATACAGTGCAAGGGCAGGCTGTTTCAAATAATTATTTTAAAAAATGAAGAGACTTTAATCCCTCTGCTGTGTTGCACAGGTGGGTTAAATGTCAGCTCCATATACTTATTTGTGTTGGGTAGAAGACCTGATGTGCTTGATGAGCTTTATCTCTGGACAGTGTTAACTGCCTGAACTGTTTTTGCACAAACTCTCATACGGTGGGTACAAGCAACACAAGGCATACAGAACAGCAAAGCATCTCAATTTTTTTGTTTTTTAACATTTCCTATCTTAAGTACTTGTTGAAGAGAGATTTCCATGGAAGGAGGGTGACAAAAAACTTAAATGTACATACAAAGCAGAAAGGAGACTCAATCAGAGATAACAGAACTTGTCTAAAAGCATGCTTGAAACTTCATCCTTCACATATTGATTATTATTTTTTTAAATCTTGATTTTGTGTTTTACAGAGGGAGGCTTAAGGATTGTGTAATACTGTTGCAGTCTTTCCTGCAATAGTATTGTACATGGAAAGGCACAATTACGTTAATCTTACCTTTTTAGAAAATGTTTCTTTTCGTGCCTTGTTTCTCAGTATCCAAAATTGTGAAGTTAATATTGTCAATCCATCTCCATGTGCCATTTGCTGATGGAGAAAATATAAAGAATGGCTTGAGTTTGGGACAGCTTATGTATCTTTGGAAAGCTGAAATTTAAAAATAATGTTCTGGAAATAGATATGCTTTGTTTCTATCTGATACTTGCTTCTTTGGGAAGTGCTGTACTTTAGAATTAAACTGCTAATTGATTGTAAAGTTTTGAATTCAGTGTGTTATATGAAGAAAAATCAAGACAGACTAGTCATACCTGATCATGCACTTTCTAATATATTTTTGTCTTGTTAAATATTCAAAACAAACAATTAGCATTTGGAAGGACAGTGTTCTTCATAAATATAAAGGTCATATCTGCACTAGAAGACACTTGAAAATAAAAATGCTTGCTCAAAAGTAAAGGCTTACTTCATGACTACAGATACCCAGGAATTGTGTTCCTCATGCTGTAACTTAGGCAGCAGCCTAAGTGCCAGAAATTGGTTTCTTGCACTCTCATTCCCTATTTTATCACGTACCCTTTTAAAATATATGCCATCAATAAGGAGTTTCAGGTTGATGCTTTAGCTAGAGCGGATTGAAAAGATCATGTGACTTACACTCCTGCTATTGCCTGCGCTATATCATATAATTCTTTTCAGAATTTTTTGCTTCATTCTTAAAATATTTAGATTTGTTATTCCCACAGTCTTGTTTGGAAATGCGTTCTAGAACATCATTTTTGATTGCAAAGATACTTCCACTAACTCAGCCTAAATGTTTTCCTGTTTGCTGCTGTACCAAAACAGCCCTCTCTTGGGGAAGTTCTCTGTTGGGATGAGTTTTCTCTCTTGGGACTTTAGAGATTCTAAGCACAGGAGAAGGTTGTCACACCTCTTTTCAGTGCCTGTTTTATGTAGTCTAAAGAAATCATGCTGCCTTAGGCGTTCCTTGTTAGAATCTACTCCCCTGCTTATTGTAGAGGCTTTTCTGGTTGTGATTTGTCTTCTGTGAATGCTGTAATCAAGCTCATATACCACTACTGCTGGAAACAGAATAAGCTGACTTTTTAACACACTGATCAGATTGGTAATTCAGCATTTGTTTCTTTCATTGCCTCTTTATATTGGGGCTCTTGGTCGTTCCCTAATGAAGAGCTCCTGGCTTGCAACTGAAGTTATACATGCTCATTCTCTTTCTATTATTTTCATTTATTTTATTATTCCAAATGTCATGCATATTCTGATCTTACCTTCCAAAAATGTTAGTATTTCCTATTTGTATGTCATCTGTTGTTATGGCAAATCCACTAATTAGGTTTTCAGAAAAATTCAGTTGATAAGCTCTCAAATGTTAAAGCTTCCTATCTATAAACAACCTTTTGTTGTTACTTAGCCAGATATTTTACTATTGAACATCTTTTGCGCCTTCCACTAATGAATTAAACAGCCATTATATCAAGTGTTGAAGACCAGATAAATGAGAGAACTTTTCTAGCCAAATGAAGTGCAGTATATTGCATTAACAAAAACCAGAAACCATAAATTTAGTCTAATATCTTTGGCAGAACTATAGTCTCATAATCTTGTGCTCTGCTGTCTTCAAAACTTGTTTGAAAGGCCTTTCGTACTAGCAGGTGAAGACTATCACACTTTTTTTCCCCCAGCTAATGTTTTGGTTTTTCTTATAAAAAAATTCTACATTTGCTGTTCTCAAATAGTAATAGTAGGTATTTCATAATTTCAAATGGCACAATAATTTCATAGAGATTTGCAATTTGCTTCCACATCAGCTGAGAGAACTTCATGTTAGTTGATTTGGCATTACTCATCCCTGATCATTTATCTATCTTGTCTTTGTTTCAAGGGGTAGTACTATTTATGTGCATTAATACAGAAGTGAAAAGTTCACTTAGTTTGACTGCGTTGAGATCATTCTACATGTCTAGCAGTAGTCACTGTTCTGTTTGTAATACTGTCTTTCATTCCTCATCACCCACCCTTTTGTACATCCAGATTTTCAGTTTCTGATTTAGTTTCTTATGGTTTATCAAAGGTTTCCTTTTTTGAAATTGGCAGTCTGGTTCAGAGTACTAATGTTTAGAATGTCATTTAACATAAAAGTCTGACCACAAATACTAAATGCTTATTAACACCAGTTCATCTAAAGTCTCCTGTTATTTATAAAAGCAAAGTGTAAAATCCAGAGTATTGCCTTTATACACAGGAAATTTGTTTACAGATGCATGATATGACTATTCTTCAGCATTCATAAGTGGATGGAGTTTATGCCAGTCTCTCTTGTGTATACTTTTCATGTTATGGCCTCCTCTAATTCCTTTTTCCCTTCATCTGTTCTGTTTCTTACAACTGGTCAAAAATTATGAAAAGTTTAGGTGTCTTTGTATTAAGTTTGCCTGCTCATCCCTAATGTGACTTTGTTCTTTGTATCATATTCATTTCTCTGTCTGTGCCTCTCAGCTTGCTTGGGGCTTGTCAGCAGTGTAAGAATCAATAATATTGTTTTATGGAAGAAGAAGGTTATTTCTGTCTTCATTATTATCATTGAAAGTGGCCAAAATCTGTTGACTAACACTGGTCTAAATTGTGGCACCTGCAACAGGATGAGTCTTACTGTAATCTCCTAAAAACGCACTCATTTTCAAAGCAGACTGTGCTAAACCAATTCTGCAATAGAATATTAGTGTGAAATCCAAATTAAAACAAATCGGGCCTGTAGTTAACACATCAATTAATGATTAAGAATTGTTTTGCCTTTTCAGTTCTGTTTAATATCTGTAGTGAATCTGGCTCTTTGCTAAGGCTAATCCAAGCCTTATAAAGCCAGTCATAAGAGCAAACAGCTTGCAAATTTTTTTTTGCATGCATGCATACATTTGCTGTCTCTTTAACGGTTGGGACCAACTTGGAAAAGAAGGAACAAGGAATAAAATTACTTGTTGCGGGTGAAAACCCTATCCTTGTGTACAATAGAAGATATCTAAAAGTGAAGTAAGGATTATGTATTTTATTTCTACTGACAATTTCTGTTGGAATTTTCTCAGTTTAGAAACTTCTAGTAGTTTTTGTTTTTGTTTCATATTTGTGTCTACAAGTTGCTGTAGGTAATACAAAAAACCAAAAGGCAAATCAAGGACATAGCTGGTAATATGTGAACTATCTCAGCAAGAACTCTGGGGAAAGGCGGAAATTTCTGTTGAATTTTATTTATGAATTTTAATGAAGGCTAACTGAAAATGCAGTTCTATGTCCAGTTCCCACTTAATCACCTGATGACTTTGATTAAGATGCAGTGCTGAGATCAGACCTAGCATAAATTTCTTTGAGGAGTTAAAAAAATCTCATCACTGTGCTCTAGAGCTTCCTTAATTCATGTGTCTTTATATTGTATATTTTGATGTTCCAAAACTAGGGTGGTTTTTAGCAGTTGCAGTAATTAGCAGGTAGAATAGCACACTCAGCAAAAAAGAAGTGGAAGGCTGCATAAACATTTATGAAGTATTGAAGGATTTTTGTCTTTGAATAAACTCTGCTAACTCTTTATTTTTAATGAAGATCGATTGATATTGTAATTTTTCTATGCATAAAATATTCTAACGTATTAACTAATTCCATGTATTACAGTCACATTCATAAAACATTTCAGACTAATTCGATGTGTATTAGTTTGGACAAAGTGTATTCACAGACCTTTGATTTAGAAAATAAATTTCATACAGAGCCAACAATAAATCAATGAATAAGCATGTGTAGGATAAGGAGCACAAAGAAAAATAATTATGTTTTATGCTTTAGACAAGATTCTGGCTTTATATATTTGAGTGTGAATAGAGAGAAGCTAATTTACTTGTTTTGCAGGAGCTTAGTTTTTTAAGGGCTTAAGAGGGAATGTAATTAAAACTGGTATTTCAGAGTATTCTGCTGGTTGCTACTCTTGCTCTGCTCCCTTTCATCTTGCACTGGAGAGAACTTTATGTATGTGTTGTATGTTATACATAATGGTTTAAATGACGATGTATAATTTAAATTTATCAAGTAGTTACACTGATGATCATCATGTAGAAATCTGTAGCAGGTACTGTTCTAGGATTGGTGTGCTCTTATATCAGGTCTGGATTTAGTTTAACAAATCTAAATGTAATACAGAACCAGGGCAGAATACCTTTTGCATTAATAAGTTCCTTTTAAACTTGAACATTTGAGAGCTTGAATGTGCATTTAACCTCCTACACTTTGTGTGAGTCATAAGTGTTTTACTGCAATGTAAATCTTTTGCATAAAGTAATTATCTTCCCACTCTGTGATGGGGAATTTTGTATTAACTTGAAGCCTGAGAGATGTGAATAAAATGTCCACCTACCTGCTGAGCCTAGTCTATAGTTTAGTTTTGGGTTATAACACAGATGTGAACAGAAAAAGAGGCATTCATCAATAGTTCTGTAACATTGCAGTTCTTTGACCTCTATTTCTCGCGCTGTTGAATGCTGCTATCAACTGTTATTAACAGACTGAAATGCAAAGGAAGTTAAAGACTTAAATACATAAAAAGGAAGTAATCTTTCTACCCAGATTTCCATAATGCACCATAAAGTCCAGCAATTTAAAGGCTACAGGTTAGCTTGGATATGAAAAAAGCAAGAGAAAGATTTAGCAGAAGTAGAATTCAGCTTTTAAGAAACATTATGCCACCTACTTTCACTGCATGATTCTCCCCTCTTTGTTCTTTCCTTCTCTTAAACCTTAAGTTCACCCATGGTATACTGTTACATGTGTAGCATATGGCATATGTATCCTCGCATGTCGTATAGATAATTTTTTTTTTCCCCAAGGATTTAATGTATCATGAAGATGGGAGGCAACATATGAAATATTTGCAGTACTACAATATTTAACTTTGTGCCATTCAGTTTCATCAGATTTTCCATGTGCAATGCTTAAATCAAAAAGAGATGAGCTGTTTCTACTTCAGGAAAGTCTTAAAAGAATTTAACAGTGAAACAGCAGATGCTCACCAGCAGCTGTCTGTCTGCACGCTGAAGATGTCATCAATAATGCACAAGATAACATCTCCAAGTTGAAAGAACAGTAAGATTAGCATCAATTTTGCTTAATAGAGCATCATACGCAAACTAGGCAGTGATACCTGAAGCACTGACAGCATCCGTTACATTAAAATGTATATGTCTCCCATTTGGAAGTGTTATGTAAACTTGACAACACTTTTACTTTTTTTCTTGCTAAAGTCTGATTTCAATTGCACTGAGATTAATATTATTTTTCTCCTGTTCTAGAGGGTGATGAGACAGGAGTGATGGATAGTCTGCTTGAGGCCTTGCAGTCAGGAGCAGCATTCAGAGATCGCAGGAAACGAACACCAAGAGGACAAGGTAAGATGCTTTCTAAAAACCAGTAGTTATAAACTGAGTGGGCAAAAGTTGTTTTGCAAAGATTTACCAACAGTTTTCCCTGAAAACCATTGAGCTACTGTTGGTCATTGAGCTCCTGTGAAAACTCAGCATGCTCTTTGTGATCACGTATTTTTAACTTGATAGTTCTATCTTCAGATAGCTGTGTGCTCTAAGATAAGACAAGGGTTCCTGGTATATTTGAAATGGCATTTAAAACATTGCTGCACAAAGTATGTTTGTCTTAATCTTTAAAACCGTAAGTATAATTAATTTACTGTAGATGGTGCTGTGAAAACTATTAGCTTCTTACACCAATAAGAATTTGGTCATATAGCTGATAGTCTTTTTCAAGCATTGGTCTTAGATATGTTCTGGTTTGGTTGGAAGTCATAGTGTGTGTAGTCATATAAGTCAATTTACAATATAGTAGCTTCACTTTCTTCAGGGAGACAATAATACTGTACTGAATTTAGTCTGGTGTACTGGTTTAGTCTGAGCAATTATTGCTTCATGCAAAGTTGGTTTTGAGAAAATTTGAGAGTGGGCTAAGCAACTGCAGTGTTTTCTCTATTCCATTCTCCTCTGCTTATGATACGCCAGTTGCATACAGGTTGTGAACTGTATTTACTCTGCATTTATTTTTCATCAAAGATGATGGTAGTATAGTGTGTTTTGCAATTTTTCTTTTAAAACACATCTTACAATAAAAAATACAGTCTTAAATTTACAGTTGAAAGATTATAGTTATTTGGCATTAAATCAAAAGCTTATGGTGGATATGTGCTGCTAAAGGTTTGGCAAAGTGGAGTCATCTTATTTTATAAATAAGTCATGTTTATCTACCTAATCCTCAGTGAGCTAGGGTTACATTCGTGTTGGCTGATTATTTTGGTTTTTAGAGGAACAGAAGAGTAAAGGCAAATTCTACTATGCTCTTTCACCTAGCTAGCAAAGACCATTTACCAATAGAATTATTTTTAATTTGCCATATGCCTGATCTTCTGGAAAAGATGAAAATAAGTTATATAATTTGTTCATACTAAGAAATGAATTCTGCTACAGTTCCAGGATCGTTCTTAATTCAGAGCTTGTTTCTGCTCTCAGATCAGAACTGAAAGAACTCCTCGATCAAAATGTGGTTTTTTCCATATCTTGAGAAATATCAATGTGAGAGATGGTCTGTCTGTGTTGTGGCTTGAGGAGAGATTTGTCACCTGGTGGTGACAAAGAAAAGTTTCCCAGGGACCAGAGTTGATGGCGAAAATCTGCTGCAGCTGAGAAGGCCAAGGAGATGCCTGAACCCAGGTCCAAAACCAGTGACTCCTCTGCAACAATAGGGGGCAGAGCTGATTAAAAAATCCCTTTTATTTCTCTTCTGTTTCATATAGTCACTTTGACTTCTGTGCATTTGAAATTTCATTGTGTCAGTTGATATTCTAGTGGGATCTGGCTGTTAATAAGGAGTTGATTGACTTTGGGGAACTTATTGCGAGAAAAGGTCTAGGTAATCTGTTTCCAAGCTCTGGTCAACTGTAAGTCTTCTCATAAGTGGGTAAGACCATTATGTTAAGTTTTTAGGGTGTAGCTGAAGATTTAGACAAGAGGCAATAAATGTTAGTCCCAGTCAACTGATTTCAACTGTTATGTAAATTTTCTCATGTGATTTAGGAACATACATGACGTAGTCAGTAACTTGTCTACAACCCAGAAGACGCTTAAAAATATGGCTATGGCATCTCAAAGCAGTGAATTACAGCATTAAAAAAGCAGCGACCAAGTTTACAAACTTCCCTCTTTCTCCTTAAAAAGTGGAAGGGACAATGACAGTTTTCTCATTGGTACTATCAATAGACTCTGAGTATTCTGGAGAGTTTCATCCAGTGAGATTTTAGTAAACAGTTCTCCATGCTTCCCATGGTTCAGCAGAAGGAAGAAAGAGTAAATAAATAAAAGCTATGGAAAGAAGAGGTTGTGGTATTTCTGGGCTTGCTGGGTCACGTGGTTGTGACTGGTAAGCATATAACAAATGGTATAGTACTGTCTATACATGGTGCACAATGTAGGAGTTTTGCATACATCACTGATAACTTGCTGCACTGTCTCTGTAATCAGCATGTATTCTTAACACACAGGAAAAAAAAAAATTAGGTGCTGCTCTTTTGTAAGTCTGACTTGCACAGCAAAGCTTTGAGCTTAAACTTGTGTTGGTGTCCGTCATGGTCTGAGAAAAAAAAATGTTTTCTGCTTGTTTGTACACAGATTTCACTTTTGTCCATCAGTTGCGGCTGGTAGTTTAAATCTTGTGAGGAGAAACAATGACTTGTTTGCTTGCTTTTTGCAGTTTTATTAGTTACTTGGTAACAGGTAGTCCCTACAGAAAGCTTAAAAACAAACTAAAAAAACCGCAAACAAGATAATGCACCAAAAAGAACGCTCAGCAATACAGTAAGTTCACTTGGTGTACATTTTCATGTATGTGCTCTAGATCTGTCTTGTTGCAAACTTGCTTATTCTGTTTCATCTACTCAGGGTGCAAATAAAAACTATAGAAGGTTACAACCGTCTCAGTGGTTACAACTAGTAGACCATGAAAATTTTCTTCCAGTGGTTTCACAGAGTAAATATAACTAAAGGAGCAAACTGTAGCGTCACTACTAGTGGCATTCTTGATCAGTTTGGCTCAAAGGAAAAACCCCACAACTTTCCAAAAGAAAAACCTCTGCAATGGCATGTATTCACTGCTAGTTTTAGGTGAGGTGAGTAGGTTGGACCTAGGAGGGATCATTTCATTTGGATAACAGAGCTCCAAATACTATAGGCTTACAACTACCCCAGAAGAGTGTCATTCTACCAAAGATTGTTCAATTAGACTTTTTTTACAGAGATCACTGGTGTACCTTGTAGCATATGTTTGTACTTAACATGGTGGTGTCTTTAAAATATTTAAAGAGTAAGAGACAGACTGGCTGGGCAAGAGGTGGAGATAGGAAGGGAATGGTGCTCTGTTCGTCTAGAATGGCAGCCCTACACAGTGGGCAACTACTCAATATTGCGGTTTTCCTACTGGGCAAAAAAAAATTTGGTGAAATGTACAGACGGGTTTGGAAAAGTAAAACTTGTTTAAAATATGTTGAACTGCATTGTTTTTGTTTGTTTGCTAAGCCTGTAAATGAAAAGCTACACTTAAATGGGTTGCATTAAAACTATAGACTTTTCCAGTAAAAATCTTTTTGTTATCAGGTCATGGAAGTAATAATAAAAAATTCCTGTCCTCCTCCCCTAGTTTTTCATTTCATTGTACTCTTATGTATTCT
The DNA here is from genome assembly GCF_026419915.1 of Harpia harpyja. Classification (NCBI taxonomy): domain Eukaryota; kingdom Metazoa; phylum Chordata; class Aves; order Accipitriformes; family Accipitridae; genus Harpia; species Harpia harpyja. Next base: position 19,865,013 of record NC_068957.1, on the reverse strand, counting down.
TTGTTATGTAGACTTTTCAATGTGAAGAAAAAGTTTCTGTGTGGTTTTTCTCTCCTAAGCTTATTTACTGTATCTTTAGTGTTTCTAGCTACTGGATTTTAAGTATGGAGATTGTGCTTTCAGTAGATTGCTTTGCTTATAGAGGGTATAAAATAATAATGAGAAATCCGTTTCTCGAAATGTTTCTTCCTCTTCCAAAAATATACTTGTCTTTTGCAAGTTTGCTAATACTGGAATGAGAGTATAATAAAGAACAGTATTAGGTGGCATTCATCACAGGGTACCAGTTTAAAATGTGTGTCCAGCGCTACTGTTGCACCAATTATCCCTGACCTTTTTTTCTGGCCTTGGGGTATGATGTTATTAAAGATGACTGATTCAGGAATATTTTCTCTCTAATATTAGTTTAAGCAAATTTCTGCATGGAGCTAACTATTCTGTTAGGGTTCTTTCTGTTAAGCTGCTAAATTTTTTGCCATCGAATTGGTTTAATTTTTTTAGAAATGTTAATAACTAATGCCCTGCCCTATATATCCAAACTATTGCAACTGCAGTGATAATACGTGCCAATATTTCTGTAGTCTTTCATTACGGGGAAAGCATAGCTATAAGGAACATAAATGCAGGTTCTTTCTGCTTTAGATTTCAGTGTAAAGTATATTTATCAAGTATTTAATGTGGTCTGTTAGTACACATATTTTGGGTTATTTTGTAATCCATGCATCAAAAGCAAATCAATAGTGAGATGCATAATAAGCACAATTTAGGAACTTCTGAATTTGATGTTATTGACAGTTGCTACACTGTCATTACTATTTCCATATTTGCAGGACAGCTTGAGAGTGAAGGAGAAAGTACGAACCTCCCTTGTTCAGTTTCAACATCTAATTTGAATCTTTTATGCAAGCCATCTGAAGCGCTGCCACCGCTTGTTTAACTTCTGTAAGATAAAAAGGAGTTGAGGCAATGGAATATTACTGCTTTTTAACGACTTCTGGTAATTTTCAGATGGCGTTCAGACACTTCCTTTAATTTAACATGTGCTTTTTTAAAAAAATAAAGAAAAAGTAGTTGCATATTTTACATCAAAGTTCATCAGAATTCTGATAAAAATGTTATAGTTTTAGGAATTTTGTGTCTTCTGCTTGAAGACATAGCTATGCTTGAAATTAAAGGTTGACTTCTCTGTTTACCTTTGCACTGATTATATTAAATAATTTCTTGAGAGTTAGTTAGGTTTCTGGGTGCACAATCCTTATTTACCTAAAACATTCAAATAAAAATCTTCAGTCAAAGCATATCTGCCTTCCTGAAAGCATTGTGAGTCATTTTGTATGTGGCAGTTTTGTAAATAAACTGATTTTTGACGTGCTTACATCTGTCTGTGAATTGATGAGAAGATTGATCAGTGTTAAAATCCAATAATGTGGTAGGTGCACTTTTAACAGATCGTGATTTGTGCTCAATGAAAATGGTGTTTGAGTAGCCTTGTTAGCTGTCTTTCAGTTGAACAGTGTGTCATCGTCTTTATAATTAAGTATCTGTTCTGAAATTAGAAATACCCATAATGGACTATTAACACACCCATCTCAAGTTAAAAAACCAGTATGTATTTTAAATGTATTTTGTCATGTTTTTAAACATCCTGTGATAAAGAACTAATATTCCTATTGTTCTGTTCAACTAGTATCTCTTAATTTTTTGTTATTTTACTTTGAGAAGCTGAGTATTTAAAAGCATGTGTGTTACCTCAGTTATATAATGGAGGTTTTTTTGCTTACAGTCAGGAATCGTGGACTAATGAGACTTACACGTATGATCTAAGTGCTTCAGAATTATCACAACTATAATAGCAAGAGCTAAACAGGGATCACCAATAATAAATTTACTGGGTTTGCCATCAAGGCATTATTGTGAGATTTAAGTTTGCTTTTATTTCTAAATATAAATGTGGGTTGTGTAAGGAAAAAGTATTTATAGCACCATTCAAATTGAGTCTTAGCAAATTACCTTAGTCCAGAGAGCTCCGTAAACAGTCTCAAAGCTATTTAAAAATAGGTATTTGTGGTGTAATCTGTTTTTACTGTGTATGCACTTTAGCTTATGGGTTTTGTAATTAAAGGAGTAATATTAGATAATATATTATTCTGGTATCTTTGCATGAAAGTAACAGCTGTAGTATGCAGAGGTTTTACTTGGCATTTCAGAGGAATTCTACTTAGAAGCAGGGTGAAGGAGAAGTGGTGAAAAAGGGGGAGGGGGGAAAGGAACTAAAGCAGACTTTAACCTCCGGCCTGTTTAGACCGGATTCTCCAGGTTTTTAGACGGACAACACCCTTCAGCATGCAGGGAATGAAGCGGCTCTGAAAACACCTCATGACCTATAAGCGTATGGACATAAAGACAAAAATGCAAAAACTGTATACATTTGAATAATTGCTTTCACCTGTGTTATTGTGTTAATTACCCTTCCCTGGCGCAAGTATTGAAGATGGATGAGTTGGCTTTCAAATTGATTCTTTGATCTTGGTATACACGAGATTGTTCACATATTGACATAGGGTGTGTAAAGTACTTATGAATGTTTGGTAAACTAGACAGGCATAGAAGAGTGGTATTGTGAGCTCTAGACCTTGTATATATTGCTGCTGCTTTGTCTAATTCGAAGTTGTTACTTGCCATTTTAAATTTTTTTTTTTTGAGACAAGAATTTTACGTGAATAAATGAAAATATGCCATGAAATGGCAATGGCATATACACATTCTGAAAAATGTCCTTCAAAAAGATGGTGCTATATAATTGTTACTAATTACATCTGAGTTTGTCATTTATCTAAAGCATTTAATAACTTCCATAGGCTAAGGAGAATTATGTGCCCCTTGCTTTTATTAGTGTAAGTGCTTCAAAATGTATTTCAGTGTAGTATGAAAAGTATGCCCTATAAGTTCTTCTGGAAAAGCATTACATAAGATTTTACACTGAAAGTATCAGAACATTTTTCAAGTTTTAGCATTTTAAAAACAACAACACTGGTATTACTTCACTCATCAAATCCTAAGATCCCAAAGTATAAAGTTCTAATTTTTGTGAATTAAGACATAGCAGAGTGCCTGTTTCCTTTTGAAGTAAAAACACGTTGCCCGTTAATGGTTATGAGAATTACATAGAAGTACTGAGGATTATTCTACAGCCTCATGACATTTGTAAGCTGCATCATGCAACATCTGAGCTTATGCCAGCCAATGGCAGGACTGTGGCAATTGCTTCAGACATTGAAACTGACTGTGTTGTATTTATTTCTTTAAAGTTGCTTTTGTCCGTTTCATCATAGGACTCTGCAGGTACCCAGAACAGCTATAGAGTTCATACAAAGTGTATATTATGGAGTTGCTTTTTCTAAGAGTTGACTTGACACAGTTGGTTCTGAAGCTCTTAAAAGCCTTTAGAATTCCAAAAGCCTTTTTGAATGTCCTACGTTGTGAAATAGATATTTAGAACTAAAACAAAGCTTTTCTGAGAACCAGAGAATTGTTCATAGTAACCAGCCTCTCAAAAAGAGTAATCCAGAAGTAGGCTGCCAAGTTCATGTGGTAGAATTTTGTATGAGTTGGAAGTAACCCACAGTTCTGAATTTTATTTATTTTTTAATTCACACTGAATCTGAAAACTGTTCTATATTAATGAGGTATGTCTTACTAGATGTGAAGTCCTACATTTCTAGAGATGGATAGCTGAGTTTTGGCTACATCTGTATGCAGTAGCTGAAGTTAGAGAAACTAGTTTTACACACAGAGAAGTGATATTTGTGCATTCATTTACCAACTACATGAGTAGTAATGAATGATGTGCAAGGCTAACTTAATTTACATTTGGACATTTGAATTTTCTTTGTCAGCACTGACACTGTTATCATGCAATTATTGTGAAACACTTCTATTTGAAAAATTTTCTACCGCAGTACTGTTTACTGAGGTAATGCACTTTGGCTTTAATATTTTAATATATATACATAATGAATGTAAAGGAAAGGAAAGAGGTGAAAATCACTGTTGCAGTGTATGACTCAGTAGCGGATTAATTTAACTGACATTAGGTCAAAATGGTTATTTTGCAGATAGGGATGCTTTCTGTTCCATCCTGGTTTAGGCACATAGTTTAGAATTGACAGTCCTCTAACCTCAGCAGGGAGACACTGTCCCAGGTTTTTTTATTAGTGGTTGTCATCTTGACTGTAACAACTTAATTAGTTTACTTTCTGCAAAAACAACATTCACCCTATGGGTTATGATGTAACAGAACAAATAATGCAAATTCTGATTTTCTTTTTGCATTATCAAGAGAAAATGAGATTCTCTGCTCAGCATACCCAAAATAATAGTGTTTAGTTACAAAGTACTGATACTGTCTTAGCAGTAGACATGTATTAGTAGTTAGGCAGTTACGTCATTGCGTGAGAAGCCAGAATCTCAGTTGCTGTATATTGCCATAACTCTTTTTACTTTACTAAAGTTTTTAGTTTAATGATCTATGACAGGCTAAATTATGGATCTAAGCCAGGGTGTCCAATGACAGAGGGACAGGTAGAGGCAAGCAGTCCCTGTTGGAGAAAGAGGCTAAAAAGATTTCTAAAAATGATAGAAAAGCTCTGCCAAGAGAAAGGGGTAGGAGGGCACTACATATGGACTTGACAGTGCAACCCATCAACTTTTCTTTTTTTTAATACTTTTTTTCTCTATTTACTTTTACATTTTAAGTCCCTGATCCTCAAAAAAAAAAAAAAACAACTCAAGGTGACTTGAACGTACTCTACCATCTTTGTCTTAACAACATTCTCTAGCAACTTTTTTATACGTTTTTTACAGTACTTTATCTGAAGTACTTTTGCCCTGAAACCATAGTCTTTTATTTTTCAATTACAATAGGTTCTCAGTTTTAAACTTCTTATCTGGAGGAAGGTTTGTTAATAGCAGTCTAATGGATTCCCGCCCCACCCCTGTGTTTTATTCTGAAGTCAAACAAGCGGTGGGTTTAAAAGAGGGTATTGGTGGTATTACTCTGTATTCATTGTGTTGTCTTTATCTGAAAATCTGAAAGCTCTTTACAGAAGTGGGCACTACTTGCCCTTCCATCATTTAACAGGTGAGTAAATAAATGCTATAGTTCTGTGGTCTTTCAAAGCTGGCATACCTCAGCATTGGTGCTGAAAGAACAGTCTAGCTCTGGCAGCTTTTTTTTTTTTTTTTTTTTTTTAAGCTTGTAATAAATTTAATGATTCAGTTTCACTTTGTGGCTAGCCCAAACCTTTATTTGACTCTCTAGAGTGTCTGTTCTTCATGCAACAAGCTGTACGTAAGTCCAGGGTCTATTGTAGACAGAAGAAGGCTGTGCAGCCAGGCAGTCTGGCATTAAGTAGTGTCCTTTTTTATTCGTCTTTTAGGAATCCTGAAGTTATATTTGCATGTAAGTTTTCTTGGGGCTTAGCATGGAACGATGCATTATAATTACAATGGAGCTATAAAAACATCTCTGCAGTATTCCTAGCTTAATGCATTTTTGTATACAGAAATACCTGGGAAAAAAAATAGTTGAAATATTCAAACCGGGTAGAACTGTGTAGTTCTCAGCTGTCTAGGGAAACATTCAAACTACTGACGTGCGTTGGGGGACAGACTTTTAGTTGGAGACAGACTTTTTAGTAGGGCCTGTTGCAATAGGATAAGGGGAAATGGTTTTAAACTGAAAGAGGGTAGACTCAGACTAGATATAAGGAAGAAATTTTTTACAATGAGGGTGGTGAACCACTGGACCAGGTTGCCCAGAGAGGTGGTACATGCCCCATCCCTGGAAACATTCCAGGTCAGGCTGAATGGGGCTCTAAGCAACCTGATTTAGTTGAAGATGTCTCTGCTAATTGCAGGGGGTTGGGCTAAATGGCCTTTAAAGGTCCCTTCCAACCTGAACTATTCTATGAAAATATAGCATCACTTTCCATTTAGGAAAGGGTCGTATGCAGCATATAAGTTTCTTAAGCATGGCATCAAATTTTGTCAGTCCAGTGTTTAAAGGGGTAAAAGAAGCTTGTAAGAAATCTAAAATGGTACCCTGTATGTATTTATAAAATCAGGTGGAGTTACTTACTGTTCAGTGGATGGAATTATTATAGGTTATGAGTTTGTTTAATCTCAACAGAGCAAAAGTCCTTACTGAGGTGCAAATGTCAGGGCAAGTGACAGAAATGCCTAGAAAGGGCACTGTTGTGTGTAACTGCAGCAATTATGAGACTTGCTGGATGCTGTGCTTGTTACAGACCCTGGGCAATTGCTGCATATTACATCGTTTTCCTCTCTGGAGCAGACCGTGTTTCTGTCTCTTTACAGCTTAAGTACCTTGCTTATTTCTTGCAGAGAAAGAGAAATCTTGTTTTATTTATTTCCAGCTTGTTCCCTGTATGCCTTGTTGAGATTTATTGTATGGTGGGTTTGGTGATGTCTTTGTAATGGCCACCTTCAGCAGTTGGCTGAATGCCTTTTTTAGATAAGTCAGCTGAGAATAATTTGAGGGTATTACTATTTTTCTTTTCAAAAGTTTCACCAACAGGGAGGAAACTCACTTTTTTTTTTTTCCCCCTCCCCTCCAGTTTTTTGTTCTACATAGCATTCAGTAAGTTAGTATTTGGGAGAGCTGACCAGTTTAGGTGTATTGATCAATCCCTTATAAACACTTGTCTGTCAATGTTTTATTCTGTTCACTGACTTGCGTAATTCTCATTTAGCTTAATTTTTACAGAAGGCTGTTTGTAGACAAACAATAATTTCTGATGGAAAGACAGTAAGTTATATGATACTTGTCAAGTTTCAATGTTCCTATTAAGATTTTCATGCAAAAGAGCAATTTTTAATTTATTTTTAGCATACTGTAATGAATGATTAAGCTACTGAACTGGAGAGTACCATTGCAAATACAAGATCAAAGAATGGAAGTCAATGATAGACAACAGAAAATACCATGAAACAGAAAAATTTGCCTGTGAAAAAGTAGAATAGTTTAGCTGAGGAAGCAAACTGGTCTTAATTAGAGTTATAGATAAGACTTTATATGATCTGTGTTATTTTTTTCTATGCTTAAATTTTTGCTATTATTATGATGTTAATTAGAGGCATGCTACTAAAAACCCCATACTTTGATCTTTATAGCTTATTACAAGTGGAAAATTTTACCAATTTGGGGGTAGAGATTTTGTAATATCAGCTCAGCCTGAATTTGATTACTTTTATGCTTCTAGGAATTTTGGAGAAGATAATTTTAGAAAGATATTTTGTGCATTGGCAAGTTGTTGGCTAGTTTTATACTCTGATTTTTTTTTCATCTTTCTACAAAGCGTCTTTGGCCATTCATTAATAATATATTGGGCTTAAAAGACTACAGGTCTGACTTTGCATGGCAATGCACTTTGTTGGATTACATTTCCTACTGTTGTGCTGCAGGCAAGTTTAAATATCGGGGAGCATATTGAGACCTGGTCAATCAACATTTTTAACACAGCTTCATGTCAGTATCTCAATTACATTTCTGAAACTGTAGCACAGGTGGTTCCTCTAATTATTGCGCATTATTGCCTCAACATAATGTAGCTGAGCTGTTACCTTTGTAATATAGGTAGTTCCGAAAATGCTCTCACATCCTAAAAACTATCAGTGCTCATTAATTTTAATACATTTGTATTGCTAGATTGTTTCAGTTTGAATACTGTTAAATTTTAAAGGGTGCTACAATTAGGGTGAAGTTATTTTTAATTATTAATTAAAAAATGTGAGATATTGATGATGTAAGTTAATAATAAATCTAGCAGTGATATATTTTGAGTAATTCTAATTCCAAATCCTAGAACGATTTATATTCTGTAAAACCAAGACACCAACCTTGACAGAGTTAGTTTCGTTTTGTCCTCTCTAAAACGTACTGCAGAAGATAACCTTTGAGATTTTTTGTTTGTGTTTGTCTACACAGTAGAAGATCTCTGCATATTACACTCCTGTTTTCTTTTTTGGAGGAATAAGTGATACATTTGTGAGAACACTGTAACTAGTATATCTATCAGTGTGTGCATTAGCTCATCCTCTTTTACCCTCTCATGGAAGTATATAACATCACAATATTGTTATTTGAAAACCATATACATACTGCTCAGTGTCTTCCAGAGGGATGTCTAAAAATAAACTAGCTACTGGAGTTCTTTGTTAGATCTATATTATATTTACTTCTCATTTTCTTTGTGATTTCTGTGGTTTTTTCTTCCATTTTCTGTTAACGCATTAGGTATTTCTTCTGTTGTCGAAGAGGATTCTATTTAAATAATTATTAAGTCAGGTATATAAAATTGTGCAACAGTGTCTATCTGCCTGTAACTCCATAAATATATTACTGGAGTGGAATGTCAGCCTGTCTGCATTTTTTCCTACAAATTTAAGTTACAAAGAAAAATAGACATATCACAATGAAATAGGGAAAACGTGCAGTTATTGTGAGTATATTTTTTTTATTTTTATGTGAACGGATTTCTAAAATAACAGAATAGAAAAAAAAAAAAATCTTATTGACAGCATTCCCGCAGGAGCTTATCTTCCTCAAGTGTTTACAGTGAGGTTTTTCTGGAGACCTTGGAACTACGGTGATATCATTGGTGGCTTACGAGACAATGCCCAAGGTAAAACTTCAGTTCACCACTTATCAGGGGATGTGTGAAGGCTCTTGGGCTGAAAGGTTCATTAGGTCAGTCTGTAGAAGCTGTCAGTCAGACTAAGCAGATGAGAATGTATTTGGGTGTTTTGCTCAGTAAAAGACAGAGGGAGAAATAATCCAACTTTAAGGAGGTACAGCATTTTCCTTCTGTAATCGAGTTACATTGTCAAATTATGTAGCTTGATGCTCTGCAAGAGTTATGGATCAAATAGAACTGCATGTAGGACACAAAAGGTCCTTATGACTTCGTAGAGCATAGTTTGAGTTTGAATTAAGTTGATTTGAGTATAAAACCAAATTTCACCATTACTGGGGGCTGATTAAAATCTAGCAAGTTGAATAACTATTTGGAAATTAATTAATGATTTCCTTACCCCCCCCCAAAAAAAAGCTTTATCTGATGATTCAATCCTGAAAAAATATTTTATCACTTTTGTCAGACATTCCAAAAATGCTTCATAATTTCTTTAAGTGTAAACACTGCTCATTACAAGATGGTTTTGACAAAAGCATATTTTATTTTTAAATCTTCTTTACTAGAGTGAAAACCATAAAGGGAGATTTACTAAAAGCTTCATTTCTTCTCTGAATGGATAACCGCTTTGAAGGAAGCTAGAATTATGTTTATGGAGTCTTTTGAATATTTCTTTCCTGTTGAAATAATATAGAGTCTATTACTAAGGAATATACATTTCAGAAAAAGATGATATCTCTTCACTGAAGGCAATCATGATTTTCCTTTAAAGCAGTAGCAACATATCATTTAAGTGAACAGAGTTTAAATCTATTTCTGTGTTGTGCTTAAACTTCTTAGGAAAATCTTTTAAAATGTATTGTTAAAGAATTGGAAAGTTTTGTAGCAGTGAGGGGACAGAATTTAGAGGTATGTATAAGCTTTTAAAAAGCTGTTTTAGCGGTTTGCTGGAATTGCATTTCTGTTAGAGCTCTTATTGTTAGAAAAGTAGTTGAAATGATGAAACATTCAAAGACAAAGCAATCCAATGGAATATAAAACCTGTAGAGAAATTGTTCTTCATTGAATGGAGATACAGTCCGAGGTCTGCGAATATTTCTGTAATTCTGGCCACTTAAAGTATAATGGAGGGTAAAAATTACATCATGAGAGAGAAAAATATAAAAACGTGTTGTGTTTGATTATCAACTGTCAGGTATTGAAGACACACTAGGAAGACGTGATGCCCCATACAAGTACACATAAGGGTGAGCCTGTAGATAGGGACTGATGTGAATGCATAGCTGACCTTGTCATTTGATATTAAGGCCACACATTTGCACATGGCACCTGTGTATTTAAATATCCACTGAAACATTTGTCTCTTCCCATATGGGGGTAAGATGGTGTGTGTGAGAGGGACTGCACATGCACATAGGTACAGATTTGCTGGTAGAAATACCCTGAACAGCTTCAATACGCTCTGGTCTGTTGGTTTTTTGTTTGTCTTCCAGAATAGCATAAATGATGTGGGTTTTTGCTTTGCTGGCATATCACAGGAACATTTAATGTTCAGAGAGCTTTCTGAAATTGTCTGTATAACTCTTTTTTGCACTGAAGCTTCACATAATATCAAGATTGTTTTTGAATTATCAGTGATAGTTTTCTAGATACAGGTCATTAGATGCCATCCTTTGTAGGTTTTGTTCTCCTGCAGAACTTTGGCAAATAATGCTCTGTAATTTCCTGTGATTGTTTCATACTCGCTTTGTCTACATACCTGCAGTATTATTTTCTTTCAGGATGAATACAATAAGCTCTCATAAATAAAAGTAAAACTTAATGTTAAACAAATTATTATAGGGCAGGGGAGATGACTGACAAAACATAAAGCACCTTGCATTTCTTACTAAGCAATTGCTCTTGTTCTGTTTTAAACCTATTAAAGCACCACATTTATTATCATGACTTATAGGCAATTCTTCTCTTACTTGTAGTCCAATGCCTGATTTTGGAGAGCATTCTGCCCTCCAGATGTCAGCAGTAACATCTTCAAACACAATTTTCAATGCTCTTGTGTGGCTAGAATTCCTGACTTAGAAAAAAATCTGTTGACATTTTCAGAAAAGCAAAGCTTTAAATTGTCAAAAGTCTCTTTAATAGAGATAAAATTGGATATTTTTTACTGTAAATAAAACCAAAAGAAAACAAACAAAAAACCCCAACAAAACAACAAAACCCCCCAAAATCTTTGTTTAGTGCCTTCAGCTCCTGGAGGTGTCATCTGGCCCATGGAGTAATGAATATAGTCCTTAGCAAACCCAAGAAGATAGTTCCAACATGACAAAAATAGTCCAGATTCTGTTACAATTTTGATGTGTCTTGGAATTTTCCGTGTTCCCGAAACACGTCTCCCATGCCCTGCAGTTTCTTTACAGTTCATTTGTATTGAAGAACAGAAAGATCAATGTAAGCTTGGATATTCATGTCTTTTGTTTCAAAGATGCTCATGTAGTGTGAAAAAAACTTTACTATGTCGTAGAGTAAACCATTGGATTTTACTCTAAGTTCTTTACCCACTAGCTGTCTTTCAGTTGTGTCCTCTTGTAGTGATGTGCACTGGAGAAATTATCCTAATGCTGCCAAAAGTTCAAAACATTTCAGAAATGAAATGACGCAAGAGGATTCTTAAAGTATCACTAAAACATCAATCTGAGAGAAAAGTTTCTCTAAAATATTGATAATAAGGCAATGTTACTTTGAGAATTACATATATAGAAGCGTATAAAACCTGTAAAAGTATCTGTGGTTTTTAATTGCACATTGTCATCTTTAAATAGGATGGCCATAACTTTATAGACTGCTGAGGACTCTTTAAAAAGTTACTTATAAATGGACTTATTACGATAGGAGGTAGAGCACATTTGGAAAATATTGTTGGAACAGTTTGTGTTTTCTAGCATAAAATACTTTTGTAGGGCTTTGGACTACCAGAGTTTGAATATGACACAGCTTATTTTAACTTAAAGTAGGAGCTTTCCTTAGAATGGGATTATTTTTTTCTCCCAAGGGTTAAGGAGGAATATAGTGGAATAAATGACAAAAATGCAGAATTAGAACCAATGCTCAGACTTCCTCAGACTACAACTATACAACATTTTTAGACAGGTCTTTTAAATTTAGGCCGCAGTACATTACCAGGTTCTTGTATATAACTTTATTGGTCTTATAAGGAGTTTCATGAATCTAGATGCGTGTTGGGTAAAAGCGCTTCTTTTGCTTCAGTGCTGTATTTTATATTCCATTATTCTATTTATAAAATATGGAGATGTATTCCTTCCTAAAGCATCTTTTTTCCTTGTAAGTGAAAAAAATAGTTTAATCTAAATACGAGCAGTCTGAAAACAAGAAAGAAAGAAAAAAATTGCAGCTCCAGCTATTAACAGGTTGCATTTAATGCATTTAATGAAGTACCACTGTAGATCACATATATAATTGTTTTAATTTTGTAGGAATGTTTAGAAGTAGTTGAAATCCTGAACGCAATTATTTGATTACAAAAACAGTGACAACTAGTTACTGAATCTGAACAGAAGTTCTGTTTCAAAAAAAAAACAACCAAAAAAACCCCCAAAACAAAAAACCAAAACCCTAATCTTTTATCTACAAATCAAATTAACAGCTGGTGTTCTGTAAAGGTTGTATCAGAAATTGAAATACAGAGAGTGTTCTGGTTTATCTTGCTAAAAATGAGCTCAGAAATTTGGTGGTTGTATTGATGTAGGTGGTGAAGTGGTGTGATCTTGAGTGATAGTAAACAGAAACTGTAAAGCTAGGTGCTTGAAAGACAAATAAGTGTTGTCAAGCAATTGCATCATTATCTGTTGAAGATAAGTACGTGCATGCAAATTATGGTACTTTGTACTGGAGTGACTCTTACGCTCCTTACCATGACTGACTTCTAGAATTGTTGTGGCTAGTAGGAGAAATCCTTTCCTTCGCTTGAAAGGATTTTGTTTTTCTCTGAAATGCAGGGAGAACTGAAGACTGCATATTCTTCCTTCTCCTATCTGTACTTTTTCAAAAGAAACAAATATTAATCTATAAGGAGCAGATATAAAACTCTTAAATTGGGTGAGTATTCTCCCCTCACATTTTTTGTTTCAAGTGCAATCTTGAAGCTTTCTCTGCTTAGCCAGAAGGCAGCTCCACCTCTACTGTATTGTATTTCCTGTTCTTTTTCCAAGTGCCTGTTTCACAAGTTCCTAACAAAGAAAGGACATTCAGAGAAGTCCAAGGCAGCGTTATAACAACTCTCCTATGGTTACCAAGCACAGATTTCTGTTTATTCTTTAACATTTCTTGCATTTGTTGTGTATACCCTATTCCAACTTTGATGCCACTGTAAACTGAAAGATAAACATGTTTTTGTTTCTTCAAAATTATTTTTTTTTATTTTCCAAAAGTGTTTCTGCAATTCTGATTTTAGATGAATTTTTTTCACCAGATTTTTCTTACAGATTTTAGTATCTTCGTAATGCACTTTTCTTCAAGTGAAATTCCTGTTCCCCAATATTTTTTTCATGAATTTAGAACTTGATATAAAATACAAAAAGTGCTGGAGAATAAGATGTGTATAGGACTTCTGATTTCCACTTTCAACTCTAGTGGAGTAAGCTTTCTTTGTGTGTGTGTGTATATATATATTTATATATGTATTTAGGGGTTGTTTTTTTAATGTTGTCTTTTTTAGAAGGGGCTTTATTTTAACAGTTAGGATTAAAAGGTTGCATTTGCTTTTTTTTTCAGTTGAATTTTTTAAGCAGAAATCTCTCATACAATAGCTTGCTTTTACTGTCAGTATTTCAGGTTAAGTATAAGTAGTGTAGGCTCTGGATTTAGCCTTTTGAAAATTACTCAATACGAATTTACTGTAATGATGGGCTAATTAGTTAAAGTTCACCGAATTTAGCTAAACATACAGTGTTTGATTTAGAGAGATAAATCTGTGGTCTGTCAACCTTTTCAGACATAATCCTACTTTCAACATTATCTGACAGGTAGTCAGCCCATCAGGCCTGAGGATGTGCTCCGAAGCAGCTCATCTCTTCACTCTTGACTAGTTATTTATCTTATGAAGCATAATTCACACCTGGCATATGGAAAGTGGGGAGGACCAAAGGAAATGTTCCAAGCCTTCTTTTCCTTCTTTCATGCAGTATGAAATGGTTTGTAGATGTGGCTGCAACTCACATTCCTGTGTTTCAGGATTTTGTTTGCATGGCAAAACACACCCAACCATAACATCCTTTGGTTACTGTGAACTGTCTCTTAGGGCTGTATGTTCTGAAATATGTATATTTAACTATGCTCTGTTATAAATAATATTCTGCAAGAAACCTTTGTTACAAGTGGTAATCTAAGATATCTGTAGATTTGATTGTATTTGAAAGGAATATGATAGGTTGTTTCTAAATATCTGTTGTTGCTGTAGGCATACAGAAGAATGAGTTTAAATCAGTTATTTACCAAAGGCTGTGTCTCTGTCAGTTGGTAGATGTAAGTCATTGAAACCAGGGTACACGGTCTTCAAATTCATGTGCTGATGGATGCAATATGCTAACTTGGTGAAAGCAGCTTTCTTGAGAGAGCATTAAAGTACCCAGCAGCAAACCCTTTTTTCACCAAGCTGCTGAAGTAGCGTGATCCAGAAAGAACTTACTCCTTGGCCATAGAAGAGAACTAGGTGTTTAAAAAAAAAACCAACAAAAGGATCCACAAATGTTGTCTTTAACTGCACAGAATTTTCTAACAATTCATCGTAGAAGTTTTAACATTTTAGCAAAGAAATAAATTGGAAAGGACACAAGGGGAGAACCATTATGGTTTAAGGAGAAAATGACCTTGTCTGAATTCTGGTTTGCAAAAAAAATAAATTTTAAGCAAGTGAATAACCAATCTGAATAACTTGTACAAATTCAAAGCTTATCCTTTAAATATTTGATGGATCTATAGGCACATGAAAACTATAACAGAGAGCTTCAAAATTGAACATACCTCTTTGTTGTCTACAAAAGTTTTAATCCATATTTGTGTTTACTGTGCAGTTGGAGAAGTCTGTCTTTTCCCAGTGCATGTGCCGTTAATTTGCCTGTCATCTGTTCCAGTCATGGCCAATCTCTTTACCCCATACAGAAAAGCTTGCAATTGCATTCTCCATGGTTTTACATTTTTATGGGCTAAGCAGAAGCAATGGAAGCCTTTCTATGAAAACCTCAGTCACAATAAAACACTGTTTTATACCAGAAACATAAAAGGAAAAGTATTTTTTAAGAAAAAAATTATCTAAGCACACTTTTGAAAACTCTCCAAACTAGTAGTTTTCTTACAACTGTAGACTGTACAAATAAGTGGTAGTGTGGACCACATCATTCTTGTATAACCCCATTTTTTGTCATGAAAATATTAAACTATATTTTAAACTACCATGTATATTTGTACTTTTGCTGAATCTGAGAGACTGGTACTGCAGGTATTCATGTACAGATGAACTTACTTCTTAGTTATCTGTTATATTAATTACAGTATGAAGTGTTCTTTTTCAAGTGCTGTGTTTTGATGTAAGAATAATGGATGTAAGGTCTAATCCCATTTTCAGAACTAATCTTCTGGATCAGTTTACTTTGAATATGATGGGGCATTGTACAGTTCTACATTTGCATGCAGATATGCAGTCTTTATATGCAGAAAAGTTCAAATTACTTGGTAATAATATGTCTGTGGAGGAAAAAAAGGGGTTTTTTGAAATGGCAATCACTCGATACTGCTTTCGCTTCACCTGCTGGGAGTCTGTTTGTCCTACTAGAAGAATCTTGGTCTTTCATGAAGTCTTATTTCCAGGTGAATGAAATACTGTAAGATTTCATTTTTCTGTAGCCTCATGCCTTTTAAAAGCATAGCCTTTTAAATGTCAAGGTAATAGCATGTATGGAAAAATAATTTTAAATAGAATTGCCTGTTTGGAAATCAGTTACAGTCTGTTTTACATAATAAGTTTTTAATACTATGCAGAAAAAAAATCATGATTGCCTTCCTCGAGTAGAATCTTTCGAAGTGCTAAGATAGCAAAGGCATCTGAAGTCAGGTTTCAAGTGATGTCATTAACAGTTCTGGGCTTTGGCCAAAGGTCTAGGAAGCTTTCATAGGTAGTGCTTGTCCATATGATGCCCACTTGGTCCATATGTCCATGGGTACCACTAGGTGGTACCATTAAACCTCCCTTTTTGAGAATATTAAAACTGACTCTCAATCAAAGAGTGTTTTTAGAGTACCTAAGTAAAGATTTATTTGTGTGTGTGTGTGTGTCTGTGACTGCAGAAATCAACTACCTTCTTGATTGAAATTATTTTCACTAAATAGGCAATACAGTCTTTCTCATACCACCACCGGGATGATATATACTGGCAATAATGCAACCTTTTAGGTGTACTCAGTCTGGAGGTTTTTTGAGTATGTGTTCCAGTTGCTGTCTAAAATCCACTTTCTTAATATGTAATCAGTTCTCAAAAAAATAATTCAGGCTTTTAATATAAGCTGCAGGTTTTGTACGTTTTTGAACCAGTAGTGTCAATGAAGGAAAGCACTAGAAATACATTTTTCAAAAACACTTTTTATATTTATATAGCTTAATTCTCTTTTTAACAAAATAATAAATGATTCTTCACTGGAGAAACGATTGATTTGAAACTATGACTGTGAGTGAGGGATAAGACTTCTTTTTTTCTAATTTACTGTGTTTGCTTGCATTGTCTTATATTTTAGCTCTTACCCGTGGATGCTTTTATACAGTAATTAATCTTTTAGTACTGTCACAAGGCCACGCTAATTCTAACTGCAAAAACCTGAAACATTACTGTAAATGGAGATCTGTTGTGAAACGATGCAACAGCAGTAAAAAACAATTGCACCTTGAAATTGCGGAACACCTAGTAATGGAAAGAGGTGAAGTTTGTTAATGTGCATTTTTTTTTTTCATTGGTGGTAATGACTGTAGTAAAAGATTAGTAGAAAAGAGAACTTTTATATTGATAATGGTTCCCTATCTCATATTTTCTCTTGTGTCTTTCACTTAGCAAAGGTAAAGCTTTTCATCTCAGGATCTATACAGTGCAGCTGCTGACAGCAGGGGGAAGAGTTTGGTCAAATTGCCACTATAACAAACATCTATAAAACAAAACAAAAAAATTTACATTACCAATGACAAATCAAAGCTGAAAGTTCGCCTTGCCTGTTGTCATTCATTGCCATTCATATTTAGAAAGCAGACTGCTGTGATAATTGATTTGATGGTCCAGCTTGAGTGGAAGCACTTCTGGGCATAGCAGGCCTCAGAGATGCCAAAAAAGAAGAAAAGGTGGGAATGAAATAATGCACTACTTTCTCCTCAGAGGCATGTGGCCCAGTTTTTGAGAACAGAAAAACATGCTTTAGAAGAAGGAAGAAAAAAAACTTAGTAACTCAGTAATAAATACAAAAATGACCATATAGCCTCAGTCAGATAAAAATAGGCATTCAAACAGAGACAATGAGTGTACATATTTTACTGGCAGGTGAATAATAGGAGAATGCTGTGGAAATAATCTGATTTTTAACGGACTCTGTCCAAGGGAGTACCTTTTTTGCTGCTTTTTTTTTTGTGTAACGACAAAAGAGGTTCCCTTTCCTAAAAAAAAAAAAACAAACTGAAAAACAACACTTAATTTTTTTAAGCTTTTCAAGGAGGAATTGATAGTTCAGAAGAAGGAAAAGAAAGCAATTATTGAATTCGAAAGGCAACGTATGTGCTTGGATTATCTGAACTCCTATTGAGTTTATTTACTTCAAGCAATAGGTGATAATGAAGCTTGTCTCTGTATTTTTGACTAGGGGATAGTGTTCACCCATAACATCCTGCTGATAATGAATAACTTAGGACACTAAAGTGCTAGTTGAGGGAAAAAAGTAGATTAAGAAACTTTTGAATTCAGTGTTTGACCTCTTAATCATGACTGCCGACTCAACTGTGCACCCTGTCATCAATTTAAAGAACCAAACAAAACCAGATAAAAGACGTGAGCTATGGAAACACAACACTGTAATCAGAACTGGTTTGTCTTTTGAGTGATGCTTATTTATTTGCAAAAACAGTATGGTCCTTCAACTTTGCTGAACTCTTTGTATTCATAGTCTTAAATCTTTTATACGCAATGAAGCAGAAGTAACTGAAATTTACCAATAAAGATTAAAAAAGAGGAGCTTGATGAATTAGCAGAAGGTTGTAAGGATGCTGTTCCAGGTTTTGGTAGTACCTTGCCTGCTTTAATGAGATAATAGTTGGTGTAAGCATCCAAAATATTCTAGACATATAAAAGAAAGTCTGTGAAAGACATGCTAAGTTATTAGGAGAATATTTCAAATTTTCTTGTTTATCTATTGTGACTTTTAAAATTCCTTTTTTATATATTGGAAGCAGAAGCTCAGCGTTTGATAATCCATTAAGCATCCAAAAGTGGGATAACCCATATGGCAGTATCGCTTTGAATTCTTTCAGGCTTTCTATCTACTTATCTATAAAATTTCTCTTTAAGTGTCAAAACACTCCATTAAATTTATGGATAGGAAACTTGGACATCGCATGTGGCATGAAACATGTTGAATGATCTACACTGCTGCTTTGAGATCCTTTCTTGCTGTTTGAGGAGACATAGGAAAATGAAACACAGATGCATCAGAAAAACTGACCCACTATGAAGATTTAATAATGAATTGACTGGTCTTATTCTCTGTGTGAATTTCTTCCTATGCACATGCAGAAACAGAGTTTAGTGCAGTATTAAATGGCCTGCATGTCAAATAAAGATATTTCAGAATTCAACCCCTTAATATGTATTTGATTTCCACCTCCCTCCCCTGGTGCAAGGAAATGAAGATGGTATCTGACCCTTACAAGAAGTCACCACTGCACAAATGTAAAAATTTATGTCCAGGACCCCTGATCCTTTCTGGCTGTAGTGGAGTATCAGCTTGCAATACCTAATTCACTGCCAAATTCATTATCTCTTGTCAATATTTAAGTTATTCCCAGTCACTTCTATTTTTCCTGGACTTGCACTACCCTTTATATGTTTTTCCCTTTTCTTTCCCAGTTGTTGTGTGTTTTCTGGCTGAGAAGAAAATAGGGTCTAGCTCAGGAAAGCTGGGCTTTATCAGCTTTGATTCCTGTATCTCTCATACCTCTCTTGTGAACATCTGTAGTTGGTTTTGCCTGATTGAAGAGGGATGATGGTGAAAGAATTAAGTTTTTGCAAGGCAGTGTATCTGAGCAGGATCCAGTCATGCTGGTATCACTGTGCAAATGAACCATAACCTGTGATCAGTCTGAAATCCTGGTGGTGTGGTTTAACCCCAGCTGGCAACTAAGCACCACGCAGCCACTCACTCCTCCCCCCTGCCCGCTGTGGGGTGGGAGGAGAATCAAAAACAAGTAAAACTCGTGGGTTGAGGTAAGAACAGTTTAGTAATTGAAAATAATAATAATAATGATAATAATGATAATAAGGATAATAAGGATAATGATGATAGTAATGATAAGAAGAAGAAGAAGAAGAGTGAAATATAACCCAAGAAAGACAAGTGATGCACAATGCAATTGCTCACCACCCGCTGGCTGATGCCCAGCCAGTCCCCGAGCAGCGATCCACTTCTCCTGGCCAACTCCCCCCAGTTTATATACTGGACATGACATCATATGGTATGGAATATCCCTTTGGCCAGTGTGGGTCAGCTGTCCTGGCTGTGTCCCCTCCCAACTCCTTGTGCCCCTCCAGCCTTCTTGCTGACTGAGCATGAGAAGCTGAAAAATCCTGGACTTAGCCTAAACATTCCTCAGCAACAACTGAAAACATCAGTGTGTTATCAACATTCTTCTCATACTGAACCCAAAACACAACATTATACCAGCTACTAGGAAGAAAATTAACTCTATTGCAGCTGAAACCATATACCTGGTTATGTCATTTTTATATGAAATATTTTAATAAACGTGTATTTTTACCTGCAAAGGAACCTCATTTTGGTAGAAGCCCAGTGTGCATATTGAGTTTTTTTTTTTTCTTTTATAATAATACCACCTCAGTTTAAAGGTTGCATGTTTCTGTAGTGTGTCCATCTTTAAGAGTTGCTCTACTCCTCTACTTATCACTGGGATTTTTTTCCCTGCTGTGTTATCCAGCTGATGGCTGGCAAAGGCTTTCACTGCTCTGTAGACAGCTGTAGGATTTCAAGCATGATATCTATTCTGTCTCTCAAAATTTTCAGGAAGTTTCAAAACCAAATGACAGGAGGAGTCCACTGGCAGTGGTATCTTTGCATTAAAGCACTCTTAGTGTCTGCTGCCATTGAACTCAGCCGTTTTACTCTGATTTCTCTGGAGTTGATTCAAGTTACAAGAAGTAATTACATATATGATTGAATTTTTATGATAAGTATATAGTGTCATCATTTGTATTGCATTGCTAGCAATCATATGGCCATTCTTAAGTGTGAGCTGGTATTAGTGGAGCATACATACTTCCCAGAATTTTAGCTTTTGACAAATAATTAGCAGAAACACTTAGCACAAGGTATAAATGTGCATTGAAGTGCTTTTGTGCAAATGTATTTCTACCTATATAAGCACACAAATTTTGCAATATGTGTAGAATAGAGTTGTTATCATGGTTTGAAGATGATCACATTTTCCACAGATAGCCTAGACAGAAGCCATTGGCCTAAAGTATACTCACATTTCAGCAATAAAACCATTGCAATCTGCTATTTCAAGAACTTTAGGGAAGCAGGATATACTGTCACCTAGTTAGTGACTAAAATGCTATAGCGTTTTTTCTCAACAGATACAACTATCCTCTCTGAAGACTTGCAAAATAGTTTAAAATTGTGGTATTTGTCCAAATCTTCCTTTTTTTGCTTTCGTGCTAAAGATATTTGGAGAGAATATTTCTCATAATTTTGGGGAAGGAAAAAGGTATTTTTCACAGGAGGTCTGTTAGAAATTCATTTGAGCCTTAATGTTGAAATAAATTCTTAGTATAGAGATGGCTAGTTACTGCATCCATAACTGTCTTATTACCTAGGGATAAAATTTATTTTGTTGTTATATGTCCATGGAACTTAACATGTTGATACTCTCTTCGCATAAGTGTGTGTTTAATACATATAGATTGGGTTTTTTTTCTTAAAATCTGAGAGTCTCTTGCTCTATACTGAAAATGTTGTTTCCATGCCTTCAAAAGGTTTTATGAAACTATTTGCTTAAGTGAGTGTTGTTGCATTTCAGTAGATTTTATCATTTTAAAAATGTTAATACAAGTTACATCCTGTTTTCAAGCTGTCCAAGAAGTAAAGAAGCTTTACAAGAAGTAAAGAAAAATGTATCTTCATTATATGAAGCTATTTTAGAGTATTTCTTGCATTGTCTGTTAACAGTAAGCAAGAGAATATTCTATATAGAAAAAATGCTGTATATAGTAAACCTTTTTTTACTATATTCCATTTCACTTTTAAGGGCTGTAGATAATTGAACTGTAGCATATAACTACTTCTAATTTCTGTGTTGTTCTCATGAAGGTAAACACCTAGTTTAGATAAATACTAGAATAGACAGTAACTGAATATTATAATATATTTGCCTACTTATGTTTGAAGGAAATGCTGTTTGTATATCTTCTTGGAAGAAAACTTCTCTAAGAAGTCTCGGTTTAAAGGTAATGCTGAAATTCAGTGGCAGGTGGGATGCTTGTTCACAGTGAGCTAGAAATGATGTAGGAAGGAAGGTGGGACTAGTGGGAACTGAAGAATTCTGTTTTAGTTATGGCAAATTCATACAGACAGCTAGAAGGTGATGGCAGGAAAAACGCTCAGCTGATGAGGAGAGTTGCCTGGATTAACCTAGCTCAGGATCATTTGTACGTCAGTGCTGAGTTAATCCGGATCTGAACCCCACATAACTTTTACGTTACTCCAAAACATGTGAATTCTCCTTTGTATTTGTGGGAAAGCGTGTGCTTACTTTCAATGGTTTTGGAGACATTTGTGACAAATTACTGTATTTCCTAAGCATACAGAACTTGGCAAGTTTATTGGAGCTGGAACTAGGAAGGTGCTTCCTGCTGAGCACACTGTAGTAAATATTAGCAGACCTTGATTGAAATATAATTTGAGTAATTTAGATTTTTTCTGCAAATTCTGTGTGAGCTATTGTATTAATAATGATTTCTGGGCCAGAGGTTTGTAGGCTTTTCTAATTATTTTTATTCTACTTTTAAATTGGTCAGCGTCAGCATCACCATCCTTCACTAATTGTACGTGCCTACCTCTCGGGCATATCTAGTCAGCCCATGACCTGCCCAAGGCTTAAGACCAGAGAAAATCCAGGTAATGGTCCATGCTCAGCATCCTAGATGGAGAGCACTGTGTGTAAATGGAAGATTGCAGCAACTGCTGCATTACTTAGCTTATATGCACATATATGTTTATGCAAGCCCTGTCGTGTAGCCTGACATGAGGAGCCCTGCACACTGGCAAAAGTAATCAAGAGACCTTTTCACAACTAAGTACATTTCCCTGGAGCTGCTCCCACTGTATTACCTACTTTATTCATACAGTAAGGGCAGCTGGAATTGCACAGATAAAATCCCCTTCATCCTTTGAAATATTCTTCTTCTGGCCATCTTCCTCCAAATGGTCATACGGAAAGGGAAGAGAACTGCAGTGGTGGTAGTTTATGTAGCCTGATGGATGTGTTCACAGGATCATAGAAAAGTCTAGTCTGGACAGGACCTCTGGAGGTCGTCTGATCCAACCTTCTGCTGAAAGAAGGGCCATAGATTGGGGTCTGCTTCCCTGTCAAGCTGTCTTGAGTAATTCTAGCAAAAAACTTTCCAACACTTGTCTGGGAAGCCTGTTATGTTTAATTGCTGTCACACTGGAGTTGGATTGTTTTTCCTTACATAAGGAAGGAATTCACCCTGAAGGAATTCTTGCCTTTTGCCCCTTGTCCTGTCACCATGCTCCCTTGTGATGATAGTGCCATGATTTTCTCTGTAACTACCATTTAGGTATTCAGATAATTCTTTAACTATGTTAGGTAAAACTTAATCTGATCGCCAGATGTCATAACATTCCAGAAAAGAGCTGTGTGATCTGTAACTGGTTAAATGTGCTTGCCATACTGTCACATCATTTTTAATAGTCATATGGAATTGCTAAATCATAAAAACAACCTGTCCAAAGCTCTTCTCAAAGCAAAGGAGAGATCAGCACAAAAGCACCTTATTTAAAAAGGAAGAAAGCTATTGGAAGGTGGCAGCTGGAATTCCAGTGCTTAATCTGTGTAATTAAAACTTTTCTAAGGAGCAAGAAAAGCAGGTTGGACTTGAGGTAGTTTTAGGAGTTAATTAGCAAGGTCTTTTTGAATATTAAGAATGCCTTTGAAGGATAAAGTTTTGAAAACTAGTTCAGGGCTTTCAAACAGCATAAATTAAGGCAGAAACTTTTTTTTACACGTTCTCAAGATGCAGACAGAATCATCCTCCCTAACCGTGCCATTTCCTTCCATCAGAAATATAATCATACATCCTCCTCAATGTGTGATCTTCATAAGGATTTATTAACTTACTAACAGTACCATGGTAATTTAACTGGAAATAATATTTTTCAGGGGTTTTTTACACATTCAAAATTGCAAATATTGAAGTCATAGCTCTTAAGTCATAAACTCAGTTTCTTCGCAGGCTGGATACTGTAATATATTACCAATATTGAGAACAGCAACCTGTATATTTCAAGGTACAACGTGGTCACTTAAGTTATAAAAAATGCAGTAACAATAATACAATCTTGATGTCTTCCATGTTTTCTTCTGAAAGTTGCATTTTTACAAGAGAATGTAACTGAAAATATGGCCTCGCTTGCTTTCACACACATTTTGTAAGCGTTTGCCAAGAAATAAGACTTAACTACACTGAAAGTTTGGCCAAATCTATGAAAACATATAGATGGCTTGTTCTCTCCATATTTTATGTATGTTTATGCTTTGTTTTGTGAATGCTCTCACTTTCACAGAAATAAGAGGTCTGTGGTTTTGTACTTACATATATGGGCAAAATTTAGAAGGTGTACTCTTTTTATTAGTTTTTGATGTACTTAGTGCTTACAGAATTTCTCACTTGTGAACTGTTTTACACAGCTATTAGAAGAGCAGAGTGCATCTTGATAAAAAACTAAATAAATTCATAATTCATATAGTATATTACCAGTGAATTTGGAAAGCAAATCAACCTATTAATTACCTTTCAACAATAAATATATCAAAGCAAGACATACTCAAAATAAGACTTGAACGGTAGTAAAGTTCTTGTGGGATCTCTAGACATTTCGTTTAAAGAATAGTGTATTGTGAACTACAGAGGAACTGCATCATTGCATTGAACAAGTATATCATTTGATTACTCTTTCTACAAATGTTCTCTACAATTAGTATTAGAGTAATCAAAGTGGAGATATGAAGTAGTAGTGAAAGAGTTTTCCAAGTAGTGAACTATGCATGTAAGTATGCATGTATATAGCTATGCATGCTGCATCTAAAATGTTACAGACTCTTTATTTAAACAAACAAACAAAACAAAAAACAAACCCCAAAACAGATTACCCGTAGTCTGATAACAGATTACCCATAGTTTGAAATCATTCTGAGGATCTGGTGTTCCCACTGTACTCTCAAAAACTGGACTTTTTATTAGTTATAGGTATGTGAGTGAGAAAGGGTTATGAGTTTCTTTGTACAAACTCAGTGATTAGGAATCCCTGATTGTTCTGGGTTCAGCTGGAGAGTGGTTGTTTCATACAGATTTAGACATTGCCTAAATGCCACAAATGAATATTGAGGATTTCACTCTGGGTATATGTATTGAAGATGTTTGAAATTTGTTAACATTTTGTAGGATTAAGGCATTCTTTACAAGTCACTATTTAAGTAAATTTTAATAGAACATACTTGGCAATTAGGAGTTTAGCTTCCCAAACATAAAGTTTCAGCAAAAGTCAACAGGCTTCTAAACCTCTTGATGAAGAGTCAGAAAATCCAGCCCACATGGCAGCAGTGCAAAGGAGGGTGGAGGTATAAGTTAGTATATCAAGTTTTACCTATGATCATTGGTGAATTATTTAGAAGTATAGCACTGATTCCTTCATAAATCAGTACTTATCGTCTTACTCTTTAAAAATACATTGTTCTAGAAACTGTAGAAATTTTTAAACAGAACTGTCCAAAAGTAACATGCTCTGCTTCTAAGAATGTGAGCCTATTAGGGTTCCTGGTTAGAGGACAGAAACAAATAACAAGAAAACCCAAGTCTGCAGTTCGTTATACAACTGTATTTTAATGGTAGTATTAAATGTTTGCCTTATACTGGACTAATTTTCAGATATGTATGAAATGTTGCTGTTGAAAAGGCACATTACAATTGTATTCTCAGCCGCGCTCAAGCATCATGGTCCAAGGATGAGAATTTGTTAACCATGAGAGCTGCAGTTCCAGCCCAGTTTGACTCTATAGCTGTGAAGATATATTTATCAATTAAAATTGTGTTCGGCATGTAATGAAGGCCTTCATGGTTTGTAATTGAAGTATATTAGAGTAAAGAAATAGTGGCAAACATAAAATAAATATTTATTCGTTTATTCAGAGTGTTGTGAATTGTATGGTAAGCCAAAAGAAAAAAAAAACCTAGTAGTGGAGCAAATGTCATGTCTCTTCTCTATTATACTTTAGTTCCATTATATAGGATTTTTGGATGCCTTTTCTTTTGTCACATCTACCTTAAAATCATAGAGGGTGACGATGATCCTTGTCATGTTTGTCAGTGTGCCTTTGCCCTGATTCTAGCAATTTTCAGAAGGAATTATGAAGAAATCCTTCATGTCATGTTATACATAGGAGTACCTGAGACAATATTTGAATGTAGCAGGCAAACCTCTGAGTGAAATGCTCCATGAGCAAGACTGATATGTTTAAGAACATATTTTAGACAACCTGTCTGTGGTACAAATTACAGATGTGAGAGGTAAAACACTTTTAAAGTGAATGTCAAAACATTTTATCATTCAAAAAATACCATGTCTTTTTATCACTCACTTTGTCGTGATGCTGTATAATGGGAATATGCGGGTCTTAAAAGTAATTTTTGCTGTGCAGAAAATGAGACTGAAAAATATGTGTCTGTATATGTATTATACATACGTAAATGTATGTTTGTATCTATTTTATATTGACCCATAGCAGACGTTAGTTCAAAACTGACTCTGCCTGCAGAAACAACCCAAAATGTCAAATAATGTGTGAGAAAGCTAATATGTAGTTTCAGTTTATCAGTTTATAAACTTTGAGTTTCTGACTTGTAAATTTTCCTTTTATGATAATCCATGCTGCCTGTTAGTTTTAGTGTCACTTCCCCTTTATCTCCAATTGTCATGCTTTGAAGAAAACGTTTAATTACGAAATAATTGTAGTTATTTCCTTAAATATTAGTTCAATTTGTCTTTATTCCTCATTTTCTATACAAAAACCATCTTGCTGCTACTTCTCTTTTTTGCTGTAAAATTTATTGAGTAGAAATGTGCAATATGTATACCTTTTCCTTGTTAAGGTTTTATACATGAACTGTACCATTTTCATTCCTTATGATATCAATGCATTTCCAAAGCAGTAGCATATACTGAAATAAAATATAACTTCTTTCTATATAATCTATGGAACCTATTGCCACAGCAATCTGTGATTACTAGCAAGCTGTCTTCTCACATGGATCTAGGAATTTTTTTTTTTTTTTTTTGGTAAGGAGTTTTTAAACATAAGGTGACTACATTTGCCAGCTTGCCTTCCAAAAGTTTTTTTGGCAAACTACTTACATTATTTAGATCAAATTATTTCAGCTAAGGGTAGGAGACATAAGTGTGGCAAGTGAAGCTAAAAATATGTATATTAGTTTCACAGAATAGTGGATATAAGTATCCCTAAGTGCTTTAAGACTGACGTGACAGTCACTTCAGCATTATACCTGATCTAGAACTTTGTCTTTGGAATAAGACCTGGAAGAGAAAAGGAAAGTTCTCCACATTCTACAAGTTTGTTCACTTAGGCAGGCATAAAGGTATTTGCAATACTTTCAGTTACTGGTCAAGGAAAGAGTATGCAAATTATATCAGCTCTCTGTAATCAGTCCTCCGTACTCCTTCACAAAGCAGTAGCTAGTTCAGTATACTTTATATTGCTGTATTTCTGATTTTAGGTTTTCTTAATTGAGCTTTTTCTCAGCTATTAGTGAAAGACCAAATGATCCATTGACATTTTCAACTCAAGTGATTTCCCATACTTAGTAATGCAATTCCATCTTGGTCTCCAGGTTATGTGTAGCTTTCAGCCAGACTTAGTTGAGTACAGAAGTGTCACTGGCTATGTTCTAAAAAAGAAAAACCAACCCCAAGAAAATGTCTTTGCAAATTTCTTTATTTCATTGAGTTTATTTTTAATTTACTACAGAGTGGGCAAGATAGTTGTAGTAGTATCTTCTAGTTGTAGTATTTACCTTCTTTTAACTATGTTTGAATTTATTTTATGAAAGCAGGCTTTTATATCCTGGGACAAATACACAAATACAACATAAAGTACTATTAGGTGCATTAATTATGTGTGCTGAGCTTGCAAGTCTTATTTATAGTGAAAAGATGGCAATCATCTTTTTGTGTCAGGCATGTCACTCTTAAATAATCATGCTCATTAAGAGGAAGTATTTATCAGCAATGGAAAGATGATTGTTTGGTCTTACAGTTGTGAATCAGTGTTAATTTTAAATATGTGCTTTTCATTTCTTGATCTTTGAAATATATTTTATTTCCAAATGGACTTGGTCTAGATAACCATTCAGACCTTTATTGGGCCTACTGAATAAACCTCATGCTCCAAGCTCTAAAGCCAGTTTTTAAAGGGGTTTTGGCAGATGATAGCAACCTGTTCATCGATTAGGTTTATTTTTCCTATGATGGGCTTCCAGGTGACAAGTGAGGATCACACAGTTGCTTTAAAACGTGTGCGATTGTGCTGAGAGGAGTGCTATGAGGGAAACAGCTTTTTGTTTAGAGTTAATACAAGTTGTTTTTCTTCACCTTTTTCTGCCTTTAAAAGCAGTAAGAATCATCACTGTCATACAGCTAAACCCCTCAGAAGGTGAATATAAGAGTAATGAGGTATTTATTTTTACAGCAGGGGAAAAAACACACACAAAGTAAGAAAATGCTTTTATCATCATGAAAATTGTTTTGTTCTGTTTCACACAGCTTTCATTTAATTAGTGACCTTTCTTGAATAATTTGGTATTTGTGTTTTTTAAGGATGCCAGAGCATTCTAAATTTCAATTTATCTTCAGTTCTTTTATTGATAGGGTAAGGGATATAAGAGTTCAGAAAATGCAGCCAGTATTTGTCTGTGGAATGGAGTTTCCACAACAGTAAGCCCTCCTTTTCCCTAAATATTTTTGCGGTCAGAAGATGCAGCCTAAAATGTTTTCACATTTTTGTTTGATATCCTCCAATATTTTGTTGTCAAATTTTCACTGAATAATATGCATATTAAATACTAATAAACAGTAAAATAATGAATCAAATTAGACAACTCGAAGCTAATGATAATTTTTAGTACAGATGATTAGAAAGTTACTTTTGCATTGTATGTTTGTTTCCAGTGCTAATATAGTTCAAAGAAACTTTTCATGTCGTAACCCAGATTATTCCAAGAAAAGCATAAATGTATTTGAGTAAATATGTCTCAGTTGCAAATAAACCATGCAACCTTACATTTTTGCCATCCCAGAAATGTTTTCTTTTCATGTCTACCAAGTACAGCTCTGCTACCTTAAATTCCTGTAGAACTAGTATATCAAGGTTGGCAGGAGTGGACTGTTAGCCATTTTGAGTAGTTAGTCTTCACAGATACTTCTAATTACTGTTAATTATCTGGTGTTTACATTCACGTGTTTGTATCTGAAAAACATGTTTTTATCCATATAAGTTTGAAGCTTCTTTGTTGAGAGTAATTAATAATAGTTGCTCATATCTCTGATCTTAAATTATCATTATCTCTCACAGACATGACTAAGTAAAGACAGTGATTGGATAAATAAGAAAGGATAATTTTAAAATACTTTTCAATAGTAAACTAGAGTTTATTACAGCAACCAAAGAAAAAGAAAGATACTTGCCTCTTATAGTTTCTGTTGTTTTCAAAGAAAAGTATCTGAAACTACCTTTTTTGGGGGTCTGCAGAGTATGTTGGTCAAGTGGTGTCCAGTTTTGTATCTGCCTGCATAATTCATAATCCAAATTAAGAGCAAATTTGTGAAGATTTCAGACACTCTGAGGAAGTTCAGTTTGGAATTGATTTCCATACAGATAAAGCTATAGTGGTCTTCTGATATGTGCCATTTTATTCTAACAGAACTCATATTATGTAAAGGGAAACAAGTTGTCTTTAAGACAGTGTTGATTTTAAAAGTATAACCTCAAAATTAGTAAATGAAATACATTACTTGACTTTTTTTCATGCAACTTCGAATATAGTCTGATTCTTTAAAGAATTGTTTTAAAGTAAAATATGATTGTGACCACAATGAAGTGCATATTACTGTTCTGATATAAAGTATTTAAGGCTTTTGGGGGAGAGAGGTGAAAAAGAGCAATGTGAATGTGATGAGAGACAACCCTGGCGGTTTGGCTGTTACGTTGTACGGTGCCTGCTCCCTGCTTTGAGCAGAAATGTGGTGGTATAGTCAAGGTGACTTACCATAGCAAAACCCACGGGCATCTTGACTTTCACATCCCCTCGCTGGATTATGTACAAATGAAAATAGACAGGAACATGGTATTTATGTTCTATAAAACTAAGTATTTAAAGACATCCTAATAAACTTATCTTGAAAGCACTGCTGTGCACTAGGCGTGATATCATGACAGTGTCTCTGCAAATGTTTCTGATACTGTGGCTTAGTGTTGTGATACCTCTAATATTATACTGACATTTGCAGCCTTTGTAGTGCACATTATTCGCCAATATTTGTAATACGTGACATTCTTGCTAAGTACTGTCAGGTAGAATCTATCATAAAACAATCCTTTAGAGTATACACAGAGACTACAGTCCTTCTGCAGGGACACACATCCTTGGGAAGATATTCTCAGTTTAAAATCATCTGTGCCCTAGAGAATTAAAAATATTAGGAAAATAGTATTTTAGGCCACAGTAAGACATCTGGCATTACCAAAATAGAATATTTAACTTCAGGTGCTATGCTAGCAATTTAAAATCAGCCAGGTAGCTCAGCACAGCAGATTTCTTATGTGGCTCATGCATGACAGTTCTTTTCCACTCTGCTCTAGCAAAACCACTTAAATTATTCTAAAGATCTTCAGACAAAAATGTTCCGAAGGCTTTAATTGCATCAGCTGTGTACCTACTGATAACCTTCTAGTCTGCTGAAGCTAGATAGAGAAAAGATACAGACTTTGGGGACTGATGCAAAAAATTTTTAGGTTAATTCAGACTTTTGTTTTTCAGGAACGTGGGCCAGGATTTCATTTAGCTTCTGTGCCCTTTATGAAAGAGGAATAAGGTCACAGATTCCTCTGCTGCTAAATAGCTGCAGGTGGATTGGACACAATCGCTGAAAAAGACTTTTCATTATCTTTCTAAATCAGATATTTTGGTTAAACACATGCCCTCTGTTTTCCTTTTGAAGAAAGAGGTGCAAAATTAATATAGAATGGAGATAAAGCCTTGGCTTAGTTGTGTTCTACAGCTGATGAGGTTAGGAAGTACATTCTTGTCAGCTTAAGAAGAGTTGTGGACTAATTGCATGGTCATAATTGAATAAAACCATTTTGTGCTTATGATGAATTGAGGATATAAGAGCTGCCTCTAAGTTTTGTAGATTTGTCTAGAATGTTCAGTTTTATAAATTGCTAGAACATGCTTGTAGGTGTAATGCTTAAGCGTCAGGACTGGATTACACATTGGTATATGTTTAATGTTTTCGATATAATTCAAATACTCATTAATTTGCATTTTATTATTTTATTTACTCTGATACCATGTTTTAGAGAAAAAATTATTACTTCATTGGATCATCATCATTTGGAACTGTTCTGCTGTAATTAACCACACAAAGTAATGAATTCTAAATTACTTTTTCAATGACTTGTAACTAAAATTATCTTAAATTAAAAAAAATTGGGTTCGTCCGATGGAAAGCTTCATTGCTTTATCAGTGTTGTTGTAGTAGAACTCTAGATTAGGGTAACTTGGTTTTTAAATTAAATGTCAAATATAATTTGCTATTAGAAACATAAAGTGTATGCCTATAGTCTGAAGGAGAAAAAAGCCACTTCAGCATCATTTAATAGTGATATATATGTAAAATCAGCTTTTTACCAATTAGATAATGTCTGGCAGAAGAAAAAAAGTGTGTGTGTGTGTTAGGCGTGTATGTGTGTTTATGTGTGTGCGCAACCCTACTTTTGTATGTGTGTATCTACATACATATACATACAGTGCTGTAAATACAGGAATCTGCAGTTTGGTCACAGATCCTCTAGAAATAATGGATTCCAGAATTTAATACTTTTCATAAAATATGAATGACGGTTGAAATGTGAAATTCCTGCTCTGTTGGTCGTTGACATCTCAGGATGATGTTATATGCGTGAGTGGATGTGATTGGCTGGGTTTAGTAAACAGTCACCTGTGGTTATGTATAAATCGTGGCTGTACAAAACAGCTACCTCATCACAACGGAGGGCATAATAAACAGCAACACAGGAGCAGATGGGGATAGGAATTTAAATTTAATTAAGGAATTGTAGGGGATGTGTTTGGGGACTCTATGGTAGGTAATAGTATGAGTTACAGTTATTCAAAGTTTTCATTGATAATCTTCAAAACGAATAATTTTATCTTCTATATTGAGGTTGAAAAGAAGCTTCTAGTGAAAAAGGAGGTGTTTTTTTTTTCTCATCATGTACAGAAATATGTTTTGTAAACATGGATCTCAGCCTTTGCCCTTGAAGTAGGGTTTTTTTCCTAGGAGGTTAAAATAGGAAAGTAGTGAGAGGTAAGCATTTTAATTAAAGTATTCAAGATGTTAGGATTTTTTGGACCAGTCTAATATAAAGGTTTTAGGGAATGTTAATCCCTAACGTTAGGGAAAATTTTGTGTGTGTAGTTAATTTAAAACCATAACAGCATAATTGTTAGCATCATTTATCATTATCACTTGTATTTGCTGCATGGAAGACAGCAATTACATCAGTTCCGCAAATGCCAGCATCTGTAATTTTTTATGTTACAACTTTGGCATTTAAAATTGCAGACAGCAAGTCTTGGGGGGGAAGGAGGGAAGCTGGGAGGGGAGTAAGTGCTTGGCCTGCGAAGTTTAAAGCTCTTCAGGAGCAGGACTGTGGTTCTCATGGTCTGAGAGCTATAAGGCAAGCTGTTTCCCAACAAAGACGGCAGTACATATCCTCTTAACGCTTTATGCAGAAAAAAGGGTTCTTCTCCTGCCTATATCCCCCTGAGATGAACAGGAGTGGATTAAGCACTGCTCTCCTGAGCAGCTGCCAAAATGTACAATAAATATCAAAACTTATTTCCTGCTCATTTTCAAATAGTCTTGACATGAACTGCTAGCAATTTTAAGTTAAAGCACATGAAGATTTATATGCTGAAACAGGAAAGGTGGTATCAAAGAATTTTAAAGCATCTTTCATATCAAGTTTCTTGTCCAAACTCTTACCAGGGTTCATGAATCTGTGCAGAACACCTTCTGAGTAAAAGCTTAGATTTACTGCATGAAGTTTTTAGCATAGGAACTCTGTATATTTTTACATTTTTAAAAACTGTAACATTATGTACTTGGAAGTAGCTTACAGGCAAAACATCATCATCCAATACTTAAGGTTGGCATAAACTTGAGCCTTATTCAAAGTTCAAATTTAAGATACAGAAGGTGGACATATGTTGCCAGCCAAAAATATTTTTCATAATTGGTATAGATTAATGTTTGTATATAGAAAGAGTTTAGGGGAAAAATAGCATTTTTTGGAAATACTGCAATAAAATGTTTGCTTTTCCTTTTCAGTAAATATTAAGTTGGTTTAAAGTTCCTATATTTGGTTGTTTAAGTTTATGCTGTTCCTTCTATAACTTTAATGTTCGATATTTACCCTTTATGAAGGGAAAATACTACCCAAGCAAGTTGTTCCTTGATGATGCCTGTCTATTGCTGTTGAGTAGCAAAGATTACTACATTCTCTTAAAGAAATACTGCATTTATTTCATTTTTTTCTCCGTGTTCACTCTGACCTATATATTTTCAGGGGTTTTTTTGCCTGCATTGCAACTTCCCATCTTTATATTTTTGCCTGTGTTTCCTCACTCACACTGATGGTATAAGAAGCTGTATTAAAAATGTCAAAATGATCTTAAATCTTACAACTCATGTTGTTTTCCTAGGAACTCAGGTTACCATCCAGTAGCATTACTGAAATCAGGTTCTATGACTGTAGAGGGTCATAAATTTGGTTGCATTTATAGGGCAAGTTCACGGCATGTTTGAGCTTCCATGTATTTTTATATTCCTCACTAAACTTCCCAGGTACTTCCTTGTTACTTCTCTTTTATATATTCAATGTAACCTGCATCTCAATTGTGTCCTCATATCATTCACTTTTAATGTCTCACCCCTGCCATTACCTCTACATATACTTGGAAGGAGAAAGATTAACTTAAGCCAACATTTACTTAAATTTCTATATGTAATGCTGAGTTTCCCTGTATAGAAACTTTAGGGAGATGAATATACCTTATATCAACACTGTATGTCAAACCGATCTGTACTAGACAGCTGTTAATAGAATATGCACTCCAATCGTTCAGGTATCCTAGAGGAAAGCTCTTCAGATAAAATAATTACCTTACATTTTGTAGATTTATGAACAAATAAAATGCTTTGGAGGTTGGGGAATTCATAGAGAAAAGTAGCAAGAACTTCACTGCCAAAATGACCAAGCCATTTCATGGCTAAATACAGATATGGAAAGTGGTTATTTTTGCTGAAATCTGTCATACGACACAGACATTGAAACTTACTTTTGTATGATTTGGGAATAAAATTGTGTTCCTTTCAAAAATTCACCTCCATCAGCCCTTTCTCTCTAAAACATATCTAACAGGATTTGTCTCCTTGATCATAACTAACATAGTAGATACAATCTTTATAATAAAGATCAGTATTACTGTATGCATATCTATCCTTTTTGTAGTAATTCTTAATGGGGTACTTGATTAGTATGTAAATTATCAGTCTAAAACATTTTCTGTTGGGAGTTTGTTGATTGACATTTTGTTATATGAGCTTTCATAGGAATTTCTTCCCCAAATTCTGTTTGTGTTTCAATCCAGTGCTTGGTGCCCACTGAATTGGCATAAATTCAGTTCAGAATGTTTGGGCATGGGGGCAGGAGGAGGATGTTTCAGGGGAAGGATTAGATCAAGTGCACGTAATTCTGAAAATTCATACTTACTGAAAAACTACCTAAAACCGAAATAAAAAAAAACACCAAGTGAATTTTTAAAACCGCTTTCATTTTGCTCTTCTTGCTTTTATTTTAAGCCGTAAGTGAAGAAAAAAGGCATTGACAAGTTGAACAATAAATTAGTTTGGCTATTCTTTTTTGGTGCAGGTACTGGGTGACTCTGTTTTCTATGACTGGTATGACTGCTTTTAAAGCTTCCTTCCTCAATGCTCTTTAATAACCAGACGATATGTCAAAATAGTTTTTCAAATTGACAAAGCAAAATGGGAAGATAGAGTAAGGGAGGGGTTTAAAGGCAAAAGAGAGTTAATTACTTCCTGCAAGTCCCAAGTTCCTCATATACTACTTAAGGTATTCAGCACTTTTCTGTGTGCCTTTTAATTTTTATGTTTAAAATCGCAAAAAAATAGATTTTATAGGTAAGAATGGCATCATTAGGGAACCCAGAAGTCATATAAAGTTAGAATGAAGGACAAGTCAAAGAAGCTTTCGCCTTTAACTCAGTCTGTATTCTGCAATCCACTTAATACTAGTGACGTATACAACCCAAGAACTGTATACAGATCAAAAACTTAAATGGATTAAATGCACGATTTAAATGTCTGGAGAATGTCATAGAAATATATGGAAGCCCTTTGCTTATGTCAGACACATGCTGTTAAAAATAAAACTACATTTAGGTGAAATACATGATGACCGGCCAAAAATGCTCAAGGAGTTAGGATTGCAATAAGGGAGGAAAAGAAAATGCTGTTCTTGTCTTTCATCTTCACCCATCATTTCTGCAGATGTAAAGAAGGTCTCCAAAATCTCTTGTCAATTGCTGTACAGAAATGTTAAGAGAAAGAATCAAACTGTGCTTTATAAAAGTTTGTGTCTCACATTGATAGGTCTTCAGATCTTATGGAAGGCAAAAATTTGAGATTTTGCTGTAGCTTTCGTTCAAGGAATTAACATTTCCTAACTTATGTATTAGTACCTGAGATCAGGGAAGGCTTCTCAGCTGTTTTGGTCTCCTTCCCTGAAATGTAACTTGGTGTTGCAGAGCAGGGCATGCTCCCACCCCTCTTTCTTCCATTTGATATGTATTGCTGAAATGGTCAGGGTAAAACAAATAGATTTGGCGTCAGCAAGAATTTTTTTTTTCACAGGTCAGATTAGTGGAAACCTCTAAATCCTGTTTCAAGTTTATACAAGTAAAGGATTTCGGAGCAGCATCTGTCAGGATTTTTTATTACAGCCAGAATGTAGTGGAACTGCCTTTAGAGCTTACTTTGGCTCTTAAATTTTCTGTTGTAATCTTTTACTCAGTGCTAGACAGAATGCTGCCCTGGTTGAATTTTTTGTTTATAGGAGCTTTGCATCAAGGAAAGGCAATATACATACGTTGGAGAAATAAGATGTTAATTGCTTTGAAGTATAAATATCATTAAACAATATACAAAATAAAAAATGAACAGTCATATATAAATAGATTGTCATTGGCTTGTACTTTGTTTTAAAATGTTTCTGCTGGCAAAAAGAACTCTGGGGCAAAAAAAAAAAATCAATGCACAGGCTGTACAGTTTCTGCATCTTTATTTTTCACACCACTGTTAGTTCTAATGTTACTTCCCAGCAGACATGACCTGAAAGCTAAAAATTTACCTAAAGATCATTTACAGCATATCATTTTTACTAAGTTGAAATCAGTTTCTCTTATAGAGAAAGCACATTATTTTAACAGTTTTGGCCTGATGTGCTTTGGTGAATAGACAGCTTGATCTTGAAAGCAATGTTGTCTCAAAGTAAGCATTATTATTGCAACAAGGTCATTGGGTTAAAATTTTTTCATACATTTTCCTATTACAGGCTCTTTTGAAGGTGTGCTTGAGGGGTTCTGTTTGTCTATTTTGTCTAAGTAGAGGGTAGCAAAGTAAAAGGTCTGCAGATGTCAATAAAGGTCCCCTTTTTGCTTGTAAACTTTTTTACTGTACATATCGAAACACAATTTTTTGCTCTGTATTTTCTTAAAAATCAGTTACTGCCCCGAAGGAAATGCCTAAACGGACATTCTGCATGCTGTATTTCTTATATATGTAAAATCATTGTATTTTGTCTGAATTATCATCTAAGTTTACTTTGTAATTCCTAAGGGTTATCAGATGATCATTAAATCTTGATTTTCTGTCAGGAAGAATTAATAATCTTGACTTCTGAGTGAATTTAGAAGCAATAGGGGATTGGAGTCAAATATTTGAATACCATTTCAGTGTTAAATCAGTTATTCATGTTTCAACTTAGGCTGGCTGGTAGATAAAAAATAAATTCAATTCATAAATCCTTCTTTGCATTTTAAATATTTTTTTTTTCCCCTCAGCTGGGTTAAAAATGTACATGATTTCAGGTGGGGATTGCTGCGTAGTTGTCCTGTGCTTGGAACATCTTTTTATACAAGTTCTAATAAAGAACTTATGTAACCATATGCATAGATCATATATAATGCGATCTTAAAAGTTAAAAATAAATTCAGTAGAATAAAGTAAGAGAGGTTTCTGGGTGAATTGGTCAACTTTATTTTAAAGGAAAGCTAAAGTTTTAAAGGAAAGACTTTCATATTCTAATACTACCTTACAAGAAACTGCCTATTAACTTTAGAGCCAGTGTTTCTCGTTATTATCTATTATTGTATTTACTTTAAATGGCTGTGTTTTTATTAATTAGATGTATTTTCACTCCTCAATCACAATCGCAAGGAACTCTGAGAGAAAAATCAATTAAGCTGCAAACATTTAAGAGTTTTTTGTAGTCCGTTTCATGTTTTATGTATTTTTATGTCTGAGGTATCAGTGAATATAGAGCCATATTGTCCCCACACCTTATATTCTCTTGTAGTGGCATGCCAGACTGCTCTTGTTGACACAGTATGTTCATCCACCACGTAACATGGCTTTATCTTTACAAGCTATGGGAGGTAGTTTTATTCTCTGCTTTCTTTATTCTGTTTCTTTATTTAACTTGTATGTGCTGCTGCACACCATTTAAGGTCTTATCTGAAGCTGCATGAAAACATTCTCCTGAGCTGTATTATTTCCCATTAATTAACTTCTCTTCCTTGTTTTTCCTAGCGTGACAGATTTCTGATCAGCTTTCCCAAATCTCATATATTTATCCCATATATATTTGTATACATATATACATAACGTACATAGAGTGCATACATCGTAAACGTATGTGTCTAGTACGTATTATGTATGTGTTTATAGCTTTAGGCTTGGAGTCTCTAAAGTATTTTGAACCCATATGTCATCCCGTCTGTCCTTTTAAAATAAATAAAATTACTTGCCTGTGTTTTGTTGTTCCTTCTGTGTTTAGGCTGAGCTTGGGGGTACAATGTTCAGCCCTCAGTGATCCCCAGTTTTGCAGATAAAATCATATTTTAGTTTCTGAAGTCCAGCTTCAAAAAGCCATGAACTACAACCAAAGGCATGTTTGCAATTAAATCTGAATGATTATTTTAAATTCTAGATCTAATGACAATGGAAATTAATCCTTTTCGGGATAACAAGCAGGTTTACTAGAAGCTACAGGAAAATATTTAGGAGGTCAAAACCACTCTGGTTTACTGTCATAAAAGTTAGTTTGTTTCTTATTTTGTTTTCCTGTTGATAATGCATAGTCTTTCCATACAAAATAATATTTATGCTTTCTAGAATAAAAGCTATTTTTAATAATGTTTTGTTGGTTTGGAGACTTTTTTCCCATTATGTCTTTCAAAGAGCACAAAATCTCACTAGATGGATATTGTTTATGTGGGAGCAGGGGAATTTGATGCACTTTCAGCTGAAATGGGTTTGTTTGCATTCCAGACAGGACTCATTAGGGTTTTGACTAGAGCACCCATGTATATTCAAACTTTGTGGGCATATAAGATGACAGCATATTAGTCTTTAGTACCTTTTGGTAATTCTTCTCTTCAGTCCTGTTTGGACCGTAACTCTACCCTGAACAAGGGCTTTCTTGACAGATGTGGTTTTCACTGCTGACTGAAAGTTATACCACAGCTCAAAGCAGAATCGAGAAGATTATCACGACAGTTTTAGACCAAGTAATTTACTATTTCCTTGAAGTTGCCCTATAATTTTTTTTTTTAATAAATTTAGCATATGTCATATATTTAGAATAAAGCGAAGCTGGAATTGATTGTGCTTCATGTTTTCAGACCATGCACACTGGAGAGACATCTGTTAATCACTACTGTCCTTACAGATACAGTCTTTGCTATAATCAGGCCACAAAAGAAGTAACAAAACAAACAAAAATAGCCACCAAAAAGCCTCACCACACCAAAACCCTGTACAGATGTCAGAAATCTCTTTTCTCTTGGTATTTCACAAAGTAGTCAGTGCTGTATTTTTTTTTTTCCCTTTGGTTTGTTTTAACTTAATTTCCTTCTGTTTTCTATGCTGACTTTTTTCTCAGTTATATGTCTTTTTTCTTGTGGTCACAACATTCAGAAGCTTGCTTCTCTTCTTGGTATTTTCTTATTCTTTGCTGTTACAGAGCAGATTCTGTCAGTATTGTGTTCCTTTGGTGAAATCCATCAGAAATCTAGGCATTATCAAATTAAGAAAGGATAACTGAGTTTTCTCAGTCTTCGACTTTTCTCCCTGTCTCCTTCATTATCCTTGCACAACTTCCTCTCTGGACTTTTAGCTGAAGATGATGGGAGACAATCTCAAGAGCTTTTTATTTATTTACTTTTGCATAATCCAGGGAGGCTGTTCTCCCTGTCGCAGTGCTGACTGAAGTCCCTTTGGCTGCGTCTGTGGCATGGACAGATGTTTGATGGCATATTCAAGAGACTTGGTCCACATGGTCACTGCATCTGCATCCTGATGCAGAGTGTTCCTCCGGGCAATTTGGACAGAAACCCAGACACACAAGCCAGAAGTGACCTGGCTTATTCCCTCCTGGGTACCTCAAATAAAATGAGGAGGTTACCTCGCTGAGGAATGCATCTGCTCTGCAACTAGGATGTGGCCAGCACATGCACCATGGGTGCGGGATTATAAAATACTGTGGAATAAACATAGCTAAAAACATAGAACTGCTGCACCGTGTCCATAGCAGCACTTTCTAAATGCCTGTGTTATGGGTTCAATCATACTTGACTATGGTTGTTGTAGTTATGAATATATTAGTAATAATATTTTAGATCTATCAAATTCTGAACCATTACTGGTAGTTTTGTGCAATCAGAAATTTATCAGGCAGCTAGCCTGAGTCCTAGTTCTACCATATATTATCACTGAGTCCTCAGAGAGTGGTGCAGATTCCCTGTCTATAACTTTTGTTTATTTTCTCAATATATGCTTTAGCCTGTGGGCACATGTTAACTATTTTAAGAACAAAGCTAAATAATAGATGTTAATTTATTTTCATTATGTACAGTTACTTATGAAGCAGTCTCACTGAAGAGTTCTGGTTTAAGCTTGGAACAGATTATAAATGATAAATTGGCAAAAAAACCCCTTGCCTATTTGAAAAATATCACTGAAACCAAGGCCTTGGTATTTAGAACTGCTAAGAGTATTCATGTAAATACTTATGACAAGCCAAAAGTAGCTAGTGTTAATACTTATTATTTCTGAATCCCTGATATGAGCTTGCCAAGAATCGCGGAGTTGATAGGGTGTAAGAAATGTTTCGAAGAGCTTCTGGAAATCATCTAGTACAGCCTCCTGCTTGAAGCAGGATTATCACCACACTAGATGGAGTCAGCTGTGACTTGTCAAACCAAGTCCTGAAAACCTGCATAACCTCCTGGGTAACCCATTCTAGTGCTGCCCTGCATTCCTAGTGTAGGGTTTTTTTGGTTGTTTTTTTTTCCCCTAACATTTAAGCTGCATGTTTGGACTGCTCTCAGTTGTTTTACCTTCTGGCATGACCAAGAAGCATTTGAGTCAAGTTTTGTGATTCACCTTCAGGCAGCTGAAGGTTGCTGTTAGATCCCTCCTTAGCTCTCCACAAGAGCCAACAAGCTCAATTTCTTCAACCCTTTTGTAGTTCATGTGAACGGTCAGTCATCTCATAGGTCATCTGAAAGAAAAAGCAAGACAAAACATATTAAGAAACTGAATTTTCTTCCTTTCATAAGGAAGAAATATCGAGGCTGTATGATATGAAATAATTCGGGGTTTTGTACAAAAAGTAAATTTTGCAAAGGCAGGGGATTGGAGATGTAAGAATCGATGATTTTAGTCCATTATCTGAATATGGTCAATATTAGTATTATAGATTAAATATAAATTCTGTAGGATAAGAATTAATGTTTAGTTACATCAGTTGTCAATTACAGGCAGGGAGATTTTTAGTTGTATAAAGCCAGACTGGATGAGTGAGCCATTTTCAGAAGGAAAGAAGGAAAGACAGCTTAACTGCTAGCTAAACTGCTAGGATAAGACCCAGAATATCTGGGTCTAA
This sequence comes from Harpia harpyja, assembly GCF_026419915.1. Lineage (NCBI taxonomy): Eukaryota > Metazoa > Chordata > Aves > Accipitriformes > Accipitridae > Harpia > Harpia harpyja. Next base: position 19,824,120 of record NC_068957.1, on the reverse strand, counting down.
GTGGTTTGCTTAAATACTGACTCTGTCTTTGACCTTGGATAATTTAGAGATACTTAGTGAGATTTTCAACACCACTTGGATGTATAGGAAATAATTCTACTAGCCATCTATTGGTTGGGGGGGGTGGTGAAAAACCTTTATGCTCTTGCCCTTACTCATATGGTACAGTGGAAATAGTAATAGAAATAATATTACTATTTCTTATCAGGTTTTGTTTTGTCGTAAATTTTTTGGTGTTGTCCTGCGTGTATGGGTAATACCTAGTACTGGAGTCATGATGCAAAGATCATGCTGCTTTGTTTCGTTACTTCAGATAGGATTTGAGTGTTTGGAAGGATGCCTGCTTGTTTATAACAACTTTCTGTATCCCACTGCATAATCACACCTGGGCTTTTTTTCCTGCGTCTTAAACCTGTCGCTGTTACTTGGTATGTCTTTGCTGTGTATTTCTGGATAGGGTATGTTTAAGCATTCCTCATTCTGCCTGTAAGAGGTGAATAATCTGTCCCTTAACTTTTGTTTGTTTGGGGGTTCTGTTTGTTTTTATATAGGCCTCCTTTTTCAAGTTGAACAGAACTGGTCAATTTTTGGTGTGGTTTTGCTCATGCAAGGATGTTAAGTCACAGTACGACATGGTTACTGTTACAGCATGGACCTTAAACTAGATCCTCTAAAAGCTATTGTGCCCCAACCTAAAGGTTGCCTTTCCTCTTTTGGGCTGCTCTATGGGATGGTCACTGATAGTGTTGAAAAGATTGGTCTCTACGTAACAGTCCAATGTGACATTGACCCAATCTGTATGGCGTTGGTAAAGGCCGCTCTGTTGCTGCTGTGTTCTGCGCCCGTTCTCTCCTCTCCTCATGTTGCAGCCAGCATCTTTATTTGCTCAGGCTGTTAGCAGTACAGACCCAAATATTTTCCCATGGTTGTTATTTCATACTCTTAACAGCCTTCAATATAGTACAGAATTCAATTTGTTTCTCCCATTCATTTCTCCTCCATATGTTCACCTTTCTTTTCTGGAGTGGCTAGATTGTGGTGTTAAACAGCTTAGGTGAAATTAGACTGTAGATGTAGATTTTACTGTTCTACAAGTTAACTGCTAAGTTAACTAATGTTTTGTGTACAAAAGTATGAGTGCTAGGCATTTGTTAGAGACTTCAAAATGTAATATTGTGAGGAAATGGGTTTGGTGGGATGTAAATTATTTTTCTCGGTTATAAATTGGTATGAAGATGCTACCCTTTTTTTATTGTTTGGGGTTTTTTTTTAGAAACCTGAGGGGTTTTTTGGTGACACAATTTAATATGCAAAACAGTCTTTCTGAGGTTTGTGTCTATCATGAATCTTATCAGATAGCCCTTGGCAAACTGCAGGCTAAAATCCTGTTAAATATCCTCATTTACACACACAAAAATATGAATCCCTCATGGTTACTGTTGCTTTGTTTTGTTTTTTGCAAAGATTCTGAAACTTTCTATCACATCTCCTTATTATTATCTAAAGAGATGGACATTTAGCAGCAGATTTAACCTTTTGTACTTCATCTTATGAAGCAGAAATAAAATAAGAAATGAAATAATTTGAAAAAAATAACGATTACAAACAAATTCGGAAGAAACTGAGAAGAAACTCAGAAGTGTACAAGGTTAAAATAATCTGTAAATGTGCATATATATTTCATAATAAAACATTGCACTGTGCTGTTAACCCCTTCATTAAAGAATGAAACTAATATTCTCAGCAGCTGTTGTACAAAATACTCCCATTATATCAGCTGTCTTGTCTGCAAAGCTGACAGGGATGACCCTGGATGGGGAGTATCCAAGAAAAATATGAAAATTATATCAGTGCTTAAAGATCTTCCTGAGGAGGAAGAATTAATGTTTTATGTAATAAAGTATTTTCAGGAAACTTATAATTTGCTGGAACCATATTGTTTACAGAAAAATCTATAGTTGCCCTAAACCTAAAGTTGACTTCCCTGTTTCAAAAACGTTTTGGGAAAAGTGTTGAAAATTGTTCAATATTCCATTTCAGCGGGTTTTTTTAAAGGAAAAAGTTTTGGTTCTTCATTTAGTCAGTTTATCAGAACTTCTTTTTAGTATTATTTTTAGGATTTTTTGAGAACATTTTTTGACCTCTGTTTTTTTAATTCAGATTTCAGATGGCAAAGAGTTTTGAAATGCCCTACTAGGACAGCATTTTAAAAGAAGGATTAAAATTTACAGCTAGTTTGAAAGTGTTTTGTTCATAAGTATCTTTAAACTGCAAAATCATGATTGTTTCCATACGCTAATCAATGTTCAAAGGACCACATGTGAACAGTAATATAGATGATAACCTTTTTCACTGGACTATTATAAAGCTTATGAATTTCCAGACATTGTACAGGTAGTCATTACCTATGTTGTAGATAAAACCAGAAGTTTTGGATATCAGCTATTTAGATTAACTACTGTATCATTTTTTCCAGTGAGACTTCACATGTTGAAAGACATAATCTATTGTTTCTCTAAGTGATAAAATGTGTTTATGTACACATACATAAACATCTAAACTTATTTTAAAGCATATAAGGCTTTTTTATTTAATGTTCAGAAGGTCCCTTCTGTGAACAGTCTTGTCATCATATGTGTGTCATAACATAAAAGAAAAAGGGGTGATCTTTTTTTAAGAGGCACTGTGTGACTTGAACTGTTTTAATATTTCTTTTGCTGGACTGCTAAATGATTGCATCAGTCACATCAAACAGCTGTAACTGAATTTACACTGATAGCAATGCAGAGTGACCTTTTAGTTTGCTCATCATTAAGCTTAAGTTAGTAGACCTTTCAGCCTGATGCAGATTTTTTTTCAAGGCACCCTGCTGTACTTTTCCTGTTTAAACTCTTGAATCGTTACCTATTTTAAGAATCTACTCTGCCCTGAAGGTATTGTGACATTTATTAATCCTTCCCACTGGACTTTCCAGACATTATGGCTGTCTCGTGCTGTGCTGGACTTGAAGTACATAAGGCTTGTTTTTGAACTATGACTCAAAATAAACACAGTCAATTAAATTGCAGGTAGCACTCTTGACTTTTTTACTGTTCATGCATCTGTGTCATTCAAAGAGTATTTAAATGCATTCTTGTCAAAAATTTAAAAAAGGGATATGAAAATACTTTGCATACTTTAGAGTATTTCTCTTCCTTGTTTTTTTCCCTTCTGTATTATAGATATAATTTTCAGCTCTTTGCAAGCATGCTGTTTTATGAAATAATTATTTGCCTTAAACTGCAGTCAGTAGAACACTTGGAATATAAGTGGCAAGATTTGCATACTTTATGAAAAAAAATCTCTGTAACAAATTCTGTATTAAAGCTTTTGAACATTTTCCATTTAGAGTTTGCTTTTCTGTTACTGCTGAGTAGGGTATTCCAAAATCACAGATGTAAATTTCATACAATTACAAAAATATTTTAAAAAGTTCCCATCCTCACAAAAAAAGTCTACAGGTGGCTTTCTCTATCCAAAGCCTAGCTAACTTCCAGGTCAAGTTGTTAAGCTGAAATGCAGGCTCTCTTTTAGTTACTATTGGGGTTTTTTTGCTATTTTCTATTTAAATATTAGGTCGGAAAATTGGAGAAGTTTGCTAATTGAGTTTTTCATTCATCATAAACAGGTGATGAAGTAGTTGAAGAGCCTCAAAAATGTCATTTGTTCTTTAAGTTTACATCATTGTTTTCTCGAGTATCTAGTGCAAGGAAAGTACTTGGACATCAACAAGAATTATCATCAATGTTTAGCAGTCTCAGTCCTGTTTTGTAGAAAACGCTGTCTAGAACAGCTAGTTAAAGAGAATACAAACAAAAAAAAGTAACGTGTCCTTTGATCAAAACTTTAACTCAACAAAACAAAACAGGCTTTGCATTGTGTGCTCTGAAATCTTCACTCTGCTCCTAGTGGACAGTGGACAAGCTGTTCGTTATTTTCATTGCTTTGGCTTTAAAAGCAAGCAGAATTCCTTGGCTTTAGGAGTTATAAGAAAATAAAAGGAAGACGTGGGTGATAGTTAAAAGGCCACAGTGACTAGTGAATCACAAATAGGTGTAAACCGTTAACACACTGACTTTGTTATTTGTAAAGATGAAACTAGTTCAAGCATGAAAAAATATTCCCTTAGATGAAATTGAAGGAGCTTGTAGTTAAAACTGTTTACATACAGCAAAGCATAATTCTAAAGGACATTGCCAGCTTTGGGCAAAAAATATCTGATGGATTAGTGTTATTTTAGTGGCATTAAGGATGTATTTTCCTAATCATTTCATCTGGCAGCGAAATCTGTGTAAGTTCCGACTCTCTCTCACCCCAGACAGAGGCTCCTGACTTTCTTTTCTTCCACGTAAATTCATAATTTCCTCGTTTGTGTGGTAAAACTAGTTTTGCAGTGGTACTGACTGTAAATGAGATTTCTAAAAGGGAAAAAGAGTTGGAAAGAAAATTGTTTATTTTGTGGCACAAAACATTATTTTCAAGGCTAGAAGGCATCTAAGTGGAGACATGGGATTCTGAAGTCTCTTCCATGTGACAGTGAAAAAGCTTACCCGACAACCCTCATCCTTATTAGCAAATCAAGTCCTCTGTGGTCAGAAGATGCTTAAGGCCAAGATTTGTCCCTGAATGACTTGCTCATTTTTCTGCACTCTCAGCAGTGACCTGTTCTGAGCCTCTTCTACTACCTTATACACAGCCAAGGTACCCTTGCACTATCCTTCTCTTCTGTCGCTTCAGTCTGGAGAAGGGTGAAGAGCAGAATTTAAATTCCAAAATCTTTCTGAGCATCTTTGTATAAGGTGTCATTACTGCTTCCCATCCAGCCCAAGTGAATATGAATATATTTCTTCAAGCTTTACATTCACACACATTGCATGAGCTGAATAAGTGAGCTGTTTTAGTCCCACTGCATCAGGATAGATAAAAAGACTAAGTGACTGTCTCCTTTTTTTCAAGATACCGAGCAGCATGGGGAATGGTGGGATGCTTGCCTAACGTTGTGGATACCAATCAAAATTTTTGGAAGAAAGGCTATATAGCCATGTTCTGAAAATGCTGAGAGGGAAAAGCAGGTAAAAATGAAGCTGATTCACCTACAAATTAAAGCAAAACCAGGTGTGTGAGTAGAGCGGGTTCAGTGTGGAGAGGAAGTTGATGACGGACTCTGAAAAGTTTTGAAGAGTCTGGCTAGTAGTTGTGTTTCACCTTCTGTGATAAAAAAGGCTGAGAATGGGAGAGGAGGTTGAAACAAACAGTAAAAGAAGTGAGGCTTACCTTGTCATTCCTACTAATGAAGTAAGAGAAAGTATTTGGGATACTTTTTTTTTTTTTCCCCCCTGTCTTCATCACTGCTGGAACCAAGAAAGTACAGTCGTGGGAAATCATGTTTTCCTGTAATGTAGTCAGGTGGGGGAACATGCTTAACCCATCCCTTGTTTCATGTTGTGCTTCAGATTCTCGCTGATAGAAGCATAAATAAATGACAAAAGCATCTAGTGACTGTTCCTGAGTGAAACAAAAAACTGAAATACAGGATTCCTTATGGTTGTCTTTGTTACCTAGAATTTGTGGTATCTGGTTTGTGCAAGAGTTGAGAAAGCACAGAAGATTTGCTATTCCTGCTCCAAATAGATCTTCTCAGTAGTTCTTGGTTCCCTGTTCATTGCTGTATATGCAGCTAATTTTCAGTTATCACTGCAGAAGTTGGAGTATGGTATCAGTTTATCTTAAAAAGAGAATTTTAACGCAGTGTAAGTTTAGTATGTCAGGGAAGAACAACTGATAGGTAAAGTATTAAGGAAATTAATAGCTCACAAAGAGGTCAGAGAACACAGGAGGATTGCGCGCAATTGATATGAAGTAGTTTAACCTTCAGAAACAATGCAGTATTCAAGTGAGACTTAAAAGCACAGAACAGCAGTTCTCGCTGTTCAGTGGAGCTGGAGAAGTGTATTTTTCCAACACAGTATAGCTAGAGTTCTTCAGTGAACAAGGGGGGGGGCGGTGAAGCTGCAGAGAAGCCAGACTGCATGGCAGAAGTCAGCAAACAGGTAGGTGACCATAAACAGCAGTCCTATATTATCTTAATTAACATTAGGTAACTAGATAAATTTGTTTAACACCAAAAGGGGCAGAGAGGAATTTGTTTACATTTATGTAAGATTTGCAGGAGAAAAGACTTTATACGATTGCCAGAAACCTTTTGGATGAGTATGTTACTTAAAAGTACGTGGTCATGCTTGAAGTTATGAAGAAAGGACTAATTTTCTAGTGTAGTCAGCGCATTACTATCATTTTGCTTTTTTAGCATTCATGTATGCAAAAATGTGTTCATTCATATTATGAACATTGGCATTAGCATTTGGATGTAGTTATTCTTGAATCAAAATAATAGTTAAAAACTCATGGAAAAATACTTCTCGTTCAACTTGTTCATCTGTTACCTAGCTTTGAATTGTAGTGTAAGTTAATTTCAACTAAAAGTGCGTAAAAGACAACATACAAACATTTAACAAAATATTTTTAAAAATGTGTAAGCAATATTAAGATTGTATCACTACCTGACAAAACCAGTGACAATCATTGTTACCCTTGGCATTGCTTGCTCTGGAGCTCCTTTCGTAAGCAGTGAGTAATTTCATAAAAGTTTATAGCTCTGGTGTTGAGAGGTTGAAAGATGGCAGTTAGTTTTCCATTTTTGACATTTGTCCAAAGAGTGCAACACTTGTGGGTTGTAATAAGGTATCATCTGTTAATTGGTGACCTCAAAAGCATTTTTGGTAGAAATAGTGGGATGAAGAAATCTCAGTCAGTTAGAAGAGCTTAACTTCTTTTTCGCTCTGTATCATTCATTTTTCTTTCAAAATAAAGTGAAATCGTTATTTAAAACTTCTGGAACTTGCATTGAGAACTTGCTACATATTCTTGTTACTAATAGGATGTGTTCTTTAGTGTCTATCAAGCCAGACCTGGTCTTGCTTTTAATACAGATTATACCATTTTTTAGGGCCCTCTTCATAATGCATAATACAGGCTATCAGCACTGTCACAGCTCATTGTTTAGTAAAGGAAAGGTTTGTAGTTTTGCATCTGGGAAAGTTAGAAAAGCTTCACATAAGAAAGAAGTTATCGTGTATATAGGTATCTTGCTTCTGGAACAGTTGTGCCCATATTTATGCAATTGCATTTTTTTTCTAAATAGGGATTACTTCAGGTAGTCAGACTCTTTTGGAAGTAATACTTTGGTGTATGGTCTTAAAAAGCCTGAGTTTTTAAACCTGTTTTTAAAAAGCATACAATAATAGGACACCCAAACATCATTGTCCCCTTAGTCTTTGCAAAAGGGCCGTTAAGGCAGTCCTAAAAGACTCACAGGTTCTTGGGAACCATCTGAATACCAGGTGCACGTGCTGTAATCCCATGCTACCCCAGCCCTTCTGCCTTTGAGGTCCCTGCTGTTGTGTCAGAAGGAGCTGTATTGATGGGGAAGGGATACATTTGCAGATTTTGCAAGCAAAATAGATCAGGATTATGGAGCGATCAGGTGCTAATTTGGGGGTTCCACTAATACTGAGAGTTGTTACCAAAGTAGCACAGGAAGCCTTAGAAAGTGACACTCCTCAGATACAAGTATTAATAAATAGAAACTATTTTGAGGTCTTTAATGAAAATTCATTGCCCTTTCACAGCATTAACTGCTTCTGTACTTTTATTCTTTATATGAACATAAAGGGTCAAATTCTGCCTTATATGAGCACTGAGGTCTCACGTTGAATCATAATGGAGTTGTCTGTGCTCAGCCAAGAAAGAAATTAGACTCCTAAGTTCCTAAAAGTTGTTATATTTTACCTGAGTCTGCCACGTATAGTCTAAATTACTTTCTTGTATGAATTCTTTTAGTAAGCAACAGTTTCACATTCGCGTAACCTGCATAGGCCTTTGTTGCTAATAATTGATAGTAAAAGTCACGTGCGGTATCTAGTTAGTGTCAGTTGGGGTGTGTAGAGAAGTAACAGGTAGTGATGAGATCATCTTGCCAGGCTCAGACAGGAGCTTTTATTTAATGTTATAACATGAAGGTGCAGATGGGCACAGAAGACTACAGCCTCTGCCAGCTGGTCATACAGGAGTGATGTAGTTTTAAGTTTTCTCATAGCATATTCAATTCCATTTAAATATTGCAAAATGCTGAATTGTAAATGTTAACCTAGCCATGAATAAAAAATGCTGATATTTTATTTAATAAAAAAATAATTATGCATAGTCTGCCTTTATTGTATTATTTAAAATATTTCATTTTACATGTAGACTACAAGTTATTGCAGAGTTATTTTTTTTAATATATATATATAAAGAGAATTTGTTTCTGCCACATAAAACAGGAGACAGACTTTTGTGGGCTACAAGGAAAACAGTTTGCTTTTGACTAGGGCTTTCATTGTCTGGGTGTGGAGGAAAACTATGGTAGCCAGTTTACATGAAACAGCAGGAAGTACTTGCTTTTCAGGAGTGTTATCCAACTCCTGTTCTGAAAGAAATTCCTTTACGGAAAAGAGAGCTTTCTCTTTATTCTCTATCTTGGAGGTCATTACTTTCACGTTCTATATCTATGCATGGGAGATGTAACTTCCAGTATTTAAACTGCTAACCGATAAAAATGAGAAGTGGAGGTGGGGGTGATCCTACTGAGGCAAACACGTTCTTACGCCACTCTTTAATAAAATATTGTAAGGAATAGCTAGAAAGCTTCCCCTTTGACTTTCATCTGTCAGGTTTTGATTGTAACTTTGTAAAGGAATTGGTATTGACTTCTATCAGGCAGTTTCGGAGAAGAGGTGAAGAGCCTTCTCTCTTGACTTTCTGTATGTTTTGTCAAATCGAATACTTCCATTTGAAGTGCGAAGTGAAGGCTGATGTCAAGAAATGCCTTCAGCACAAGCTGGTGCCGGTCTCTCGCGACTTTCTTCTTTCTTAAAAGTATCAGATTAGATTGTAAAATGATGGCAATCTAGCTGGACATAAACAGGTTTATTGCAGGCTCAGCAGCCATTACATATCATTAGTGAAAGGAGGCAAGGGGCAAGGGGACCACTTTGATGTCAGTTTGATTCTTTTTAAGGACAAATGCATTCAGATGAGAAGATGCTAACTTTATGGCTGCTTGTATACTTGAAGTTCAGAACCTATTACTCTATTGCTTTGTCCTCTTCGTAACCTTACAGTCAACTTACTTTCAAAGCAAATACAAATTATAAGAGCAGTAGTGTTAATAGGGGAGCTGGGAATAGGACGTTTTGGAAGCCATTTTAAATTACATTGTTTATGAAGAATATGGTTTATTAGCACCAGACCAAATCTGTTCAAAATGTGAATATGTATTTTTGCAATGTCACATACTTTTCCTTAACAGTAAAACGGTAGGTACAATTAAAACAGGGAAATGCATCTTTTACGTCAGCAAATCTGTCCTCTGTGACATGAAATGGTTTTTATTAGAGGACCTAATTTTACTTTTGGACAACTGCTAGAAGTGTGTGTGTAGTCATGAAAGGAGAGACACATTCTCTGTGTTTTGAGGTTTGGTTTTTTTTCCTTACTGAAGCAGACGTAGTTTATTTACTCTCTGATATTTGCTTCACCCTTCTTAGTCATAAGATAGACCTTTTTCACTGTAGATGAGATGCAATAAAGGTTACAAATTAGAAGTTCAAGGGAAAATATCTGAATAAATGTAATTTTATTGCAGTGAATCTCTTTTTCTGTTTCTTTGTTACTGTTACTTAGACCTGACCTTCTTCCAGGATTTGATACATCACGTCTCATATCTTGTTCTTTTTCTGTGTTATTTTATGAAGTACTTTCATTTGTCTCATTTGGTTTAAAACAAATCATACATTCACGTCCTAAATGTTTCACTAGTCAGAATAATTAAGTTGATCAGGTCTGGGAGCATTGGAAGGAAAATAATAGGGTCACTGAAGCATTCAGGCTCTAATGGGAACCTGAGTTCATTCAGATATCAAATCTAATAATTGCTTTACACCTGTATACACACTCCCAATGAGCAAGTTCACATTAAAGGTTTAGTGGTACTCTTTCAATACTCTGTTTCAAGGGAATTTTTAGTGCTGTTTTTAAAAGACTAAGTTGTTTTGACTTTTTTCAACTTTCTTGTTGTTGTTTTTGTGTATCAGTTGTAGTTTACCTGATTACTCATCCTTATGCACTGGCAAATATTTTTGCATGAGAATTTCTTACTAGAGGTATGATATGAGTAACGTATTACAAATCACATTTAATAACGATCAGAAAAATATGAAGGCTATCGTCTGAGTTTCACTGCTTTGAAACAATTTATTAGCCAAGTTAAAATTTACTGTATACAATTTAACAGTATTCAAAGTCTGAAACTCTTGAGTTTATAAATGGTTGTGTGTGTAGCACAGCATAGGGATTGTAGGCTATTGTACTCATAGCCGTGATTGCTGCTTGAAAAAGGCAATTTCATAAGGATGAGGTAAAAATCAGTATTACTTTGTGAGGTTGTATGAGAAATGAAGCAATAATTATAACTTCTCAGTTTAACTAAATTCTGTGACAGATCTCCATGAATGCTGGTGGTAGAGGCTGTCACAAAAATGGAAGTAAATTTTATCACAAGAATAAAAAAATACTGACTAGGAAAATGACAGCTATTCATAGCAGGTTTCAGTAAATTCCAGACTCGAATGCTGGTCACAGTGCTGCTTGTTATTGGAGAGGATTTGTCCTGATGCAATCGTTCCTCTTCATCATCTTTTTATTTTCCCACCCTTATAAGTTTAGTTCTCAGCTGAGAATTCAAACTGAAAAAGAAATGGAAAATGGCTGTATATGTGCCTGAATTGTACTGACATGAAGGCCTATTTTCCTCTGTAATTTTAAAGGCCAATTACCTTTGGAGGAAAGGAGAAAAATAGATTGATTTATCTTGTAACCCCTGAGGCAGGCATGTGTTGTCTCAAACGAAGGCTTTTCCATTGCAACTCTTGTGGAAGAGCTTTCAATGCATATCCCAAGTGGTACAATTAACAAAGAAAGCAAAGTTGAATTAAAATATTAAATAAATCATTTAAAGGCTTAAGGTATCTTAGCTTATTGGGCTGGGGGGGGTGGTTTGTTTGTTTTGTTTTGTTTTAATCTTTAAGGCCTGGAGTAAGCAATAGTAAAATTTATTTTAAACAGATTACTTGAAAATAAGGTTTACAAATCCATTTTTATTCTATAAATGCTTAACTCTATTAGATTCTCTTCAGCTCTAAATAGGATAAGTATTTATTTGGTTAATGGAATTGTGATACAGATGGTCAACATCCTTGATTCTGGTTGCAAAAGTATTACTTTTATAGTGTTCCCATACTGTATTGACTGTGGTCACAGCTGGATTGCACTGAGCTGGTAAATGTCATCACACATGCTATTTAACATTAAAAATTCTCACATTATTCATTTTTAAAGCATTTTTATGTATAACACATAGAATATAAATAAATGGTTTTTCTACTGATGTTCTGCATTTTCATACAAGTCAAAGGCTACAATTAACAGTGCCCAGCAAGCTAGGTCTGAGTGGCAGCAGTAAGATTAGACGTGTCTTTGTTCCCTTTTAATCTGAGTGAAACCTCTTTGTGTCAGCACTTAAATCCTTTAGCTCTCTGTAATTCAGACCTGGCTCTGTACTACAGTGCTTCTGGATATTAACAACTTTTATTTAGCAAGTTAAAAAAATCCAAAAGAATCCAAACATCCACCTATGTTCTGAATGAGAAATTGTGCACCTAGGCTGGTCTGCAAACCTTTTTAAAACGAAGGAACTGTTTGTTATCTAAATGAGTAACACTTTTGAAGCAAATATTTTCAAACAGAATACATATCTACATACAAATCTATCTTACCTTAAGGCTTACTATGTTATGATGGTAATTTTGGCACTCCTGACTTCTGCAGATAACTCAGGAGATGTGTGTGTCTGCTCTCTTCTGAGGAGGAACCATTCAGTCTTGAAAGACCTCCTTTTAAATCTGTTACAATTCTCCTTAATGCTTTTTCCTCCTATCTTAGAAATCTTCTTAATAGCTACACAGACCCATTCTTTTTCTTCCTCCTTATTTCTTCTAAAACTTTCTTTTTTACTCTTCAACAGCTTTTCTTATGTATCAATATATTGGTAAACATCCCACTAACCCAGTCAAGAACATAATTTTTAAATTATTATAAGATCAACAGATGATGCCTTTATAATCAACTTGTTTCAGCTGTTTATATGTGCTGTCTGGTTTTGAGGGCTTAAAAAAAAAAAAAACAGACCAAAAAAACCCAACAAAAAACGCTGCTATTTCTTTGGCCTAAGGGTAAGTTTCTTTTTCTCCATCATAACAACATATACTGTATATATGCTCAGGTTATCACTCAGCTTTCCCATGAAAGTCTGGGATTGGACTTAAACCAAAATAAAACAGGCTTCATAGAATTTGACCTCACAGCTACAGGGTTTGCTTGAAATCTCAATGTTTTCTTTGAAATTGATGCTAAAATAACCATTTTAGCTGTCATTTAAGTTTGATTGTCAAGGATTTGAGATTCTGTTAAGGTAAAAAAAGCTGAGAACAGGGATGTTGTATCATTTGGTCTTTTCTCATCTTTGATTACAAAAATATCAAATCTGAAGGAATGTAATATGACCCAGTGTGATGGTTATAGAGGGTCTAGTTCAGATTTTGCCAGGCATGTGTAGGGTGCCTGCTGAGGTTGAAATAAGAGTGTTTAAAAGATTAAAAGAAAACATATTAACTGTACAGTTTCCCTTAACCCAGTTAGAAAACTGTTTTATTTGCTTGTTTCATCTATTTGCCATAAAGATCTTTTGAAAAGTGCTGTCTATTTCAGAGTTCTTTCTGAGGTGTTATTTTGGCTGGATTTCTCCCATAACTGATTTTTATCTCATTGCTGTTTTTTTTTTTATATAGGCCACACATTTTGAAAGATCAATTTGAAATCAAATCTCACAGGGATGGACTGAATCTTAACAGAATTGAGGTTAGGAGAGCCATTTTCTCTCAAGGTGCTGTTTCTCAAAAGGATTTTGTTCTAGACACCAAGAACAGTTTTGAAGCTCTTAATTTCCTTGACTAGTTTATTTCTCAGTTGGTATTCTCTAATAATGTCATAGGTACAGACCAGGCAGTGTAGAGAACAGTGTTCAGCTGTAGCTGTTAAAGAGATGCTGGAGATTGATGGGCTTCCCTGCTGTTTTACCCTGTATCAGTTCTGCTTCTGTCTTACGTTCTATCAGTTCCAATTTCCAAAAAGATTTATCTTTCTTTGTTGGTAAGCTAAGCTGATGAAGGTGCATGCAGTCAAAAAAGAAAAATAATAAAGTTAATTCTTGTCATGGGTTGCTCTTTAAAGCAATTGATAATATGCTGTTACATCAAATGACGTTGTAACTTGGCTTCAGTTTTCTGTATGCGTGAATGGCTCAAGGAGAAAAGTAGAGGCTACCCAGGCTAAAGGGATTTAAATTTATTCTAACTTGTCCCAATTTTAATCAATGATACTATATAGAAAATATTTAGTTATCTCTGTCAGAAAAAAAATGACACTTGTAAAGTGCAATTCAGATTTCCACCTTTTTCTAAAGAAGAAATGCCGATGTCATCAATATCACAGGTGCAGTGTTTTCTCCTTGGAATTATCATCTATTGTGACAGTTTATCAATTTAAAACATTCTTAGATGACCAGCTTACTCATTTTTTTGTGCAATCATTCCATACTTACAGGAAATTATCTTGTTCTTCTGATTGCTTTCCATGTTATATATGTTTGTGGTGCTTGCTGAAGTACCTGGGACTGTATGAGTATTTTTCCTTGGGTTGCTCATGAAAAGAAGATGTGTTTCAGTAGGATTTCCTAGTGAACAAAGTTTTACATGAATGAATAAATAAATGTTTGATGTAAATGCTTTCATTGATTCCCGAAGGCATAGGCCGTACAAATTCCCTTACAGCATGCATTTCTGCATCTTTTGCATAGTCAAAATTATTTCAAAAAGATGAAATTTTAAATATTTTATTCATTGCTGCGTGTTCTGCCTTCTTCATATGGTCATTCGCAATTCAACTCAAGCTGGTACCTTCTTTCTCTGAGAATTAAACACCTTTTATTATTGTCAGGTATGGGAAGGTTAATTCTTTCACCTTGGGGTGGTTAGTCAGCAGGGAGAAAAAAAAAAAAAAAAGATGTAGTGACTGTGCAAGTTAATGGTGTGAGCTTTTTAAATAAATTAGCATTTCAGAGTTCTCCTTACTGGGGCTCATGCCCTCCAGCATGTGCTCCAGCACAACAGTTGCTAGCTGAGCAGCCAATGTTGTACACTACCCCTTTTCCAGATTCAACATTTTGGCACTATTTGAAGCTGCTATTAATCTGATTGACATAGCATTTATTAACTAAGACGTTCTTTAAAATATGCGTTGTTCAGGTATGAGGGTCCTGTGACCACTGTCTTTGAAGAAGCAAAACAGTTGTGGTAGTATTTATTCCTGAAAACCCCAGTGTTCTTTTTTAGCCCATTTTCCTACAACATAAGTTTAGGTGCTTCGCCTTCTGCATGTAGGTTAATGTTTCAACCTTTTGTTTTTAAAAAAGAGCAAAAAGTAGTCATCTGTGCCAGTTGTGGTTGGTTGTTGGTTTTGTGGGGGTTTTGTGTGATTTGGGGAGTTTGTTCTTGCTGGTTTTTTAATGCTAATCAAGGGGTACTGCAGTTATTTACACTTGGGAGGACCTTAGATACTCTCTGATGAGCACTCTAGGAAAGTCTGCAGGGAAATACGATTTCAAAATCAGTCTAGTGTTTGAATTGACTGCTGCAATTAAGGCACAAAGAAACACTTCTAATGGTTTAACTGACTGGAAAAAAAAAAAATTTAGTCCTGGAGAGTTAGTCGACTAAGGAACCAAGCCCAAGGTAGCAGTTTATAATATATTTATGATTTTAATATAAGGCATATCAAAGAGAGAACTTTTTTTGTGGTTGTTACAGGGTAATACAAATTCCAGTCGAGTACCTTTGAGGTATGGTTTTGTAGACCCTGTCTTTTTCTATTATCAGATATCTCAGTGGCATGACTAGTCTGTTCGATTGCACAACAACTATATTATTACTAGCATTGATTGCTCATGAAAAGTAAGGTTTATAATTAGGAAAGCACAAAGTTACTACCTGGAAGAGTGGATAAGAAGAAAGCAAAATGGAAAAGTCACTTAATCTTAGTATTGCAGTTCTGCAAAATACCATTTATTTTTCTTCTAATACAACTCGGTTTTATGTTGATAGCAAGCTACTGAGTTAATAAATCTGTTGCAGCTGTTGAGACTTCTCTTTTAATAACAGAACTAATGAAGGAGCATTAAGGAAAGGGAAAATACATTTTGCAGAGTATAGTTTTTGCAAAAATATTTTCCTCTCCCCTACCACTGTGGTTTTAATTGATTGTAATTTCTAATGCTTTATACATACAGAGTATAAGGGAGATTGTCTTAAGGGTGAAGTTGTCAAATTCCATAAAATTAAAATAAATTGTCTAAAAATAACTGTTTAGATTTTTTTTGTTTACTTCATGGCATATATTTATTGTGCTTATATACTAAGCTTATTGTGGTTTTGCTTTTTTTTTTTTTTTACATCAGTAGATTTATATTATGTGGTGAATGATGTGTATGTATCAAAAGCACATCTACAAATATCTTGTATGTTGTAGATTTATTCCCGTCTTGGTACTATCCTGAGTGCAAGAAGACTCGAGCAAGTAATTGTTATTATAACAAAGTCCATATATTTCTTCCAGTGGAGGCGTAAAGTTTGCATGGTCAAGATTACATTCCAGTATTATATATACTAAAAAGGAACCACTGATTTGATTTCTCAGCATTTAATTGTATATTTGCTTCATTTGAATTTGATCCAGCTAGCTAAAAGATGAAGATTATTTTATGATATAAAAATATGCTTTGTTTTCCGTTTTAATCCTTCATTGCTCTACCTTTTAGTGCTACAAGAAAAGGTCCATTCAGCTGATTGAGAGACCACTTTTAAGTTCATGTGTTCATTTCTGAGATAGATTATAATGTCTGTAATATGAGCATTGTGGATGCTGCTTAAATGCCCTACGTTTTTTAAAGAGATGGAGTTCTGGCATTAAGTGAGAAACAAAGTCTTCATCTACATAGGTAGATGGTTTACCCAGAAGGCATGACTGATACACACAGAAACTATTATCATGTTTTCTAGTCATTTTTACATGCTTCTGAAGTATACACCTGAGCCTTTTGGCAATGATTTTTGGCTTAATTTTAAGTACTCTTACGTTACTGCTACTGCCTTTTATTTTCCCTCCCCAACCGCCCCTCAATACAAGTAAATAGTTTTACCATTTATTGATGTTATATGTAGTTTTATGCTAGAATAGTCATAGTCATGTTTATAAGCCAGTCTTGCTTTGTGTTATATTCAATATGGTCTGTAATGTAAAAAAAAGTAAATACAGCTGTTGGAGATAACTCAATGTGTATGTTGAAAGTGTTATAAATGTCATGATTTTTTAAAATTTTTGCTTGAGTCACTGAAATACCAGCCCAATCCAGTTTCAGATCCTAATATGAAACCCTTTGTTTTAACCTAACGAATATGTTTACACATATACAAGCACATTTTACATCTAGTGAAGAAACGAGTCATTTCTTTATGTGTATGTATATATGTACGTACACATATTAATGCTTCTTTTTTTAACCAGACGTAAATATGCGCGCACACACGCGCAAGGTTGCTTGCAGATTCACTGTTGAATAAAACAGGTCTCTTTGTGAAGAACAAGAAATACTTGTTCAATCTCCAAATATCAACCTCCAAAACTTTCAGATACATTCAGGCTTTCACGTTGATAGTAACTAAACCGAATCCTCCCATCCCTTTTTATAATGAGCTGAAAATGTTATTAAAGTGTAATTTATATCCTGCTTGCTTTGTTTTAGTAAGACTCACTATAAATCACTCTAAGCTAAGAGAAGAATCTCTTGCAAATGCTGACATTGTTTCTCACCAGTAATAACTGAATCTTTGTACCCCAGTTTCCTTGATTAGAAGAACCTTGTGGTTCTTTCCAGTCTCTCTTGAATCTTCCATATTTTTTATTCCTATCTCTAGAAAATAGAATTAGTTCCGTTTAAAAACTGGAAATAATTTAAAGGAATACATTACTTCTAATAATTGGGAATTTACTTTGTTTGTCATTAGCTGAAGAAAGAAATTATAATGCTTTTAGTTTTTATGGTTTTGTTTTGTGTTTTCTTTAAGTCCCAGCTCAGTTGTGCAATTACAGGAGAATCTGAACTGTCATTTGCAGAAAATGTTGATTTCATCATCTACCATGTTGAAAAAAAAACAAAAAAGAGAAAAATCTAAAAAAACACGTATGAAGAAGTCAACAGTTCTTAGACTCTCTTAATCTGTTTTTAACCTGTACAGTTGACAATTGTGAAATTATATCAAGAAATAGTCTACTGGTGAAGGCGATTCTCCCCACTGAGAGCAAGTATCCCTAGACTCTTTACTAGCCGCTGTTATAGAGGAACAGCAGCCCATTTGAGTTGACAGCTTTCCTTCCTGGGTTTTAGACAGCGTTTTTGTTCTTTAATTTCCAGTGCCTAGTGACATTGCAACCAGTGTAGAGATTTATTCCCATGCAAAACAGATTGACTTAGGGTAATTTGAATACTTTATGCATGGATAGATTCATTAGGAAAAGGAGGCAAGGCAGAACTATAAAAAGAACTAATAATCTTGCTAAAGGAGCCGTTAATTCCCTATAGCGTTGGAGACACTTTCATTGAACAGGGAAAAGGAAGGTTGATTTTGCAGAGCCCATGCAGTCGCCACAGGCATCCTCTGTTCTTTGTCCAGAAACAGATCACAGAGATGACTTTCTTTGTCTTCTCCAGAACCTTATTTAATGTGCTTGGACCATTTCGGGCTTTGTTAGCTTAGAACAGAATCACAAAATGGTTGAGGTTGGAAGGGACCTCTGGAGGTCATCTTGTCCACCCCTCCAGCTCAAGCAAGGTCACCTAGAGCCAGTTATCCAGGACCGTGTCTAGACAGTTTTTGAATATCTCTTAAGGATGGAGACTCCACAACCTCCCTGGGCAACCTATTCCAGTGCTTAGCCACCCTCACAAGAAAAAAGGGTTTCCTGATGCTCAGAAGTAACCTCCTGTGTTTCAGTCTGTGCCCATTGCCTCTGGTCCTCTAACTGGGCACCACTGAGAAGAGCCTGGCTCCGGCCTCTTTGCACCCTCCCTTCAGGTATTTATATACATTGGTGAGATCCCAGACTGGTCTTTGCTCCAACCTTTCCCCTGGTCTCCGGAACATAATGATTCAGTCAACAGCTTTTTCAAAGTATGTATTTCTACCCATCGGACATGTCGGGGGCTCGTGCTTTATGCTTGAACCTTCTGCCTTGGCCCAAGTTTAGCACTCTCCCACAGCAGTACCAGTAAGACGTGCTTTCGTAGCCTTTTTATATGCTGCACTGTGGAAACAGAGCTAAATCGACTCATTTGGAAAAAAGCTGAGAAAACCTGCTTGCCTGCAGTTTGTCTGTCAGACTTTTTCCTTCTGGAAGTGACTGTTGTTTTATAATATTCCAGTACTATGTAGCAGTTCCAGCCATATATTGGGACACCCTGAATCTGTAGCAATGTAGATACTATACTGATACAAACAAAGAGCAGCAACTTGAAAATAATACGAGATAACAGAAAAGGCTAGGTCAAAAATAAGCAGTCACAAAATAAAAAAAACCACCACCACAAAACCAACAACTGCATGGCAGGACCACATTTTAGAAAAAGAAAGATCAAAACCTCCAGAAAAGTAAGTGAGGGTTATTTTTTTGCCCCTTTTTGTGTTTGTGCATGTGTCTGTTCATTGCTTTAAAATTTTATTTTAAAGGCATTTAGGAATGTGGCTGGTACTTCACAATTGTTTTCCTGTTATAGAGACATATTTATTATTCATTACAATAATTACTGTGTAATATTTATACTAAAAGTTGTTCACATTGCACAATCAGGAAATGCTTAGGAAGTGGCTGATTTAACTGTTCTATTTTTAACTCTGTACCAAATTATAGTGAACAGTGTTAGCGCTTTTATACTTGTAGCATCTAGTAGGCTTTCCACCACCACACCGGTCAGTATGTTCTCATTAAACTTGAAATGTATTCTTCCAGAGCTTCTGTGCATAAATTGTTTCTAAAATAAGATTTTTACCCAGAATTTTAGTTATTGTGTGCTGTTTCCAAGGGGACTGTGTTTCAGGATTCTCCTAATGCTTCTATCACCCAGCTTCTCTGATCAAGAAAGTAATTTATTGCTGATTGCAGAACTCTTGAACTCAGTCTGGCAGCTGCAGTGTGAAACTTCTCTGATCCAGTCTCCTAGTTACTTATTTACATATCATTTGAAATGATTTTCAGGGCTGTTTGAAAACCTCTTGACATTGCATTATCCATGTTTCAAATCTTATGGTGATTTGTTTTTTCCTCTCTTTGTATTACAGATAACAAACGAGTAACTTTGGAAAGGTCTCGTTCTCGCCACAATGGAACAATAGCAGCTGTATGATTCTTCTGATGCCAAAGAATTAGTGAATTGTTTTATTTACAGTTAAATGGATATACTTTGAAAAGAGTTTATCATACAAATTGGCAATGATCATAAAGGAATACTGGTATTGATTAAATGAGAAGGTGTATAAATGTTATGTATTTTAAAAGCTATTGCTAAATAATCCACATACTGTATCTTATTACCCCAACTACCAAGATCTGTAAACAGTGTTAAACAGTAGGATATATATCTTATTTTCTTACGTTCTTTCTTTTCTTCCCTACACCCCCCCCCCTTTTTTTTTTTGTTTTTTTAAAGCTGGCAACTTACATGAAAGGAGTTGGGGATTTCTAGGTTATGTTTTATATGGGTAAGAAAATACAAATTTGTTGAAAGAATACAGCTGTGGATTCCATTTGCAGTTCTGATTTGGACATGAAAGGAAAAAATAATAAAATTGTATGTTAATAAATTCAAAGATGAGCTGGTCTACATTATCAGAATCTTTTTGTAACCATAAAAAAGCAACGCATAGGTTGCTGAAAGTCTTATCTCAATGTAAAGCCTGGTGGATTCACTATTCTGGCTGCAAGTAGGACATACCACATATCTACACTTTTGGTGATATGATGATGTATAGTTACTTATCACTGCTAAAAAAAATTTAAATATAGCAGAGCATAGGATTTTACCACAATTAAATGATATCAAGGGCAGGATATGTTTTTAACTGTATCTAAGGAGGGATTTTTCTAATTATGCACTTATATATTCTTTATAAAGATATTCGGGGGAAAATATGATTGTCCTATTTTAATTACGCTAAAAATACCTTTGTGTAGGTTTTTAGAGACAAGCTACATTATGAAGTTATGCAGAACTGCCTCTGAGTTTTTCCTCTGTTCTCAGGTAAAATATGTAGCGGGATCTCTACCGGTGGATTTTAGTGCTGAGGGTTTAGCAGCTCAGAACAAATTTTCTACCTGGAGCACTATATAGCAGTGATCAATGATTGCAGCAGTCTGATCTTTTGGGAAGCTCCTCCCATTCTACTTTGCATACAGGCCCCTTGCACTGCAGTACCTCAGGTGAGCAGTCAGTGTCGTAGCTGACGCTCTGTATGTTCTGCCACTCCGTGGGAAACTATCGTTCCCTTTTCTCCCCAGACTCTAGTTGAATGTACAGTCTGTTTGGTGTTCAGGTCAGTCTTCACCATCCTTTTTACTAAAGGTTCATTGCTTCTCTGGATGGGATGGAGGATTTTAAGTGGGAGTTCCAGTGGAACTACTCATATGTTGCTCAGCTATGATATTTAACAAAACCAGGATACTATAGAGTAGATGGCACTTGTTCTCAAATTATTATTGCTTTTTCACTGATTGATGAATTATTATGAATACTTTTAATGCCTGGTGTTACGGGGAACTTTTTCTTAATGTTGTGTAAAGAATATTTGGAAGGTAAGATGTCACATCGTCTTCTGTGCACAAACTGCTAGCTCTAGAGGAGCGCTTGATACTGGGGCAGTGTAACTTTGCACTACTGCTTGAGCCAAGCATCTTTGTACAGCAGATTCTTTTTGCTTCTCTGGTAAGATACTATCTGACTAGTTTGGGATAAATTCTCACAATTTCAAACTACAGTGATCAATATCCAATTATTGTAAGAAAATATACAGCTCCTTTTCAATCTAGTATTGAAATATTTTTTTTTTTAAAAATCGTCTTCAAAGGAAATGGGGGCTTTGCCCATTGCTATATCTCTAAACATAGGAATATGACTGAAGCCTAGTGAAATGTGTGCTGTCAACTAATACTCGTCCTAAACTGTTTGGGGGGTTTTGTGGTTTTAGTAACAAACTAGAGAGTTGTATGGTACTTCAGGAAAAAAAAAATGCATGCAACAGGATCCTATCTCCCTGTTTATCAGTAAGAGATACAAAGAATTATATCCTGTTTTCGTGTAAGGTCAACATCAACCTTGTATTGAAGCATAACTTTTTAAAGTGGAACTATTCAATTTACAGTTCTAAAAATGTGCTTAATGTACGAAGCAAGTTTAAAAGGATTAAGTTCATAATGTCTATATAAATTTGTACTACAATCAACAGTGTATTAGAATTCAGATTTTAAAATGAGCGTTTTGCTGGAATTTACAAGTATTGGTATAATCTTTATATGTGAAAACTCAAAAGCTCACAACAGAATCTTTATTAGTGCACAAGTTTTTCATTTCCATGGGTTATATTTTTTTTAAAGCTCTGTGAAAGCTGACTACAGATTTTCAAGAACCAAATCTTAGGAGAAAAAAAAAGCAAATCCAAAATAACAATACCATCCAATGCTTCTATTTTACTACTATTTTTTTCATATTTGGAACATTTATATAATTTAATGGACATATCTGTTAGAACAAAAGTGTCTTTCAAAGGAAAACTAGTTTAGAAGATAATTTATGTAAATATAGGGTGCTCGTATTTATGAAGTCTAAAATATTTTCTGAAATTGATGCTGGTCACTTTGTCTTTTGATAGTTTTTCAGTCTATATTAAATTGCAGATATTTTTAATGTTTTTATTATTGATCTAATTTTCAGAGGTGTCACATGTTTATCTAGAAGTGTAGAAGAGTAGCACCTTTTTCAGAAATGCACTTGCCTTATTTTCTAATTTTAAAAAATGAAATATATCAGTTAAATTATATTTGTATTCAAAGTAATCCCAGAAAGAAAATCGCTGGAGGGTTCATACATAAATTTCTTGCTAATTATGTTTCACTATATGTCCTCTGAGACATTACATTAACAATATACCAGCACATCTGTTTGCATTCACATTTTACCAGTTACAAGTACTGAAGAGAATTTTTTTTTATGATGTTACACTGTTTACATTTCTTAGTTTATTTAAGAGGAAGATAATCTTACCTTTGCAATGAATTGAACTTTTGCAGTTGATATGGGAATGAAATGTTTAAATCATATACAAATATACATATTTGTTGCTTAACTACTGGCTGTACAGATCAGAAATGTAAAGACACTAGACATTTTTTGCTCAAGTTTTATGCAGTTTACTGAGAAAAAAGCGCAACACAATTTGTCATGTATGTTTGTTTGTGATTCAACAAATATCCTTTCCCAGCACATAAGTGATGTTTGGTTTAAGTGTTAATCATATTATGAACTGATGCTAAAGCCAAAACAAAATTATTGCCTCAGAGGGCATTGACAAACAGCTTCAGGAAGTATTCCCAGAAATACTATTACATAATTTGTTCTGGTTTTAGACAACCATGGTCAATATGAAAAATGTTATCTAAAATTATCTGTTCTTTCTTGAAAATTCAGATAATAATACAAGCACTCCCATAGTTCCCTTCTGTAATATGAATATCTGTATATTTTTGCATTTTTGTGTGTGGTATATGTACTACCTCAGACAAATGATGTAAAAACCATAATGTTCATGGTTTCTGTCCAAACCACAATTCATGAGTGACCTACTTTAAATTCATCCCACAATATACAAATGGTTTGCAAAACTCTGAGAATCTGGCTGAGTTTTAGGTTTGGCTCTGGAAATCCTCCTATAGCTTTCATTAAGAAAACTTTGCAATGTTCGGCTTTTGCATCCCTCAGGCAAATCTTGCTTTGATGGGTGAATTTAGTACTTCCTATATTGAGAACGATATAGCTGGTAAGTATTTAAAGCTGGTAATAGTTATGTGGGAACAAACTTACCTATATATGTAAATTGCTTCTTATCCATTAAACAAAGGCTTGGCTGAATTATACTTTAATGTTTGCCTTCAAATTGCTGAGAGGTCAGGCATAACAAATGCTAAGCGATAAAGCAATGTAAAGCCCACCTCTTATGTGCCATACTGTATTTGCAAGTTATTCATTTTAAAATAAGTATTGTAAGAAACCTCTACATCTCTTCTGCAGTATCTACACACACGCCCACGCATGCACACAAAATGTAAATAAATTAAAAAAGTCAAAGCAGATAAAGCCAAATCCCTCAGCTTCAGGTGTCTCTATTTCAGATCACATATTGCTTTTGTGCACAAGAAAGGGAGTCGTGTAAGCCTGTGAATTCTACAGTCCTGCAAGCTGTCACTCAGCACCCACTGATGTCATTAGAAGAATGTTAAAGGAGAAAGATTTGTTCTTGTAGTGCTTCTTTTAGCACTGTTTGAGGTGATACATATGCCACAGAATGTGAACAATAATCCGTTACGGTTTAGTCAGTCTGCTATCATGCACCATTTGGTTTCCCTTTTGGAAGTCATATGACTCCTGATGCCAAAAAAAAATAAAAAAAAAAATAAAAAAAAAAAGGTGACAGAACTCATGCATTTCTATTTTTTAAACAGCTCTGTGTTTGTATGTAATGTTTAAAATAGGAATTTGATGAAATCACAGCCTGGCCATTGTTAATCCATGTATTCTGAAAACTGTAATAAAGATATACATAACATGATTTTGCTAGGTGCGCCAATGTTTTCCTTGTTTATAATGATTATTACCTATTGAGTACCATCACCTCAAAATTTGTTTTTGTTATATAAAATTATCACGCTGAAATTACTTTCCATTTTAGTTCACTGATTTTTTTTATGGATCTCTTTTTTTTTTTTTTTTTTTTTTTTCCTCTGAGGTGTCAAGTATATTTGACTAGAATTTGGTGAAAAAGATGCCTTTTCCAATGGACGAGGACTTTAAAAACAAAATAATCCAAAAAAGTATATAATTAAAAAAACCTACATTAAATCATGGTGATACCGTTTTATTTTTACAAGAATAACAATAAAAGGGAATCACTAAACAAATTACATGGGTCCCTATTTATTTTAAGTGGCTGTATTCCAGTATAGTCTTTTTAAGACAGACACATAGTCAGTCAGACAGCTATTGTTGGTGTTTTCCAGATTATTTACTTCACTTGGGCACAAAATGGTCTTAACAGAATAGAAATTTGACAGACTTTTACCTTCAAAACTGTATATTGCACCTTAAACTACTTAATGATACCACCATAACAGACTGAAATGCACAACAGTATAGAGAGATAGCACTGAATTTCTGCAATAAGTACTTAAGATTCTAAAGGAATGGAATTCTAATGAATATGATCAGCCATGTTGAGTCAACACTCCTTAAGTAACTTTTTATATGTGGAAAAGATGTGCCAAGGGATGGTTGAAGGCACCATTTTCTCTTTAATGAACTGAACTATAGTTAGAATGCACTATTTGATATATGGTGAAGCAGTAGAGGGTTATGTTCTTAAGGGATTAACATGAAAAAAAAGAAAACTTCTGTGTGCCAGCTATAACTATAAATGCTGATTGTCATGATTAAGAAAAATGTAGTAATGGTGACCTACATATACTATATTCTTGTTGCTTATTTTTAGGTAAATATTCTTGACTTTCTGGTGTGGGAGTCTGGGATTCCCATCATCCTCTCAGATATTTTTTGCCTTTGGGAGATTGGCAGGCAGAATTTGGGATTTCAGAATCAGAATTCAGAATCCTGAAACAAGTAGCAGGTACCTTAATACCTTTCCAGGGGTAATTATTTCTGTCGCTTCCTCACATGCTTAAGAAATCCTGTATGTGAACTTAAGATTGATAGCAAGTTATGGTGCTCTGCCACATAGGTAGACTTCTTTCTTACATTTGGATACTTTCTGTAAATTTGAGCTATACTCCTCCCCTCTATTATTTCTTCCAGTCATCATCTCAAAATTAGCTTTTCTACTTTTTTTTTAAGGAAGTCAATAGTACTGGGCTGTAGTAAAATTATAAAAACATTCAATGGATTTGCTCAGAATTATTTGATGAGTACTTAATGGTTTTAAGTACTCCCTTTCAATAGATGTGAAACTAAGATTAAGAAGAAAAATCTAAATAAGGGATTTTTTTTTTCTTTTCCTGTAGGCTGAGCAAACACTAATTTAGTCCACTTAAATTCACAAGATACTGAACGCTGTTTATTTGTATTAGTGTAGCAACGAGGCCAACCTAAGAAAGCCATCTGAGAGGCAAAGGGTATTATCTCAGGCGCCACGCTAACAAAATCCCACAGCTTTTTGATTTCAACTGGCTCTCACCCCACCTGCTCAGGGCACACGCAGAGCAGGCTTGCGTCAGCCTGCAGCACACTGCTGTGGATGGACTCACAGCGAGGCAGCGGGAGAGCCAGGTCTTCGGGCCAGGTTTTTATGAGGGCGATGTGCCCAACTTTCTTCCATTGAAATAATTGATCTCTGAGTCTTAAGAGGAAAATTATCTGTGTGGCACAGATGACTGAAAAGCCCTGTGAGTGCTTATCTGCTTTTAAAGTGCCTGAGTCCTTAAGGAAAAAAAAAATACGACCTGGTCCCAATAAGGCATTGGTCAGATCTGGCGTAAACTAATTCTAATTCTCCGCTGACATTACACCAACCCCACGTACCCAGGCCTCTGACCTCTAGAAGTTACTCCTGCAGCATTCAGAAATGTACGTTTTTAAACAGTCTTTGAGAGTACAAGGATGACTTTATGAATAATTATCAGACTGGCAATTCAGTGGCGTTCGAGATTCATGTCAGGCTGTTACTGTTTTAGCACTTTGGTGATGCAGATACCCTGAAGTCGCTCAGAAGACTATTGCATTTGTGGAAGAAATTGTTAATGATTACGCTTTCTCAAACATTCTTTATCTGCTGGAGTAGTAAAAACAGAAAAGGATTACTTTGAAGAGATAAAAACAAATGCTAAACAAAGGTATTTATTTTATAAACTATTAATGAAGTTGTAAATTTAAAGAAATAACATTTTAAACGCACCATGGCTTGATTCCACACCTATTCAAGTGAAGTTCTTTTACTTAAGCGGTACGGGATCGGTCAGCTTAAAGAACTGTCGTATTTGCAGATTAAAAAAAAAAAAACGACTAAATTAAAAAAAAGAGAGAGAATTCAATGACTGAATTCGCTGCCATGAAGAGAAATGAGAATATAAAGGCAAAGAGTAATGACAAACCTATAAAAAGGCCTTTGCAGTACATGTAATCAGTAGTACTAAAACGAAACAGAAAAACAAGAGAGGCAAGTTTGCCTACATACATCTGGCACTGTGCATAATAGATTTTGAAATTGATCTGTTACAGTTTAACGAGGATTGTAGGATTTTGAAAGCTGTGGTAACGTAGAATGGCCAAATGAAAACTGTGCTTCCTGAAATATTTCAAAATTCTGTTAAGCCAAGAAAGATCTAATTTAATCATAGGGAATGTATGTGTAAATGCAATATGTATTTACCTGAAACTAATTGAAATCTCTTCCAATAAACTCTAGTTTTAATTCCAGTGAACAATAATTTAGGCAAGATTTAATGAGTTTCAAACAGTACCTAAAATAGAGCAACACAATATTTTATATAGCTTATTTTGGGTTTTGTGAAAGAGCCATAGCATCTTTTTCTTATGAGGAGAGGCCCTTGCAAGCATTAATAAAATCATTTTTATTTCAGATAGCATAAACAAGTTAAAACTAAGAGGGTTCTTACATTTCAGCTGAATATATTTCTGTGTGAGTATTTTGTTCTCCATTGCATTTCACTGTCCAGAGTTGTGCTTAAATTCTTGAGTGCTAAGAAATTAAAATTAGGCTTGCAGGCTGCCTAACTCCAGAAGTCTTCCAGTATGTTATTTAGGGGGTAAGAGAGGAACTTACACCATTTCAAGCACTCTGCCCAAGGAACAGCCTTTTTTGTGAAAATTTTTGAAGCATGAGAATAAACTGATAATAATTGAGACTGTGATTTTTTTTATAATTTTTTTTTTTTTACTTAGAGAAATTTAGCTCATCACAGAATACTGTTGCCAGTTAGGAATAAAGCTTAATAGTAGTAGTGTTGCAATGTAAGTCAGTAGTCATGGCATCATTAAGTCTAAATGCATATTTTTCTCCCTGTTTATGAAAAATGTAAAATTGAAAAGTGTAAACTGGTGGGGTTAGATAGTTTCTACAGTGGTGATAATACTGTCATTTCTTTGTTGTTGTTGTTGTTGATGTTTTCCCCAGAAAGTAGTCAGAGATGATTTGAAATGCTTTTAGCTATGTCCTTTTAGTTTTCATTTTTTTGAGAAAAATTGTTGATGTAAAACAGTGAAAAGCGGAAAAAGCTGGCATTGAATTATTATAGATGTGAAACGCTCAGGGAAAAAATACACAACTAGTGAATGAGAAGGATGTGGAAAGGAGATCCACATCAGTACAATAGTGACTCTTCCATTCTTCTGTTATAGTTTTCACTTTTTAACCCAGTCTTACCCAAGCGAAGACCCAAACCACAGACGCTGACGTGTAGCAGGTTGGCTGGAGCCCTGGACCTCTGCGGGAGCAGTTTGAGCAGACAGATCTACGCGCTCCTCAGGCTGTGCTGCGGGGAAGTGCTGTTATCTGCCTTGGGAGTAGTGTGGGAGGCATGCGTTGCATTTTCCTTCAGAAAGGAATTTTAGGAAGCAAGATGCTGCTGTGGGCCAGTTCCCAGCAGGGCAGGAGGACAAAGCAGGGGGAAGGGAATGGTCTCTGGTATCTCGGATGCTGCCTGAGAAGCAAGGAGCTGGTGCTTCCTCGGAGTCACGGTTTTACGCTGCAGACTGAGGCAGGCGTTATTGCAGCAGTTTGTTCATGTATTTCAGCTTTCTCTGCACTCTAAAGGTTAAGAACAATTGAAAAGAAATTAGAGAGGTGATTTTTAGTTACGTTTGAACCGTGTGGAGGAATTCTGTGCAATACAGAAGCCCCATGTACAGATGCAGCGTAAAGCTGGTGGTGATGGTCCTTCGATTCTGTTCTTAGCCCAACTACTAACCCAGAGCAAGTACCTTAGACTCCAACTTTAATTTCGTCACCTTTAAAGTAAAGATAGAGTAGCAAAATTTGCACAAGGTTATGCTGTTATTGCTTGATTTTTGAAAGGTTAGCAAATAAATTGTTCCTTGAATTGACTAGGTAAATTGGTCCAAATTCACTTTGTCTTCCCTCTCCTAGGTAAGACATTAGCAGATTTCTGTAGTTAGTCTGCAAACTGATTTACGTTCCCTCAGCACTAACACCTGTAGAATTCCAAACAGTGAATTGCAGTGGAAAGAAAAAAATACTGAAAATAGTAATGTACTCAGATTAAACACAACAAACACATTTTGTTGTTACAACCTGCCTGTGTTATTTGAAGCAAAAATTTGTATTGATTCACTTTAGATACGTAAGTTTATCATTGAGGTATTGCCGCTGTAACGATATGCAAGTGTCTCTCGCATATACAATATGTTGCACAATGTTAATGCTTTCTGTATTGATTGACTCAGACCACTATTCCTCATAAGCAGTAGGAAGTCTTAAAGCCTGACGCAGATGCTGGAATGTGATTATGTTATGATGGAATGGAGCTTATTCAGCAATCCTGTGATTATTAAGGTAATGAGGGTAATTTATAGCCTCTTTTGACCTACTGGTACCAGAAGCTAAAATGCAGGTGTTGGGAGAAACAAAACCCTACTTCAAGAGCTAGTAGATGCAAAAGCACATCAATTTTTGTTAGGTAGTGATAAGATACAAAATGTAGCTTGTATAATTTATAGAGAGCCTTAATTAGTTCATATTTTGATCTTTAGGTCTGGTTAATATGCCAAGCCAGACATCCAAAATGCTCTTCAGTTTAGTATTATTAGAGCAGTTACCTAATGTATTATTGTAATGTTTATGTGTACTGTAGTCAATCATCTGGATGCTGCTGTGTAGGTTATGCATATTAAGCTTGGCTTTGCTGATTTCAGGCTGATACTCTGAAATGGCAGCTTTTCTGTGGACTTCAGAATCATTCCCCACCAATACTTCAAATTATAGGTATCCATATCTATAGTTTTAATGCAAGATAAGTTCTCCATCAAAAGCAAAGCTGCTTCATATAAAAAATTTCCCCAAACCATCTGCAAGTGCCCACATATTTAACTTTATATAAGTTTTGATTCTTGAAGCATGATTAAATTGTTAAACAAAATGGATAATAGCAATTGTATGAGCTTATTGAAATTTGTTGCTTTCTTTAATACCCTTCATATGCTGATAGAATATGTGTTGTTTTATGACAAATTTTTTCATCTCATTAGCTCCTAAAAGTAGCTGGTTCCCTGCATTTAAATACTCATATTCTGAAGCTTAAAGGTTAAGCTTTTTTGTGGTATCAGGTGTTTAAAAATTATTTTATAAATTCTTTATCACAAAACTAGGCACAGAATCGGTTTGGGAGAAAATATTTCCAAGTATCTAGTTACTGTGAATTTAACTAAACATGATGGAAATGCCTTTTGAATCATCTCCATTATGTTTGCACAGTACAGTCACTTAACAGAAATGAATAATCTGCAGTCATTTACAACAACATAACTTAATAATTACTTTATTATAGCATTCCTACCCAACTGGATATTCAAAGTATACGTTGGTAGAAAGGAGCTATCTCCAGTTGAAGTGAGTGGGAGACAAGCATCTAACTTTTCAATAGTGAAGGTTCAACAAAAAGAGGAAGTGGAACGGTGATAATCAGCTGTCAGTCTCAGCTTTCAATCATACTGGTAAAAATATCTCAAGGAACTTCATGATTTACACTGGAAAGCAACACTGGGTATAGTGAATAATGCCAGAAAGGGTAGGAAAGAAATAATGTGGAAGAACAAAATACATATAAAATAGCATTATAAAGTGATTTATGAAAACTAGTGTTTTCAAAATACGTAAATGCCTCAAAGAGAAAACATGGAAATTGGTAGTACAGAGAGAAAAAAATCTGGTATATTAAGGAAGAAAAGGAGCAAACTCACAGCATATGGTTAGTTTTATCATCTAACACAAGGTGTTGCTCAGCTCTCATCCTTCAGTTTGCAGTATAAAGCGCCAGCATGTTTGTCCATAAGGTTAACGCTGTTGCACAGCCTGTGAAAGGTGCCGATGTGGGGCAAGGGCAAAGGGTAGGGGTTAATTCGCTCGGTCAGCCAGAACTGGGTTGCAACTGTCTAAATTGCATTTTTAAAATAATAACCATTATTTTCTTGCCTGCTGAGATTTGGTGGTCACCTTTAGGCATTACTGCCACAGCACTTCACTAACAAAATTCAGCCCACATCTCTGTAAAGTGGACTATATACCAGCTACGAGTAGTCTCTTAAGAAATCACTTAAGAACTGCCATAAACAAGCAGACATAGCTTAGAAAACAGGTTTCTCTAATGCCACTTTACAATACGTAAAGCTGAAGTTAATTTAAAGGGTGTTTTTTAAATATAAGGTGGAATTAGTTATCTAACTTTTTAAAATGTGGCACCAGCAGAAACTGCTTTACCACTGAAATACTTCTGTATTGTAAGGCTTATGTACATGCTGAGGTGAGGTGACTTAGTGCTTTTTTAAACTGGTGTTTTTCCGGAATATGATAATCATAAACTGGAGTAGACACGAGTTACAAAAGGGGACAAGAATATAGCTATGCTAAATAATTCAGCAAAAACTCTTTCAGGTGCTTTTGGGGGCTTTTTTGCATCTGTCCTTGTATTTTCTTCCTAAATCATTTCATTTCTGTAATCTTACTTTTACAGCAGCAACCATTTAAAGAACCACTAAATCATAGGCGGTATAATCCCTTTTACACAAAGGAACAATTGAAAAAGGATAAACTTCATTTTTATGGGTTTCAGTGAACTGTATCAGGGAAGTGTTGTCTTTTCCCATTCATTTAGTTACTGTGTTTGCCTTGAGCTCACACTGTGTTTTGCCCTGTAAAATCTTGAGTGTTCTTGATTCCTGCATTTGGTAAAGAACTGACGTAATAGATAAAAGGTCTCTTGATCTGTTTGTTCCCTTGTGTTGTCCAACAAGTGATTCAGACTTGCACCTGCTTATCTATGAGCCACACAGACTCAAATCTGAGGGGTCAAGCACAATTTCTTGTGAAGCAAAATTTAAAACACTAAATGTAAAGTAAACGGAACTTGGAATATAATAAAAATGCATCTGTTGAACGCTCTCTCTGATGCATTTGGTTTGGTTGGACTGTTAGAAAATTTTGGCCTTTGAATAAAATCTATTTATGCATATTATTAAAATACCTGGTAGAAGAGTTATGCCAGGATTAGTCTTAGATATTGCTTACTACTAGGATTATTCACCTAATCAGGTTTTTGTTGTTGCTCACTAATTTCACCATTATTGGTTTTCAGTTTGAGTCAGATTGATGAACATTACATTTGGGGAGAGGTGTGCCCTGCCAATTTCAGCTAATGTATGTCATTGATCAAGGTAGGTAAGAGACATCAGTCCTACTGATGTAGTTAAAGAGGGGAAGCCTTTAATGTAAATTTGGCTGTGTCAGCAAAACTATATTTTTACTGTAGTACATTGTATAATCAAGGAACCAAATTATACGAAACATGGATCTGTCATCATGAAGTTATTTGCCTTACAAAGGATACTAGTCTTCCTTCATTAATAAAGCATTTGCTCCTAATGAAGACAGCCTGCAGTTTTGGTACAATCCAGTACCAACACAGTCATAATTTTCTTTCATTTTGATTTTAATCAGATTTCTTTCATGGAGGATCAGTTGCAGGTGCCTGAGTCTAAAAAGGAGCACATGTGAAAGATCAGGTAGGATCTGATGCCTAATGTAAACCAAAAGGTTTCTGTTGAACTTCAGTTTTTTTCACTTGTGGGGGAAATTCTGAAATCTTTTGCTTTTACCAAGTGTTTCATCCAGTATTCTTTCAGTTAGTTTGTCTCTCTCCACATAATTTCAGTTGCCACTGTGGTGGCTGCCCTTTGCAGAGCAGAAAATTGAAGTTATCAGTGAACATCTGCACTACACACTTTCAGCCTGGAAAAGCAAGGAATATCCAACAGAATGTGTTGGAGAATTTTCTAAAGAAACAAAATTTAGCAAACTGAAACAGTGAGACTACGTTCTCATAATTTGCATGGAAGCCGCCGTCTTCGCTCATACAGACTTCACCCCAGTGAAGGCCTACATGTTAGTATTTACTTTTAAAACATACTTCACTTATCTCTACTCTTTGAAAAATGGCTATTACCTGTGGTGCAGGACTGAACAAGGATCTTAGTATGGTGAGTTCTCATCCATATAGCTTCCTGTGTTTCTTTTTTTTTCTACAAGCTGCAAGTCTTTTGCAATATGACTGTTTTCTCTTTCTCACTTTCCAGACTCATTTTGTGAACCAGTAAGTTTGAGTTAGGTACAGTGGAGAGAAATAGTCGGTTTTATGGACATCTCTTGAGGAGGCAGAATTGACCACAGGAGAGACTTGACAGAAGCATCATTAGTTTATTGATGCAGCATGCTAGAAAACAGAACATTGTGTCCTGAGTGTGGAGGACTTTTTACTTAGTGCAAGGGAAGACAGCAAGGTAAATATGCATGGAGGGATGAGAGGATGTATGTTCGCTATGTCAGTGAGCAATGACAAGAATTGTATTCATCAGTGATGCAAGGGTAAAAGAAGCAGAGGTCTGTATTTCTCAGAAGGCATTGCTTACTCTGGCAAACTGTAAATACATCAATCTATAACTGCCCAGCAGTGTGTGATGGGAATAATTATTTTGGCCCCAATTCATCTTTGGTGCAATTTAACATTGGTGGAATTAAAATCCAATCCTTTAACTATAGGCTAACCTATTCTCTCCCCCAGAGGAAACAGTCCCCTGTCTGGCTGAATGCCCTTCTCAGAAAATCTTCGTGGTAAAAAATTAATCTCATTCTGAATGTGTCTGTGTTAAATGCATCTAAAACCACTATCTTCCTCTAAAACTAGTATTTTTATACTTAATGCTGGGCCCAGCCTTTTTGCAACATTGGTTGTACAAGACAACGATATAAGTATCCAGCACAGAGACTGATTAAAAAGTTTTCCATATTGCTTCTAGCTGGTTGCAATTTAGAATATGAGTTGCTATACTGAGATGCTGAAAACTGTAAACAGTATTTGCATTTTGTTATGAATATTTTGCATAACTTTAAGGATGTTTTCTTTATCCCCAAGTGGGTCTGTTTTGAGCCCATAATGTACTGTGAAGTTTCAGTAACACAGAAAAATTTGTTGAGCACAAACAGGCCAGTATCACAGCAGACGTAACAGCATTCAAGCAAAGAGTGTTTTGCATCAAAAATATGTATACATTTGCATTTTTGATGCAAAAACCTACTTAATCAGCACTGCAAATGAAGCCCGTAACTGAGGCAGTGCAGAATTCTATGAAATTGAAAAGTTCTGTGTAATTTCTGAAAAACAAAGTCTATTTTGCACAGCTCTAACTATAGCTAATATTTAAACCAATTTAATCACTGGTGAACTAACGTGGCAGAAATACTCTGAACTTCTTTATCGTTGTAAGTTTTTAATGTCCTTAGCTCTGTGGACTATGCTTTTTTTTAACTTTTCTTAATTAAACATTTATCCTATTTAATTGCTAGGAAAAGCGCAGAAAGATTGAGATCTGAATTTTAAACGTCATCATTTTGGGCATGTTGATTTTTGTTCTCAGTTTTAGATGCTTAGGGAATTATGTTGGGGGAAATTCAGCACACAAGATTTCTGTTGAAAGCCAAAGGTGTTGCAGCTATTCATCTAAGAGTTGCTTGTGTCACAATTGAGGTATCTGTTCTAGAGATTTCTTCAGAAATTTGGTCTATGATTGCTGTCCAGAGTTGACTAAGAATTCCAGGGTTTTATTCCCAGAATTCTGACTTTTGAAAATGTTCCTTTATCCAGAAGGTGTTCTGTTTTCTAGCATTTGGAGTCACCATAAATTGGTCTTCTGAGATCGATACTACCTGGAAAAGGGAGTGACCTCCATCCCAAAGCAGCTTTTAATCCAGTTAATAGTTACTATCAACTGTTATTTCTTTTGGATACATATTTTCTTTCTTACATAATTCTCCTTGCTAGTGTTGATTGATTTTTAGTGAACAAGTGTCTACACTACAAAAATTCCACCAGACCTGACATTTAGTCTTACCGGAAGACTGACTACTCCATGCAAACTAAACAACGGTTTTATACCTAGTCTCAGTCTCATCTCCCTAAGACGAGAAGGTTAGATATGTGTGTAAACTGGCAAGGACTCCTCCTGCAGGCAGATGACTATCATTTTTCTCTACGGGCTGACAGAAAGAATTTGTTGCTGGGTCTCCAAAAAAGAAAGAAAAAGAAAAAAAAGAAGAAAAAAAACCCCCAATCTGTTTTTTAAACTGAGATTATAAAATAAACTGAATTTCAAGGTCAAATCAAAGGAAATGTTTATTTTTAAGTCAGTAGTGTTTTTTTCTTTTTTGCATTAACATTGTTAAAATAAAAGGATAGCCTTCTTTCACAGGCTAAGGGGAGAACTACTTTGTCAAGGTCCTTCTGTAAGCAAAATTTCTTGTGTAAAAGGTTTAAGATATTTTACAAATACTGTAGATGTGCTAATACGTTTTGAATCCTATGCTTGTGATTTTAGGGGTTGCGTTTCTAAACAATGTAAGTCTAAATAGGGAATCTCAGTCAAATGTCAGGCTTCTTGTCTGTAAGGTATTTCCACTTTTAAGTGTAGTGCAGAATGTCACTGTCATTCCAATTAGTGCAGCTGATTGGTATTAAATTTGTTTTATTTGACATACTACAATATTTTTGCTTCAAGCCAGACATTTTGAACAAGATATAGAAACACCACATAATCACAACAGACATTAAGGCTAATGGCAGAAAGGACCTCTAAGAATGTGTAAAATGGAAGGAACCAGCTTTCTAATTTTTGCAGTGTTTCAGCTGTATTTGTTGTAACATTATTAAAAGGTATTTTAGGAGAATACAGAGATTTAAACCATGCCATCTACATTCATATTTTCCTGGTTTACTGAACAGTAATAGTATTCTTACAACTTTTCCACGTAAGGACATCCATTTTTAACCCATAACTCATTTGTCATTGTACCTTCTTTGCCCAGAAAATTGAGAAGACAAAATTTAAAGTAAGATTCTTAACGTTCCCCTGCTCTTAAATGGCTTCTGAATTGGTCTCGTAAGGCTTTGGCATCCCAAGTTCTGTCACCACAGTGAAGTAGCTCTTCTTCACTGTATGGATTCATTAGCTTACATGCTGAATTCATCGTATTGACTCTATATCGGTCTCTGGGAGTGAAACGTTTGTACAGTAGTCTCAATCCTTAGGCTGAGAGACATTTGCAAGCGACTTTCTTTGTTCAGGGATAAAGGTGCAGGAAGAGGATCCTGAATGCTGGACAGATGATGTTTGACTTGATCTTCACCTTCTCCTAAATGGCATGCAGCATCTTTATCTGACCATCTGATAGTGGGTCAAATCATCAGCAGTCAAATATATCTTTGTTGCCCTACGGGAAAATATTCGGTGAAGAATTTGAGCATCTCAGTGGTTTGCAGAGACATCCGCAAGCTTATTTGCAGTTTTGGAAGAGAGGTTAAAGACTGGATGGACTTGAGACTGAACTGCTCTTTTGCCTGCCATTGTAGGCCATGCAAATTAAGCATAAGGTATGTTGGCAAGGCACTGGGGAAGAAATGGCAGAAGAGAAGGAAGCCTCCATCAACACTGCCTGTTTTTATATAAATAGACTTTTCTCTCTCTGCCTGTCAGTCAGACATCCTCCACTAGATTCACATAAGAAATGTTTATGCATACCTAAATTAACATTTTACCTTGCTACAGTGCGCTCCTATTGAAAAATAAGGCTCAGATGTTCCATTTGATATTAGTGGTATACACTAGTGTCAGGAGAGGACAATTGCTGAACCAAAGAAACTCCTCAAACAAATAAACAGTTTTGCTTCCTACATTGACACATCAGTGTAATTACATTGATAATGGGACAACTGTCAAATTTTCATTTGCATGACAGCTTTCTTGGGATCCCTTTCAGGCACAAACCTGGGTACCATTTCCATCATAGGGAGCCAGCAAGCTTCAGGAATTCCTTGGTAACAGAAAATGTTCTGGAGCAAGTATTATATATTGAGAATATTTATTTAGAAGTATTTGTAAAAGTAATTCCAGAAAAAGCCCCTTCCTATGTCTTGAAGTGAATGTCACAAAAGGAAATTTTCAGAGGATAGATTCAAATCTCTTCAAATGTTTCCTGTAATATTATTTATTACACTGGCATTTGGGGAATTATTATATTTGTTTTCACTTAGTCCGTCTTTAAGAACTTGATGCTACTACCCACATTTTCAACTGATAACATGACATTCTCAGGCATCATTTCTCTGAGATCCAGTGGTGACCAGAATTTCAACCATCACCATCTTGAAATATTGACAAACTGCAGTTATATCAAGTCAAGCATCACTTCCCTTTTCTCAAATGTGCAAACCAAATTGTGGAGCTCTAATAAACACAACAGACTGGTCCTTTAAGAGACTCAGCTCAAATTAGAACCCAGAAAAGGTTCTCCTAGTTCAAAATGAGATTAGTTTCCTTTGGCTGTTCTTGTTCTTTTCCACAGGGTCCCACGCTTTTGTTTAAAAACAGTAACTGCATCGGGCTTTCATTCTTCCCCATATGAAGATTAGCTTTGAAATGTACTGCTGCTCTTTTTGTCTGTCCTCAAACACCGGATAACAGCAAGAACTGTAAGTGCTTGGGGTTTGCGTAGGCCTTTCAGTGAAGTTTAATCCTCAAAGCCAGGAGGGAGCCATTAGCCTGGAAGCAAAGTCCAAGAATATGAAGGGGTGTCTATTCACATAGGTTGTATACAAACATAGTGGCTGTATTTGGCCACTAGAAGTCTGAGATTTCACTTCCATGCCTTTTGTGCTTGCTCGCGTGAGCCTTACCTATCTTAATGCCTATTAGTACTTTGTTGCTAACTCTGAGGCTGAAAAATAGTCAGTAGTGTCCGGACCTTAGAATTCCTCTGGGTGGCACATACCATTAAGCACAGCGTACTATCAGCCTTACTGGGTGTCATCAGGAAAATGGTGTGAATAGTCAAAGTTTGCCTGAGGACACAGCATTATTGACTGTACTGTGTTTATAGCGCTTAGCTGCATTGAAAACTATTGCCAATATGTGTTGGTCAGATCTGCCTCAAAACTCTTGAACTCCCTAAGTGACCAGTGAAAATAATACCTGTTTCTTTGGATCCTACTGATCTTTTCTTTGCTGAGAGTGTTTGGCCAAGCAATACACAGGCCCTCTAAGATGATTGTAATACACTTTTAAGTGTATAGAGAAGGCTATCAACGTGCAGGTATTAAACCATGGCATGTCTAAGTCTTGCTTTCAGGCAAGGCTGTTATCTGCAGAGCAGCGGCAACATGAATGCATGCTGTAAGAGCAGTAAGGGTTCTATGGTCAATTGCTAGAGATGTGTTTACGTTGCTTGTGTAATTTTTTGTTCGCACTCCATTTCACCATGGTGAAGTTGGTCAAGGGCCAGGGAAGTGCATGAGCTGGGGAGCACAGCAGAGTGCTATTTGCACAGCATAGTATTACTGTTACTGCTACATAGGTAACATAAATTTGTTCAACAGTGCCAGGAGACTCCAGTGAAAGTGAGAGATCTAAGATGGACAAGTAATGATCCTTCTGGGAGAAGGAAGAGATCCTTGTCCAGTGGAACCCAGTAATATGTGGGTTACGGCTTCTGCCAGTCCCTCTAACTACAAGGGGTATGAATTGGAAGAGCCAGCAGGGACACTGGGAGATTAAAACAAACCAACCCCTTCTTTATATAGCTATTCTATAGGTTTTAATAGAAATGATATGTGGATGGTGCCAAGCTGCACCAGGAGCTGCTGTAATAGGGATGATGATAACAATAATAATGTTAATATATTCTATAGATAAACATAACAAAACATCTTACGGAAAGTATGCATGCTCCTTTGTGATTTTATGCTATGCCTTTATGGACTTTTCCATAAGGATATGTATTAAATCTAGTATATTAAATATATGTCTAATTACTTGTATTTTTAGTGGCTGTTGACAGAATTTATTCCAGCAGCTCTACTTACTCATGTATGAGAGAAGATACTCTAATATCTACTGCATGCAAAGTCTACATCTGTTTTTGTTCCATTCTGCTGCCACGTAGCTTTAGTATAGCGAGTAGGAGTTACTTCATTCTGTCAGAACAGATAATCATCCCAGGTTAATTCAAAACTTTGCTTCTTTCTCCCAGCATTACCCTTTTACATCCATTGCTTCCTTTGTTTTGGGTCACTGGGCCAGGCTTACTGTCTTGTTATCAGAGTTTTACAGTTCACAGTCTGAAACCCCTCCAGTTCTTAACAGATGTTGCAGACAAGAGATATTTAACCACTA
Source organism: Harpia harpyja (assembly GCF_026419915.1). Taxonomy (NCBI): domain Eukaryota; kingdom Metazoa; phylum Chordata; class Aves; order Accipitriformes; family Accipitridae; genus Harpia; species Harpia harpyja. The sequence continues at coordinate 19,784,960 of NC_068957.1, read as the reverse complement.
GTGCTGCACTGGTAAACAGAGCCATCATGGCAGAAGGTGAAGAATTGCATTCAGAAATAGAAATGACACAGTAAGATATTTTACTGAGGCTTATCTTGCAATTATTCGATGTTTAGAAAAACGACAGTGTACCTCTCCATTGTTTGCCTTCAGTTATCTCCGGGATTTCAATCCCACTGCTTTTAGAGGATCTAACCAGATGCAGCAAATAACTAGTATTGCTCTAAATACTGTATTCTGCGGTAGCACTCTTCTTTCACAGAATTGTGTATCAGGTCCTGTTCGTCAGTCTGAACAAAATGATGGCGACTACAAAGCCCCTGGACTTTTGGTTTAATACAGACTTTATCCAACTAAGTCTCTTTTGTAGAAGATGACTCTGAATCTTGACATCAGACCTGAAGCCCACTAAATCTGTGGGGATGAGTCTAAAATCCAAGGAGAATTTATGGCAGAAACTGTTTCTAATAATAGGACAAAAGACCCATTGTTTCTGTATAAATAAATGTGTCAACACACTTTTGTGTAACTTCATCAAAAACAGTGGTAGGAGCTCCTTCCCAAGGGATGCAAGAAGTCCAAAGCAATTCATCTCCTCTTGACATTGTCACTTTTTTACCAAACTTCTCTTTTATCATCTTAGGCCCTATATTTTTCTTTTTTTTTTTCTTTTTTTTTTTTCTTTTTTTTTTTTTTTTGGCAGCTTAAATGCCAACAGAAGTAAAACCTAAAATTTGGGTTTGTGGACAAATATTTAGAAGTAAGGATAGGTAGAGAGAATGAAACTTATATGTCAACCTGTTTTTATAATCATTCCAGTACAGCATTTTCCAGCCAGTTATCTGTTTCTTTGCTTAGAATGTTCAGCAGGGGATGTTCACCATATGTTTCTCTAACATTTAGCCAAGTTAGATCCTGAGTAGAGCCTGTGGACCATTAATAAAATGTAAGTAAATAGTAGTAATAAGTAATAAGGATCATTCGGAGATGACCTTCCCTGGTGGCAGAGCTTAGCTATTCATAACCTTCTGGTAAACACAAATGATGAAACAGAGGAAAATGATATATGAGAAACAGGTGTAGCATCTGGGGAGCACTGTACTCTTGAGCTATTTGACATGCTCCTTACATCTGCATTTAATAGAAGAGTAGAAATTATTACTTATCGTGGCGAATTGGGTATGAGAGGTAATTAGAACTGTATCCCCTTGAAATTTCATAAGCTTGTAAAACGAGTGACAGAACTTTACGCTTCCAGTTTGTATATTCAGATATAGTTGAGAATTGCCATCACCGTTTCAGTGGACTAATCTGTACAAACTAGAAAACATAATCATCTTCAGGATCCAGTTAGATTCGGACTCATTGCTCTTTACCAGTGCTGCTTTCTGATGGATAAACAGGCCAGCAAATGGGACACAGCCCGAGATTCAAGAGACCTGGACTCAGTTTGCTGCTGTGCTGTAACTTTGCCTGTGACCTTAGAGCCAGACACACAGGCTATCTTGGTCTGTCGTAACCTGATGGTGCAAGATCAACAGCTCTGAGGTAAGTACCTGTGCTCCTGTGCGGTGAAGGGAATTAAGAAGCGGGATTTACAACAGTCAGCACAAAGAAGGGACATCATCCACACTAATCAACAGGAAATGATGAAGAGGAGGATGTATATTAAAACTTAAATTCCTTGTCAGTTTAGGAGTCTAATCCTGGTTTGAAGTTGTATATCTTAGGTGGAGTTGAATAACTGTGTCATCTGTCTCAATAATCATCGCTATTTTCTCTTAATACACATTTAAAGAAAGATGTGTTTCTGCTTCCTGCTATCTCCTTTCATATAATAACTTTGTGGCCCTATCATTTTCTTGGGTGGTGGAAATAATCTTCCCAGAAGCAGGTGGTAGCATTACATTAGCTCTGCGTTAGCATTCCTCTGTAGTACTCTAGGCTCATGCTCATGTTTCCTACTCCATGGAATATGTTTATTCAACACTTTTTTTTTTTTTTCCTCTCTCTAAAACGTACAGACAATCCTTTCAACTGTTGAACTGCTGTACTACAAGAAGCCCTAACCAACTGCTTTTACTCTGGCAAGCTGCTATGCTTGCTGTATTTCCCGCAGAGCATGGTAATGCATGTAAAGCATGGCCAGGAAAAGCCCACTGGGATGCATTACCTAGAAGGGACAGACAGCCTGGAAGGGTTTAGATGTGACACCTGGGCTGAGCCTCTCAGTCTACTAAGAGGCAGTCCTACTTGTGTGGTCCTTTCAGGTATGAGGAAATGTTGAATTTTACACACACCACAGTGATCACCAGGGTTACGAAGATAAATAGAATAAAAGTTGGGAATTTTAAGTATATGAACTATGGCAAATTTCATTTCTACTTGTGATGCCGTTACACTCGGGGAAAACAAAAGCTTACGCCATTGTGTCAATGTTTTCTCTGTTCTGTAGACAATTTCAGACTCTAGTGCATCTACTCTGGCACTCTCACAATTGTCTTCTATAGGAAAAAATGTGAAATTCAACTACATTTCCTGAAGTTGCTCTCGGCCTCCTATTTCCCTGATTTTCATTTTAGCATCTTTAGAAGAAGGATGGAGGAAAAAGAAGAAAGCATTTACTGTTTGTCCTGACCATTCTGAGTAAAGCGTGAGCAGTCACAGTTTTGCCCACTGTCCATTTTCGAGTTCTGTGTCTATTGTTGCATTAAATCTTTAATGCAAAAGCTTCATATGCTTATCTGCTTGATTAGGTATACACTATCTTCTTTCATCTTCATCATTAAACTGACAGTAATTACACAAAATTGAACGCATGACCTCTAAGTCTTTGCCCCAGTAAGTATACCAGAGAAAGACTGGTTATACTCTAATCCGCTGTCATCAAAGTTACAAAGATTTAGTTCCTCCAATTCAGAGACAGTGATTCACATCAGAAAAAAGGTGCAGATAATTACCATTTATTACCTGCAATACAAATCAGGTCTGAATCCTCTAGCTGTGTTGGCATGAAAAATAACCAGTACTCAGTGAAGTGAAAGGTGATGACCCACTGGCTAATGAAGTGTCAAAATATAGCCAGGAAAAAGAATTGACTTTCAAAGTCAATGAAATGTACAAGGAAAAATAAAATAGTAAATAGTTTTTTTGTTTTCCAGGATTAACACTAATTTGGTTTCTTATTTTTTTACTTGCCGTTATCAATTCAGTACTGCAGAATACGATCTATCGAAAACGAAACATTTTTGAAAATTTGAAAATTGTATCATGTTGAGAAGGTTTAAAAATACAGGCAAACTCCCATATTATTCAAATAGAGAGCTCTTCTACTTTTCCTGTTTCTGTGAGATTACAAGTTTCAGATAGAGCTGGCTATCTTATGGATGAAGTAAGACAGCACTGCTTCTGTGAAATCATCCCACAGACTTCGACAGTCTATAGTGCTGCTGCTGACGCTTCACCACAAAAATCTAGTTCTGCTTTGCTTTGTCTAGAAGGGAATGGAATCAGACCATGTTCTTTTTTTGCACAAGAATCAGGAATAAATGTTACTCCAAGCACTTCTCAGGCAAATGGCTACATCTATATTTAACATTTTGACCTAGATATAACTGGGTCTAATCAATCGCTAATAATTTTGGATTTAAACATACATGAAAACGAGTAAAGTGCTGTTCTTCAAAATATTTCTCTGGTATAGCAGCTTTGATTTAAATTATTCCAAGAGAAGCTATAGTGTCAGCGGGTAACTTCTAAGCTGCTTTTCAAGAATACACAAGAATGAAATTTTATTTGCTTTAGCTTGAAACTCTTTCTACTAGCTGTGGCAAAAGTTTTGTTTGTCTACATAACAATTTACTACTTTGGTTGCTAACTCACATCATTTGGCACATAATGAAATCAAGTAACTGCTCAGCCTTAAGCTGTCTGTCTGTCAGCATATTAGCTGTTCTGTCATGGAATAGGAACTAGCAGAGCAGCTTGGATAAATCAGCTTTCACAGTTGTCATTTCCTACTATTTGGGGACTTTATGTTAGAAATATATTGTCTAGATTAGGCATGAATTGATAGCTGTGCTCTCCAGGAATGATGAAGAAATATCTGAGATGATCATTATCCACATAGTCAGCTTCTTCCAGCCAGTCACTGCTTCTTGTTCCATGGGAATAACTCTTACCCATCTCCTTCCCTGGAGCAGAGCTGATGTGAGAACCAGTGAAAAATCACATCTGCAAGTGCTTTTGTAATGGAGCTGAGCAGCTGGCAAAACAGAATTCCTAAAAGCGCTGCATTGGTTGGACACAGTTTCTTATGAGGTTTAAGGAAACAAGAAGGCAACATCAGATTTCATTCAACAGGAAGTTTGTAGAAGAAAAGGGTAAAATAAAAACAAAAGAATAAAATTCAGTCTCCGCAGAGCAGTATGAAATGCTGAACTGTGTCACAGGACTAGAGCAAAAGTTAAAATTGGAATCTCCAATATTGTACAAATCTTAGCCCCAATTTCAATCCCAGTGCGTATCAGAGCAAATCAAAGCTGCTGTAATTTAAATGGTGGCAGTCATACACAATAGAGTATGAAGACCTCTTCTTTTTTGTGATTCGTTCTGCCTAGCAGGGTTACACAGCTTACAGGAGTGCTGAATGACTCGGGAAACCACCTAACCATCAGGCAACAGCATACAGACTCTGACCCAGTAATTGTACAAGCCACGACATGTGGGTTCTTTTTTTAATTTTAACTTTTCTACTGCATTGCTTCATTATCTGTAGAAAAGACAGAGAAAAAGTTTCTGTTAAAACAAATTTTCCTTAAACTTTAAAGGTATTTCACGTTGTCACATTCTACTTTATCCATCATATCAGATCTTGTAATGTGTCCCTTTGCAGCTATCCTGCCTTTAAACCCTCCTGTCAGAAAAGCTAGAATTAAAGAACTTCTGTTCTTTTAACCACATAATGAAGGAAACAAAGACCACTGGCAAGTTTTTCTGCAGTGAAATGAGCTAATGATATAGCCTTCCTAATCAGACAGTTATGTGTCACATCACTAACGCTGTGACCATAATATTTCATAATGGCTTTTCCATTCCTTGTAAAGTTGTTAAGACACACCTGGGTGGGGGAAACAACCCTGAAGAAAGGTTCTCTGTATCCATTTCTGGCAATTGGAATGAATTTCTTTGAACTCACTACTTGCAATCTCATTATAGAGTCCTCACAAAACTTTATTTAAGATGGCATTTCTGAGCGCAAGTTGTTTCTATTCTGGCTTAAGATGGTGTTTAGAGAACAGCAGACGAACCGCCTGTTGTGACCCCAGTCTTAGCAAATGGCTCTTTTAGTAAGACTTGTCTGCAGATGAGTTGAAGATGGGATAGGTAGCTGGCCATATTTAGCTTTTGAAGCTGCAGAAGATTGTGGTGGAAACTTGGGGATTTAGGATGCACTGCAATACATTGCATTTGTTTGTGAAAGGAAAACATGGGATTTGGTCTAAAACTGTATGTGGTGAGGAAACAGAATAGCATTGAGTCCCATCGGGAGGTTTCAGCGTGATTAAACAAGTAAACAGCACTGAATGAAAGGACCTGTACCTCTTGAATCCTATTCTCTGCAATAGGTACTATTAAAAGCAAACACCATGATACACAAAAATTAAAATAAACTATATAGGCAGAGGTTAATTTTATTCAATAGTAATATGCATCCCCTGAATTAAAAACCACCAGTCTTCCTATTACTCTTATGTTGTTAGGAACTGGATTATGTGGTTTAGGGGTTAGTTTTCTCTTCCTCTAAATTTTTGAGATAACTTTTACAATCAGTTTTGGAACAGTGAATAAACATACTCAAATGTGGCATTTGGGAAGCTGTGTGCTGTACGTAGTGTTTTACTGCCTTACAAAAGTCTGAAGTATAGACAGGAACATATTTAATAGAAAAAAAAGATTTTATTAAACTAATAATTACATGGAAGTCTGCACCCTGCACTGTTCTTGCCTGTCTATTCTGTTTTTATACCTACGGGACCAGAAACTGCTAGATGGAAGCTGTCCCTATTATTTAGAATACTGGCTCAGGTAAAAACAATCCTTACACATAGATCACTGACTCTAAGAAAAAGCCGATTTCATAGGTGTCTGTAAGAATCTTTTGATTTGAAAATGCTGTTTTTCCATATGAGATATCTGAAGTATGAATATTTCCACCAGTGATAAAAGATGAATAAGCTTTCCCAGGAGCATCTCCCAAACCCATTCCAATATGTCAATCTAGGGCTTTGCTAAGCGGAGCCTGCCATTCATGCCAAAGTGTGATCTGGTTTTGAGATGTGACATATGGGCACTGAGATTAAACCTTCTAACTTATCACTTACAAATTAAGCTAGGATTGAACGTCAGACGCGTCAAAGTTTTTTTGCCCACATCATAAATTGAACAGTTTTTTTATGGTATTCTGACAAAGCACAAATACAAGAATCAAATCAAGCAAAAATTGTAAAAAAGTAATACAAGAAATGAAATCAAATACTATAGGAGCTGAAACTTGAACTGGGGGGCATTGATAGGAGCCTCTTTTGTACTTGTCTAAGAATGAAATAAATACTGTCTTGCAATTTGTGTGGCGATGTACTGGAGAAAAATAGAGAAGGTAATCTTTAACTTGGAATGATAAGTTTGCTGACCCCATTTCTTCAAATACTTGTTGTTCACAGTCTTGGAGCTATTGTTATTTTTTTTAATGCAGATGTGAATAAGGTAAAAATCTTATTTCAGTCCATTACTACTTTTTCACTGCTCATCTGAAAACACATTGAAAATATGAACTCCCACATATTGCAGGGTACTTACTCATGTGCCGGGCTTTAAACATAGCTCAGCACTATTGACTTTAACACTAAAGGTCAGCAATAACTCAGGAGATTTTTGACCCCAGTTACCACCTTTATAGTGCTATGGGACTCTACTTCATGGTCTTCACAGAAGGCTTTCTAGCATCTGTATAGAAGCAGAGGATAGCCTATACATTGCAGTTTGAAGTGGGATTTTTGTTTGTTTACCTAATTTCCACTAAGCCTTTGAAAGAAAAGGAACATATGGACGATATATATAGGAATTATTCCTCTCAAAATAAAGTGCAACTACCTGTGGGACTCAACAAAGCAGCTGTTTAAAGATCACACTAGTTTTTGAACAAGAAATGAAAAACATGATTTCAGGATCACTGTGCAGATCAGCAACATCTGTCTTAAATACAGCAATCTAGCATCACTTTGTTATTGCAAAACTACAGGATTCAGTTTAAAATGTTGGGATTTAAAACTAATCAAATTAAAGATCAAGCCAGGGACTGATACTTTAAAGATGGACATTGATGTTATTTTTTTAATAGAATGTCATTACAGTGGAGAGGAAACAGTGAGACACACTCTGTTGCCATAGTTCTTTTCTCTTTTTGTGCAAGCTGTGTAAGCGACATTGAAACTATGTTCAGACATTGCCAAATAGACTGCTTAAGCAGTTTGGGGGGATATGTCTACCTATTGCGCTTGCCACTTTGGCAATCAGTAAAGTCAGAGCTAAATAAAAAGATCTGGTTAGTATAATGCTTCTGTCGTATTCCAAGTGAAAAAAAGTGCTCGTAAGAGTGTATAGTTTGGTGGGCTGAATCTTTCTGATGGTCTTATTGTACAACCCATGCTCATTTCTCCCTCCTTGTAATGATCAGTGAAGAATGGTATCACTCTATGGCATAGTTTTCGGAAGAGCTCGAGAGAGACAGTTCAGATGTGTGCGGTTCCACAAAATTTAGATGAAAATTTGCAAAGCCATCAGATAGCGGCTGTATCTTCCTGACTTGTGAAAACTTGCCTTCGCTATAAGGAGGCTTGGCAACAGTGAGCCTGTTGCAGCTTCTGCTTCTGACTATATTTGAGAATAGTGGACAGTTACGTTGTTGGTCGTACATTGACCGTATGGTCAACCATGTAGGTTAATACCACTTTTTGTACACAGAAGAGAATGCCTGGTACACTGTGGCTTTAATCTAAGAAACAGCTTTCTGATTTTATCCTTATCTCTGTCTCTGATAGAACTGTGATATAAAGCTGAATACTGTCCTTGAGCTGGATACAGTCCTTGCCTAATTCTTTTTGATGCCTTTCTTCTGTAGTCAACATCAGTGAGCTTGGATGTTCCAGATGATGAACTTTAGCAATGGTTACTTTTGCATTTGCATATACAGCACTAAATAAATGCAAACATGCAGCATAAAGGCATATAGTATATACAGTAATTGCAACACAAGAAGCAGAGATAGCACGTGCATGCTAATTATTTTCACTCCTGTGTACTTATGCTGCATTTTCCCACTTCCACCCTACTGAAGATGGTCATATGCCATCTTGATGTAGTGGGTATAAAGGACAAATAAAAAGAACAGATAAAATATTCTTCAGTTACTGAATCATGTTTATCAGTTAAGTAGTTGTTTTCATATTAAATGTTCCTTTTATTTGCTTGTGTTTAAACAATATTTAGGTATTGCGAAAGATTATGAGATATGAAAAGTGGTGCATTCTTCACACCCATTCTTTACTACTGAACATTATTACCGATAAATCAAAGAATTCACTTCAGTGGTATGTAGTTTAACAATTTTTTCTTCAAGTAAAAGAAACCTCTTAAGTGCTGGGTATCATTTCAAGCCCATTAGGTCAGACCTGAAGAGTGTTCAGAACTCTCGAAACTCTTAAGAAAAATTACTATTTTGGTCACATTAAGACTTTTGCCTCTCCCCCTTCCCATCTGTTTTTAAATGCCTGGATGCTCAAATATCCATGTAGGAAGGTGTTACAAGAAGTGCTCATCATCGTGTCTTGAAGTAAAGGAACAAATGTCTTATGAATGCTCACTCTGATATCTTCAGACGTCCAGAGCAGTGATATTTCTAAAAGATTTTTATTCCTCATTCATTGCTATGTTTCCCAAGCACTGTTGCAGGTTTTGAAGGCTTTACTTCCAGAATGCAATTTTAATTAATATATTTTAACTCAAGCTTTATATTTAGCTTCCCTTATTAATAAATTATTCTGCTGCTTCTGAAACCTGTGGAAATACAATGTTATTTTTAATGGGCATGAAGATATGACCCATGTTTTCTGGTAAGATTTCCTAAGTCTGGAATGGATATGTGTTGCTGGAATATGACATTTCAGTTTTTCCTTTTGTCTTAAAGATTACAAAGAACAAGCTTTCTTTTCAGTGTTCATTATTTGATGTGTTTTAGGTTTCTTTTCATTTATGAAGCTATAACAGTGAAGCAGAATGTTTTGAGGCCGTTCTTATAAACCAATTATGACATATCAAGACTGAAATCATATTAAATAGTAACTATAGGAAAGCTATCCAAAGCAGGGCACCTTGAGATGGAATTAGATTTTTAATTACTTCAGTTAATTAAATAAAATTCACTCATTGACTCAAATATGATAGATTTCACAATTTTATGTACATATATCACAGTTGTAATCACAAATATGTAGACACAACTATAAATCTTATGCATAGATCTGTTAAAATCCTTTAAAAAAAAAAAAAGTCCTTTACAAAAAAAGCATTTCCTTGAATATAGGAAGGTTCATTTTGATAACTAAACCAAGCTAAATTAAATGTTGTAGATATTTATATTTTTATTTGGAATTATTGACAGATTTCATGTCGATAAGCATAGAATCATAGAATGGTTTGGGTTGGAAGGGACCTTAAAGATCATCCAGTTCCAACCCCCCTGCCATGGGCAGGGACACCTTCCACTAGACCAGGTTGCTCAAAGCCCCATCCAACCTGGCCTTGAACACTGCCAGGGATGGGGCAGCCACAACTTCCCTGGGCAACCTGTTCCAGTGCCTCACCACCCTCACAGTGAAGAACTTCTTCCTTACATCTAATCTAAATCTACCCTCTTTCCATTTCAAACCATTACCCCTCATCCTATCACTACCGTCCCTGTTAAAGAGTCCCTCCCCATCTTTCCTGTAGGCCCCCATTAGGTACTGGAAGGCTGTTATAATGTTGAAATGTTTAATTTTCAGAAAGTGTTTTTTGGTTCATCTAGCTTTCTGTTTGCTTCAGTCTTTTGATCTTGGGTTTTTTTTTCTGTTCTGTTATCTATTTGGATATTAATATTAATATAGGATCCTTTTAATAGCTCAACATTATTAAGATTTTCAGATTCTTCTCTGATATCCATGCATTTTTTAAAAATACAAACCTGAAATTGAATTCCATTCTAACGCAAAGTAAATATTAACTGGAATTTTTCCATTTTGCCATTGAACTTGACTAATATCTGATACAACCTTATTAGCACATTCAGAATTTAATTTTGTGTACACAATAAACTTGCTATCTTGAGCAATGGTATTGACTTTTTTTTTTGTGCAAGTACATTAGGTCTTTGGTTTGCTGGAGGTTGCTTACATATAAATTCAAGCTGGAAAGGTCTCATAATCACCAAACAAAACTGTGTAAGTTAATTTATATATAATCTCAGCTGATTGCCACAACCTTAATTTAGTAAATACCAAATACAACCCCCAAGTCTCCTCAGGTTTTGATGTCCTCTCAATACAGACTCATCGCAGCTTGTGACGGCAAGCCTTAGTTTGCCCATAGGAAGCATTATTCTGTTCTGATAATAAACTGTCACTCTGTGGAAGGTATCTGGGAACCTTACTGAGAAGCATGGATTTGAACATACGGCAATTTTTATGCTGCTAAATGTGAAATCATAATGTTTTTGCTACTTAAACCAAGCTTATTTCACAGCCTGATTTATTGTGGCACAGAAAAAAATGAGAAAAAAACATGAGATACTGAGTCATTGAAGTGAATAAATCTTTAAGTAAGCCTTAGCACTGCTGTTAATTTAAAAAATCTGCCTAAACCTTTTCTGTGTTGAACACATTTTTATATGTACTGTATAAAAATGGTGGCTGTTCTTTCTCAAAACTAGATTTGGTTTTCTTTTCATGACCGGTTTGTGATGGTATTGTAAAAGCCAGTTCTGCAGCACACAGAGATGGGAAGAAAGGCAAGTGAAGGGAGGAGAGCTTTGCTCAGATTCTTCTGTAGGTAACTAAGACGTCTAGCTTAGCTTCTCATGCAAAACAAACAAAAAACCCTAGGCCTCCAGATGGATGAGGAATTGGTAGTTGAAAAGACTGCTTGGTGGTCAACAATAGAAACTAATTACTGTTTCATCCTACTAATGGTACCTATGGAAAACGTTTTTGAGGCAGGGTAAGTTTCTTTGACTGGCTAAGTGTCTTCAGTGAGCAAAGTTAAGAGGCATGATTAGTAAAACACTTCAAGAAGGAAGTATCGAATCTCTTCAGAGCAATCTGTTTTGAGAATAATCATCAGAGAACTTACAAAGTCAGCTTTGTTGGCAAAAAGAGAAAAACAACATTCTAAAAAGTTCTTCCTGTTGAAAGCATCGAGTTTGAGTACCAGGGGTTTTCAGCTAGGTTAAATTGTGCCTTATGAAAACCACACAAGAGGAATTCAGTAGATTTTCTGCTGTGGTCCTCCATCAGATTGAAGATTTAACTCCTTAGTTGGGCAATATAGAGCATGACCGTCCCATCCCACATATATAAAGAACAGCAATATCAGCAATAACAGAACATCTGACCCAGGCTTATGCCAGAACAAAGCTCCTTTCCAGAAAAGGAAAAGGTTTTACTAGTGTGAACTGGGAATTCTTTTAGGGTAAATGTGATGAGACAAGCAGTGAGATTCTTTTTCATTTTCAGAGAAATAGCAGTGAGATTCCCGTACATTTTCAGAGAAATAGCGAGTCATAGAAATACTCTGCCCTCCCTGTGCCCTATTTCTTCTCTGCCTTTAAAACTATAGATCTAAGTAACACAAATTCAGGTCAGCGGAGCATAGAAAGTGGCTGCCTATGGCAGAATTTGGCCCAGAACATTAGATTTCCATTCTCATCTCTCCTGTAGCGGAGAGGAAGGTAGACAGTTGATAAAGTCTGTAACTTTATATGTGGGGTTTCTTTTAGGCATTGTTAGTAATTTTGCTGTTCTACAAATGTCTTGAATTAAATGAGATTACAGAAAAAGTCCTTTCTAATTTAATTAAATTAACAGTAATTAGATTTTGTATTAATTTTTTCTATGTCAAATTTATTACCTTTAGGAGGATTTGTAATATAGTATAAATTGTAGCTCATAATAAGAAGTCAGAGTAATAGTGAAATGAGTTTTTGTTTTATTAGACATTACAATTCTAAGAGTGATTAATTTCTTATTTAAAAAGATTTGTTTCTTTACCTGACAAGTCAGCATTTACGAACAAAACTTTTCAATTTAGTTACCATCACATCACTCTCAAAATCAATAAACTTAGGTTTTTATTATGAAAAACATTTGTGCTAATTTTAGTCCTATGGCACAGAAAAGAACAAAACAAAAAAGAAAAAGAAAATTGAGATTGGTTTGCTTCTTTTCTGCTTCAATGGGTGAAGTAGAAATTCTGTCTGTTCCCCAGTGTATTAACCAGCACATGAATTCCATTTGTTAGGAAAATCTTCCTGTTGTAGCCAAATTTTTAAAAAGCTGGCACAAAACCAGGTATAGATCCAGTGAATGTATGAGCATTTTTACTGTATTTGTATTGTTAATGAAACAAGTTCCACGTTTTTATGCTATATATGCTGATCAGCTAAAAAAAAAGACAACCCACCTGTAACTGTCCTACCCATGATCCCATGAGATTGATTTCAATTGAAACAAATTTAGGCCATTGCAAAATGGTGATGATAAAACCAGCTTGTGTGTTACTATTCTCAGTCACTGCCATAAGAAATGTGATTTTGGTATGCTGGAGGGATTCTCTGGTAATAGTTTCAGACCTTAGCTGTGCTGTTGCCCACCCTTTTTGAGAGTGAGGAAGACCTTTCACCATACTCCAGATCACCGGCAGTGAACAAGAGCTTCTCCCTTTCATTTCTTCTGCTGCTTCTCCTGTAAATCTGAGAGTGAAGCAGACCTCTGCCATAAGAAATTTCAACATTCCCATCTCCAGCTGGTAGTGTGATGCTGACCATTGATTTGTTTAATCTGTTCAGGTTATCAAAGACGACAGATTTCCAGTGATGACTTTAGCTTATTTCTAGAACAAGAAAGAATATTTTTACTGATTTTCCTTTGTAAACTTCTTAACTCACTGTAAAATACTCTCAAAATTGGATTCATCGGCTCTTGCCAGGCAACAAATTACTGCAGATGAATAATAGATGATCCTTGCTACCAGATTTACTACTTTTGCTGTTATTTATTTCCTGCTAGGTTAGGCAGGCTCCTCTTTTTCCTAGTCCTCAGACTGGCCCTGCTTCCAAGTGGCTGGTCTGTGCGGTCTTTTCAGTTTATGATGAAAAGCAAACAGTTGACAAGGTGCAGTAAGTAGCACGAATTCATCATCCATTTCTCTATTTCATGAACATCCTGCATTTTTGAAACTATTTTCGTTCCCTTTGGAGCCTGGAGACTGCTGAAGTAATAATAGCTTACCCTAGGAGCAGATTTCTTAGTAAACATTATACCTTTGTGAAGAAATAGCTATTATTACATTCTAAAGAAAACCGAAGATACAGCGGTTTGGGGTTTTTTGTTGTTGTTCCAAAATATTTGTTTATTTTTAAAAAAATTGAAAATTTGGGGGATTTTTATCCATCCATTCTAGCGTAAGTCAGTGTGATTTACCATTTCTGAGTGACCTTTTATGAAATTGGCAGTATCTAGAGATGTGTTTGTTGTGAACTAGATGCTTCATAATGCAGCTTGTGTCTTTGTATATCACAAGCCAGAATTACTATCTACTGAGGAGTAGAACTCTCACCTGTGTTTTAAAAGTCACAGGTTTTTGGAAGGAAGACACTCAAAGCTTATTTTGGAACTTATATCTGTATCCTTCCCTGTAGTTTAAAGTATTCACAGTCAGTAGCAACTGAAGATCTAAGAAAAGCATTTTTATTTTGATACCTACACAGTAGAACATAGCTTTAGGAATTTTGTGCATTTGGGGTACTTATGCTACATATAAAAATAGGTGAAACTGAATCAACATTTATGAGAAATGACATTTTGTCTATAAATATTAGTGGAAGAGTTTAAATATTTGGTTTCACACTGCACAAGCTAGTCCATGCAGTATCAGAAATTAGTGTAGAAGTGACTGATGGCACATAAATTAATCAGTGCATTTTACCCATCCGTAATCATATCTACCTCTTTTCACGTAATTGGACATCGATGGAATGTACCCCAGGTTTCTTCCCAAAGCTAAAACATTAATCTATAAAGGGAGGGATGCTGGTCCTACAGTGACTAAACATTAAATGGCTACAATAAATAACTGCCTTTTAGACAATTGGTCACTACGAAATGACAACTTATTGCTGCACATTTCATGGTGCGCTGCATTTTGAATCCTTCAGAATACAAAGCTGCTGGACGTTTTGCTAAGTCAAAGATCAGCTTATCAATATGTATAATTTTAAAAGCTTCATACAGATTACATTTAAAAAACAGCAAGAATTTGTCAGCAATTAAATGTCAGCTGTCTTTTGGATTTACAGATAAAGATTCTATTTGGTGGTAGTAGCAAAGGTATTATCTCTGGATCAATTTTCCTTGTTCGCTAAATTTGATGATAGAGTGTCATAAGAAAAAAATGCTTGGAAATATAATTTTCTTGATAAGGAATGCAAGGTATTTCTGTCTTTTTTCTTGCAATAAGTTATTCACAACACAAACTGTTAAGTAGCCTGTGTAATCTGTTGACGTATGACTGAACAGCTGAAAACTACAGACAATATGGTATTATATAGGTCTTGATTATAAGATGCCTTTCACACCTCTGATCAGCTGTGAGAATTCTTATATTAAGTCTAATTACTACTAGTACTCCAAACCAAAGAACCATAATCTCATTAATTCAATAAAATGTCTTTCTGTATGAGCAAACTACAAGTGATCTTTTGCACAGATCTATTAATAGTTACACTAAAGAAGCAGAAAAGCTGTTAAAAAACTATAGATGAAAATGGGTAAAAGGTACAGAGAAAGTCACTACCTTTATTTGCATGGTTTCATTATTTTGAAAACCTAGGAAAAGATTTCAGGCGGGCTTTGTGCTGAGAAGTCTGGAGAATCTTGGATTCTTTTGAATTACCTTAAAGCCTTTTGGATTTTGAAGCCAAGGTGTGAGCTTATTCACTTCCTACTGATCATGGGCTTTGACTTTATTATTATTTTTGGAGAATATAGGAGACCTGTTACAGCTGGAGTTGCTATGAGTTATTGCAAGTTTATACCAAAACACATATTTTTGGATATTTAATGGAGAAGCAAAAAGATTAATTAAATTACAAGACTTCTTGTGAGTTCTTGTCTATCAGCCAAGAAAATAATTTCAATCTGTCAGAGGAGAAAATAAAACTGGAGTCCTACCCAACAAGGTGCAAAATTGTTGCTTACTGTATTAGTAAATAAGGTCATTTTGCACTGCTATTTAGGATGGTTGGTTTCAGGGCAAATGAAATATTTTTCAATTTCAGAAAAAAATCAATCCAGATATATTTTAGTTCTTTTATGAGAACAAAATATTTAGATTAATACATGTGTGCAGTGGTCCTCAGTCATAACTTCCTACTGTGCCGCAACATGTGAAACGGACAGGAACAGGGAGAGAGACTTATACTGAAGTTGTTTCTAGGGAAGCAGTTTTCTAACAGAAAATGCAGATTT
Organism: Harpia harpyja; assembly: GCF_026419915.1. NCBI lineage: Eukaryota > Metazoa > Chordata > Aves > Accipitriformes > Accipitridae > Harpia > Harpia harpyja. The sequence continues at coordinate 19,769,124 of NC_068957.1, read as the reverse complement.
CACAGAATCAGTGGGTTGGTTTGTTTTCTGAGAATGCATGATTGTTGATATTTTCAGTAGAAATGAAATAGTTGGTTGCCCTGATATGCTTTCATTTTTTTTTTTTCAGGAAGATAGAAAACTCAGGGGGCTTGGGAAGGCAGGATGCTGGCTAGCTTGCTATTTATCAGCTGCCAGGTGGACTAGGGGATTGTCCAGTTAGTTGACTAACCAAATTCAAATATGTTATTCCACTTCACTGGAAATTCCAATACAACAATCCAGAAGTTTTAATTGGATGGAAACATAGCCATCCAGCAGCCCTCTTCCATGCCTTGTTTATATTCATAGTATCTGCTTGGCCAGCACTTTTGCATTGGGTTGCTTTCACAGAAAAGCTGACCTCGATTCAGTATAAGAAGTACAACCTGGGTTGGAAACTTTTAACAGTAGTCCAAGCTCGTACATTCATCCTGGGGAGCACTCATTCTGCCTACCCACACAGTCCTCAGAACCAGCTGCCTGAAGTTTGTTCCTCAGCAACATAGGAACTGTTTGCACGGTAGCAGACAACAGAATGAACTGGCCATGGCTGTCACGATCACAAAATATGTATTGACGATTTGTGCACTATTAATCAAATTCCTGTATTTCAAACTCTGTTATCTCAAAAGAGCTGCCCGTCTTGTCCCTAACATTATTGTCCAGAGGATTTGATTGGTCTTGTTATGTGTTTAATTGTATTTGAGAATACTCAGCTATGTTTTTTAGAAGAACAGAGCTTAAACATAGAAGTTTTGATTTGATCTCTCATCTCCAACTTTACAGTGTCTTCCTACTATCAGTACAAAACTTCAAATAATCAAAAGTGTGGAAGCACCTGGACTGAAATTTCCCAGGAACATCAAATGTGCTAAGAGTAATTTAGATAGGAGTCGATGAACGCACCATTTGTATCACTGATACCACCAGTCTCAGAGGAACGTATACTGAGCAATTACGCTGACCTAATCCCTGCAGCTAAGTAAAAAGTGTCTTTGTTTCTTTCATGTTTCCTTCTAATACTAATGCAAAATACAAGCAAGCAGTATGAAGACATACTGCTTTAGATTATACCTCTTGCTGAAGGTAATTTATCTTCTACAAGTTGATCAAATGAGAAGTTCTGATAATTGTGCTACCTCATGCTCTACCTTTACCTTTCATGACTTGCAATATAGTCCTCCTTACCTAGGGCATTTGGGATTCTGGAAAGGACTTGTCATGTTGGCAGGCATGGACAACGATGGAAGGACAAATATAGGAAGGAATTCCTTCCTACAGGGGTTCTTAAAATCCTGCTTAACATTTATTACACCTCTGTCTATAAAGGCGGTTCCATGCTGGTATACTCTGCTGATGCAGACATGTTTTCCACATTTGGAGTCATGATCTTGTTTCCTTTCTGTGCAGAATTCTTTCATTTACATCTCTGGAGATAAATCACAAAGTTTTACCTTTTGATGTGGTGTTAAGGAGCATGCTATTTTTAGGAAAAAAAGAACTACATGATACCACATTTTTACTAATAAATAGTTTACTTGTATCTACTAAGGAAAGATTTGCTAATTAGTCCCTTCTCAAAAAGTTTTCATTTGAATCTGGTTTTTTTCTGAGATAATTGTAAGTTAGCTCAGTATCTGGCTATCCTTTATTTACTTCTTATGCAATTTTAACACCAACATTTTTTGTAAGTAAAACTGAAGGATTTTTTCTTTACTTAGAGTGGGAAAGGTATATGCTGCCACTTCAGCTGGCAACGTGGGACACTACTGAGACTGACAGAAACTGCTGACCTTTCCTCCTTCTCTTAGCCTTTGTTTTTGTCTGCTAACTCAACAAAGCACCTGTCTAATTAGAGTGCTCACAATGGAAGAGAGAGAGTTCTTACAGTCCGGTCTGAAAATATTTGTCTTCCATGTGGGCTTTTAAAATGTTTTAACTTACCTTTTTTTAACCAAAGCTGTATTTTAAATTGTGAAAATACCAGTTTGGCTGTTACAATGGCTTTCTGCCCAGGCCAATACTTTTGTTTGGAATTAGGCAGACTTTGCTCTCATATTTTGCTTACAGTTTCTGCTCAGATTAACCGAAGACTCTGTACGAAGGGTGTTTAATTTCCTGCATTAGTCTCCCATTGGAAAAGGCAAGAAGTTGGAAACTCACCCTAATAGTTTAGCATCTATCAATTTTTCATCTGTGATGTCCCATGCAGCTAAGAGTCTATGTGGATGTCTCTCCATATGCTAAATTCTACATGGATTTAAAAATGTATCTAGTTGGCAGTCTTCTCTGACTACTTTTTTTGTAATGTTCACTAAAAAAGGTATTTTGCAGCAGCACATGAAAATGCAATTTGAAGAATTCAGGATTTCTGTGATTCCAGTGTAGTTATTTTTTTTTTTCCTCTGACCTTTTCTACACGGTGGTGGACACAAACTTTCTGGAATGCATAAGGGTCATGACTGAGACCAGGTTCTTCATCTTGTTTCTCTTCTCACGGGAGATAAACTCTGTGCTGGTGAGTTATCACAGTTGTTTGTCTGATAAACTAATGTCATAGCTTTGCAGATTTTGGTTTCCTGCTGTGATACTTCTTTGTCTGTGGTCTACACCAGGCAATATATGAAGGCTGACTGAAGCCTTGATGTTTTATGAGCAGTCAGCATTTTTTCCTCTTTGTTATTTATGTTAAATTGACCTGTGCTTCTCTAGGCTGTTGCTGCTGCTAATTGATAGAATAATAGAATGGTTAGAGTTGGAAGGGACATTTACAGGTCACCCAGTCCAACCCCCCTGCAATGAGCAGGGACATCTTCAACTAGATCAGGTTGCTCAGAGCCCTGTCCAACCTGACCTGGAACGTTTCCAGGGATGGGGCATCGACCACCTCTCTGGGCAACCTGGTACAGTGGTTCACCACCCTCATCATAAAATACTTCTTCCTTATATCTGGTCAGAATCTACCCTCTTTTAGCTTAAAACCATTACGTCTTATCCTATCACTACAGGCCCTATTAAAAAGTCTGTCCCCATCTTTCTTATAAGCCTCCTTTAAGTGTTGAAAGGCTGCAATATGGTCTCCCTTATAAAGCCTTCTCTGTTCCAGCCTGAACAACCCCAACTCTCTCAGCCTGTCCTCATAGCAGAGGCGTTCCAGCCCTCTGATCATTTTTGTGGCCCTCCTCTGGATCCGCTCCAAGAGGTCCATGTCTTTCTTGTACCGAGGACTCCAGAGCTGGATGAAGTACTGCAGGTGGGCTCTCACCAGAGCAGAGCAGAGCTGAGGGGCAGAATCCCCTCCCTCCACCTCCTGGCCACGCTTCTTTTGATGCAGCCCAGGATATGGTTGGCTTTCTGGGCTGCGATAGAAAAACCTGACAAGTTATGTTATGGAGAGGGAAAAAAAGGATTGGTTCTGAGATGATAACTGTTAATATATTTCTGTTTTCAAGAATCCTTTGGTGCCAAAGTGTATCTTTCATGCAGTGTCTGAATTATGATTGATTGGCATTGCTTGATGTGGGTATATAACAACAACTGCTTCGAGCATGTTTATGCCAGAACTTAAGTTCCTCATTTGTTGCTTTCCAGACCATCCAGTCAAGTTGTGTTATGTGCTCAAACACACAGCACAAAGAGAACAGACCTATAACGGAGGTATGAAGATCTAGCACTGAATTGGTTTCTATCTTCTCTCAATGGCTGTTGAAATCTACCTTGACAGAAACAGAATCAATTTCTGTTCTGGGACTTAGAAATGATTGGGTCTTTGTTGAAAGTGGCCCATTCCTGAAAAAAAAGAGAAAAACCTGCAAGATTTTTCTCAAATGTAGCTCTTTTTGTTGTTGTTGTTTTTTGTTTTTGTTATTTCATCTGAAAAGCAAACACTGTTCAGGTGTTTTCAATTGATATTTAAAAATCTTATTCGGAACTTGAGCATGCAACAGTCACACTTAACAACAGATTTGTTGCAATTTCTCTAGGAAGTAAGCTGTGTAATTCTGGCTCCCCATACTCATCTTGCAAGCTAACTGCTAGCTGAAGTTATTGTCATGAATAACTGAAGGATAAGCAAGTGAGTGCGTTGTTTCTTGAGAGCCACTAGAGTTGGACTTCGGTTATTGGGGAGGGCAAAATACAGCTGTGTTCCATCTCTCAGTCAGTACTCCCACAGGGAACAATGAGTCTCTACTGATCATCTAACCTGGTTTCTACTGAAGTCAGAAGATATTTCTGTAAGCTTCAGTGAACTAAAGTAAGATTTTCAATGCATATTTTCCCGATTTTTTAAAGGCTTTTAGAGAAATCCTCTGAGCAACATAAGTAGCAAATTCTGTATGCTTCTGTGTTGTCTTTTCCAAAACTAGAACTCCTAAGAATTTCTATTACAAATAATAATTTTACTAATTGGTGCGATGTACAACAAAACTACAACGTCATAAATTTTCTCAGTCAATAATTAATTTGTTGTTTCCACAGATGATGTTACCACATTTAATTTTTAGTAACTCTTTAATTGCTTGTGACCCTAAGAATTTCTGTCCATGCTATCAATATACTGTAGTTTACTTCTGTTTAATTGTTCAGTTTCCTGTTTTGTAATATAACTCTCCATTAATTCATCACTTTTTTATACCCAGTACATTGTTTATTTTTATTCCTCATCTTTGTTTAGCTCCTGCAAATATCTAATTTTTTTTTACTGCATATTCCTCTCCTTTTATATTTCCTTCAACAATTTTATGTCAGTGACATATTTCCTTTTCCTGCATCTGAACTACTGCAGATTTCCTCACCTGCTTCTGTGCTGATGTTTTGTCCTAAATGTATGTTATGCTCTCTCCACATTTTTGTGCTTATTGGTGTGTGCCCTTCAATCACAGTTTTATAGTTCACTTCATCTTTTGTATTGTAATTTCCAACTGTAGAGCTTTTTGCTTCCCCTCCTGTTTTTTGTCACTATAATTAATATATAGACATGACGCTATCTTATTAACTTCCTTTGTTATATTATTTGACCTGCTTTTAGTTCTCATTTTTAATTTTGGCTCCTACCAATAATGTTCTCCTCCTGTTCTAAAAACTGTACAGTATGTTACAATTCTACCATATCTTTCCCCATCCTGCTCTTTCTGTTTCTACTTCCCTTCCCCACTGTCATATCCTAGTTGATACCATCTTGATGAATAAATTATCAAGATTGTTCTACAAGAAATCTGTCATGTGGTATGTGACCTCTTTTAAATCTGAGATTTAGCTATGAATTCCGTATTAGTACTACATGAGCTGCTCTGATGTAAATGTATAGGAACTGGTGTCTGGCAATTTCTTCTGAAGACTTCCTGTCTTTGTTCTGCTTTTCTATCTTTCTATAATTTATCACTTTTAGGACAAAGTAAGTGACTTTGAAAAGGATGTTTTGCCCCAATTATAGCTTGATTGAAGTCAAGTTCAAACAGATGTACTCAATACACAATCTTGTAAGGAAGTTAGTTATTACATATTAAGAAATAAACACACATGGACACATGAAAAAGGTGTGGGCTTTTTTTCTCCACCTTTATTCTTTGATAATTAATAAAGGGTAAAGGTTTCACATTATGATAATCACTTTTAGGTTTTTAGTTCAGCCAGGAGAAGGTAGTACTGGAGACCTCAGTTTAAAAGTTCTCTAATTTTTTTTTTCAAATGTTCTAGATTAAGTGAACATTTGTACTGTTTGGCTTTTATTAAAACCTATCTGAAAAAATATCTTGAAGTACATCCTTTAGTAGTTAAGCAGAAGACCCAGTGGTAACACAATGAACTTTCAAGGAGAAACAATCATTTTAGTGTTTTCCTTTTATGTTATGAAAATGGTGCAATCATCTCGGACTTTCCATACCTATAAGAAACATTAACAAGTGACAAAGAGTAAAAACAGGTTGGAAGAAGATGAGTGAAAAATAAAGCTTTTCAGTTATCTGGCTTCTCTGCACTCTTTCTTAAAACACAATGATCAATCTGATATTTAATCCCATGTGCTGTTCTTTCAAGTGTAAGATTTTTAAGACATATTTCTGTCTCTCCCTATGTTCCACAGCTCTTCAAACAGTTGGTGCCAAGAAGGGGTAACAATTAACTCTGCCTTCTCATAAGTTATGTACTTATTGGTGCAACTTAAGTTCCTGCAATAAGCTAGCTCTGAATCATGTCCCTAGAGTGAAACTCTTGCAAAATGGATTCAAATCCAAGCCAACCTTTGTTTAGTAACTGAAAGGAGGATAATATATTTGGGGTCCCTACATATAGGCTGTTCCTGATATCATTACGGTGTAAGACTGTTACTAATTAAACAGGTAAAGGTTCATTATGTCCAGATTGCAACTCAATGCACAAAATGCAAAGCTACTTCTGCCTGATAATATGTTCTCTTCATATAGTCAGTGAGGTTTAAAATGAACATCTTATGTTATAATCTCTATCTTACATTATTTCTATACAATAGTATTATTGAGCCAAAGTACCCTCATATTTTCAACAAACAGAAGCTATTATGAGTTCTGCCTGATACGTTTTGGGCAGGCAAAATCCACGGAAGAAGACATACTCTGCCTTCTCCAGCATAAAATACGGATGCTAAGAAAAGAGATTCTACACACTTCCCCAAAGGTACAGTACACATCATCAGTTACATAAGTGCCATTATTATATTATATTATGACATTATTATATAAGTTAATGCATGTGTAGACCCGAACCTCCAGGTCCAATATCCTTAAATTTTTCGACTTGCAGAATAAAAGCAAAAGTTAGTGTAACAATTGATGATTAGACTTTGCATCAGAAAAATACAAAGGATTAAAATCGGTGTTCTTGCTTTAGATTTATGACATTCTAAATGCAAGTGGGACAAGCACATTAATGCCGTCCCAGATGTAAGACATCTGTTGTCCTGTGCTTAGGAATTCTTAAACTCAAAAGTGAACTATGGAGTGCAGATTTTAGATTTTATTCTGCAAAGGAAGACTATTTTTAAAGTATTTGCAACTGTATATAAGAAATAAATGAAAAACTGGTAACTAAGTAAATTCATAGGCTGAGAGAGCACTGAACAGCAATGATTTTTATCAATTTTCGGTTGCTTTAAAGACTATACTTTAACCTTTCAACTTAACTGTAGTTTAATAATGTATTTTACATGGGAATTTGGTAGGCTCTAAAAATGTCCCAGAGGATGTTTGAAGGTACTCAGGTGATGTAATGATAGACACAATAAGCTAGGTGCATGTAAGGACTCAGGCAGAACTTGCAACTATTAGTTTATGATCACCCCGATTCCCCCCCCAGTATCTCTTCTTTCTTCCCATTATTAGATGACTGTCTTATCCTTTATAAGGTCTATCTCTGCCCTTTGTGAGGCTTTCATAGATGTGTTTTTAATACAGAAGCATTTGGAATTTAATTTCTTGTGATGGTGAATCCATATTAACTGCATATACTGTACGTACATGAATATGTCTCATTATCTCAGTATCTTTCCCCAGGAGAATTATACAAGAGATGCTATTCACCATGCTCAACTAGGCAAAGCAAAGTGATAATTTCTGTGCCAGGTCATTCTGGAAAAATATAAATCTACCAAACAAAAAATCCAATCTTGAGCAAGCAAATTTTGTACATCTCTCAAGCAGTTTCACCCAGATTTCTTGGTTAGTCTCCTGATATATCTTGCATCAGAATAGCAGACAAATTGGTTTCATTTTAGAAAGTGTAGAGGACTGTGTGGGTCTGTGTGCATATGTCTGAGATCCAGGGAGAGAAAAGAATGATAACAGACAGCTAATTCTTAGTTTGAACAAGTGTTTTTCTGTATGTTGAAAGAGTATGTATAATCACAAAGTGAATAATTTACAGAAAGCTTTGGAGATTTTTCAGGGAAAAGGATGTATTTTGGGGGAATTGGGAAAAGAAATCTCTGTATTTTATCAGAAGGTATTGAACCCTGAAGAATGACTTTTCATACAGCATAAAGCTCTGAAGCTCAGAATTCAACTATGGGAGAGTTCGGTACAGATATGCAAAATGTGGCATTTCACATAAAGAATCAAAAGTACACCAAAAGGATAGAAAAATGAATAAGTGTTTTGTTATAGTTATTAGCTGCAGTTTGATTAGGTAATGAGGTAAATGGGGATTATAGTAAAAGTGTGGTGTGACATAATAAAAAAAAGCCTGTACTAGTACAGAAGTATAAAATTGAACAGAAGAATATTCTCAGTTCATAACAGTTTGCATGCAAATTCAAGAAAATATTAGTTAATCTTTAAAGGCAAATATCTGCCATTTATACAATGCAGCAGAGAAATAGTGGATGGATTTGCAGAAGCCTCACAGAGAATACAAAAGAAAATAGGAATTACAATAGAAAGATAATGACTTTTGCCATACTTTAAACCAGATTGTGCAGTCCTCCAACATCCACAGTGAAAGAGAAAAACAGCTGGGAGGTGGAGAAGCAACAGATTCTACTGAGTGAAGACTCTTAAAATATTTAATTCCTTCACTGCACAGCACCTGCTGTGTTAATGCACACCAATGTCATCAATGTACTAGTGCTGTAGTACACTGTGTTCACCAACACAGTGGGTGTTTCCTATCTGCAGTATTTGGCAGTAGGCAGGAGGTTTTGGGAGCTGGAGAATGTTCTTTCCAAGCTTTGTGTCCTAGTTTCATAGACAACTCTGTTTCAGTTTGCATCTTGTAAGTTCATTTTTTCCTCACTTCCCATGCCTTACAGGTTTCTTTTAGTTCTTTATTCGTATCTCACAACTCACACCTAAGTGGCTTTACAGAAAATTTTCACCAAATGTTTTCATTAACAGTGTATAGTCCAAGCCTGAAATATTAGAGCAGACCTCCTTTGCGCCTGTCCAAGACCTCTGTCATCTCACAGATATATCTTAGACCTCTGATGAGCTCTATTGATGAACTCTGGTGGCTATTTATCCACCTAAATTAGTGTAGCCAAAAAGTCTTCTCAGTTCAGGGGCTATCTCTGTAGGTTCTCCCATCTCCGAATATCTAGTGAGTCACCCTGTGGGTACACGAAGACTGGTGCAAATAAGGTCTTTCAGTTCATATTGGTTTGTATATGACCTTTATTCTCCCTTGTTCATTAACTGAATGAGGTAATTCATTTTTATTGGTTTTTATTTGTGTTAGATTTCAAGGCCATTTTGCCTGCCCAAGAGCCTGAAAGTTAAAGAAATTAAAATATTAGAAAGTTGTGCCTAGCAGAAGCACTTTTTTTTCCCTCTGATTCAGGCTCTGCTTCCACAGTAATGATACCAGACCTATTAATTATTGGAATATTCAGCAGTACAAGTTTACATGCTCGTATATCTATCAGACTAACTTCTACAGGCACAAGCAAGCAAACAAACAAACAAACAAAAGGCCAGTTGTTGTGGTTTAACCCCAGCCAGCAGCTAAGCACCACGCAGCCGCTCACTCGCTTCCCCCCCACCCAGTGGGATGGGGGAGAGAATCAGAAGTAAAAAGGTAGAACTCGTGGGTTGAGATAAGAACAGTTTAATAGAACAGAAAGGAAGAAACTAATAATAACAATAATAAAATGACAATAATAATAATAAAAGGATTGGAATATACAAAACAAGTGAGGCACAATGCAATTGCTCACCACTTGCCAACCGATGCCCAGTTAGTTCCCGAGCAGCGATCCGCTCCCGCCAGCCAACTCCCCCCAGTTTATATACTGGGCATGACGTCACATGGTATGGAATACTCCTTTGGCCAGTTTTGGTCAGCTGTCCTGGCTGTGTCCCCTCCCAACTTCTTGTGCCCCTCCAGCCTTCTTGCTGGCTGGGCATGGGAAGCTGAAAAATCCTTGACTTTAGACCAAACATTACTTAGCAACAACTGAAAACATCAGTGTGCTATCAACATTCTTCTCATACTGAACCCAAAACATAAGACTATAGCAGCTACAAGGAAGAAAATTAACTCTATCCCAGCCGAAACCAGGACAGCAGTGCAAAGTAATTAGTCAAATGTTTAGAGCAATTTTGAATCAGCTGAGTGCAAGAGTATCAATCTACCACTGTAACCTGGCACTGCAAAGCCAGATTAACTTTATTGTCAAGCCAGATGGAAAGTTACTTGATGTTGAAGCAAAATACCTAGTCAATATGTTCAGCCTATACCTTAAGAATGTGTATATCATTAGAATACAATGAAAGTGGAGCAAAGGAAGTTATGATTTGCTTATCCTTCTCAGCTGATCAAATCATAATAGATCAATAATATAAATCTTAATCAATCTAATGATATGTCTTGTACTTCTGTTTTGTGAAAATACGTTGATAAGGGGTACAATTGATGCTGCCTAAGAATTACTGAGGAAATGCATATAAAAGTCAGTTTTACAGCCCCAGATTGACCAACTCTGCTCTTTTTAGGTGACGAGAATCAGTACCATCCATAACCCTTCTTTAAGTACTATTTAATATTTTACAGTATAGCAGAAATTGGTTGTACATTTCAGTTACATACAGACTGTGAAGCTTTTCCATACGGAAAGCTTGAAAATCTTTGTCAAGTACTATAGTTCCTTGACTTTAACACGTGAAAAATATTTGAATTAATTTTACAGGGTTAAGATATTCAAAGTCATTTGGGCCTTCAAAAGATTGTGAAAGTTGGGTTCTATTAGTGTACCTTATCTCACCAATACTCATCAGTATCTTTACTTAAAGTCAGTAATTACTAAAAAAATTTCAATCAGAAATTTATTTTAACTTAATATAAAGGGAAGAATGAAGAATCCAGCAGCTGCTACATTTATTACAGCAGTATACAAAATTTCGTTTCTGTAATTTCATGTAGACCCTTTCCTTCCTGAAATTTTTTTGAAAAGGAAAAATGAAAAACTTTTTAAAAAGTTCTACTCAGTACATAAATGGGATGGATTCCATGAGTGGCTCCTGTTCCATTCCTTCTTCTCCTTTCTTTTGATAATTCCATAGTAACTAGTGACTCCGAACTTCTGGAAACTACTGTGCTCCAATTATATCTTGTTAGTACTTGGGGGGGGAAAAAGGAATTGCTCATTTTTTGAATCAACACAGATTAACTCTGTGAATTCATTCTAGAGCCTGTACTCATTTGCAGTGAAACAATGAAAATGAGTTTTTACTGAAACTACCAACAAGATTTCTGGATTGCTTGGTTGTATATTTACCACTTTAATATACAGCAGCTACAGTGGTATTTTCCATCTGTCTATGTGTTTTGAGGAGAGAGAGAAAGTGAATCCAATACTTATTTCCAAGGCGAAATCAATTTTAACCAGAACCAATGCATTTTATATTCCTGTGCAACTCAAGACTAACTTAGTATTCATGATGCTTTTCTTCATACAGTACTCATAGTGTGTTTCATTTGCAAAGTGGCATGCACAGGAATAAAGGCCCAGAGGAATATAACCCTTCTACCTCACACAAAAAGTAAATTAGGTTTTCTTAGCATTCTGTCTCTTCATCATCTGGAAAACCTGCTGCTAGTGAAATTTTCTTCTGATGTCCAGTGCATTTTCTGATAAATTTGTAGCTTGTTTAAAAGGCAGCTGCAGTTTGCATACAATCAGCAAACATATGCAATAATTCAAAAGGAAAAGGTAAAACATTAGCACTAGACATAACTATCAGAGAAGATCAGGTACAGCAGATGCAAATGTTACTAATACTGAAAAACAAGTGAGCTAGACTGCTTTAGGAGGTTCAGTAGTGTCCAGGAAAAGTAGGAGTTTTCAGCTGTCCTGCCACACAGAACAACTACTAGAGGAACTGCAAAAAAGTCTACAGGAGAAAGGCTAGTGACAATTCTCAGTTCCAGCTTGATAGAAAAATGTTTCATTTCTCTAACTGCTCATATAATGTATTTACTAACTACTGAGTGTAGATGCAATTTTGTATGGTATACGCTTAGTGAACGTTGATAAATATTGTAATTGTCCTTGTGTCGTTGGCCTCATACTGATAACATGTCCCTAAGATCAGAATTTGGCACTCTATGCTTTTGCAGTAGAAAGATAACTATTTCCACATACACACAAAGGACTGTAATATGCATTTTGTTCATTTGTTAAAGTACATAAAACCCCAGATATCCAGCTTTTGTTAGCTTTTACATTTTTCATAGTAGCAGACAAAATCTTGTCTTCATCTTGTAAAGCTGCTGAGACTCTGAATCTGTTTTGGAAAGCCTTTTTTTTTTTCTTTTTTTTCCTTGGAGGTACAGGAGGTTCTTAGTGAAGTTCAGTGACTTTCCCTAAGGCATAAGAGTTGGTGGAGGAAAAAAAGAATTAAGACAGGCTTTTCTGGCTCCCAGTTTCATGTTATTAGCCATCAGATCAAGCCAGCTCTATACTCAGCACGTTTCAAAGTGCTTCCTTGGGAGGATACCACTGATACAAAAGGGAAAATGTGTCACTTGGGTGCGTGCTGTGTATAGCCATCAGGTCTATCACACTGTTTCTAAAAGAGCATGAGTCACACAAATTCACAGCGACCATTAAGTCATTTAGTAAAATTCACAGTGGAGGTCATCATGTCCACACTGATTTTTTTCTCCTCTTACCATTCCTCTGACTCAGTAGGCAAATAAATATGTTCTGTGTGAATATATATCACAACAGACTGGCAATCGCTGAGCAACCAAAGCAAATTACTGACAAAATCCCCCTATCAACTTAGTAGCAAATCTAAACACCACAAACATTACTATGATGAATATAGTAGAGAAAAGAAAATGCTGAACACACGTTTCTGCCATTAGCTAAAGGAAAAGAATTAATTGAAACCTTAAGCAAGAGAAGATGTCAATTTACCTTCTCTTCTACTGTCCTCATTTTTATCTTTCTTTTGTCTATCTTAACTCTACCTCGCATAATTTTTCTTATTTTATTAATGTTCTGATGATTTTTCTTTCTCCAAGATCAGTTTCTTGTACCCATAGGTATAGCCACTCTTCTCATATGCATCAAGATGCCACCTTTATTCCTCTTGCTAATTATTCTTCTCTCTTCTGGCTTTAATTTTTAAACACCAAAAGATCTTGGAAGTTTAGAAAATCATTCTACTTAATAGTTCATATTTAACTCATGTTAAACTGCTTTTATCTTGCAAATGTCAGTCCTACTGTCTAAACTGGTTGATCTTCCTCTAGGTTTCATGAGTATTTAGTAATCAAGAGTCAGAGCATTGCAAATGTTTAGTAATATTTTTCAAGTACAAATTAAAATTAAGGTGACTGGAAGGTGCTAATAAAGAAAGGAGGTCCTAGAACTTCTAGAAGATTTAAGTCACTCCTCTAATCCAAGAGTGAGATTTACATTAGGACCTGAAAAGCAAATTCCACTAGTGACTGACATTTCTCTTTCCTGGAAAACAAAGGTTTGGAAATTTTTAATTTCCCACTGAGATAAAAATGGAGCCCCTTAATTGTTTTCAGAGAAGAGGAACGCTATTACAAAGTTTATACTGGGCATTGGCTTATGAGTTCCAGATTCCATTCAAAAGATTTTCATTCCACACCACTTTGACTCAAGCACCACAGGAGCTTAAATGCTGTCACAGACCAGTATGGTAATTGGGCAGCAACAGCTTTTGATTCAGTATTCCAGCCTAGGTCTATGGAAATAGTTTCACTAGCTTTACTGAACAATTGGTTCATTGTATATAATGTTTTTAGACCAGTGAACCAAATCCCGCCTGCCTTTCTCTTTAGTTTCAGTGGGAGTTTATAAGCAAAGTAACAGAGCTCAGAAAATGTCACACTATCCCACTTGAACTAAAGGAAGAATTTTAGGTAGGTGGAATGTCATTATGAGACTGGAATTCAGCCAGAATTTGGGCAGGAGGAGTTGTGGATCTGTCAAGCAGCTATGAAACGTGTCTCAAAATCGTCCCCAAAGTAGAGGGAAAAGAAACGTTTTGTCACCTACACAGTATTAGGCTAAGAATTCTGTTCCCTTTCTCTGCTTTCAATGTATGGAGGTAAAGGGGAAAAGTGAGAAATAAAGAGGGCTGCTTTGCAGAACATTCAAAGAAAGGCAGAGGAAAGTGCCAAAGATGGGAGAAAATATCAGTGAGTTTCACAGCATGTGTTTTATTTTCTGTCCCATTCGGTTAGGAGGTGGTAAATATAAGCAGGGTGTCTAATGTCCACAAAGGCAATAAAACATCTTGAAGTATGCAGAGTGTGGACTAGCTTTCAGTCAGTATATTATGCAATAGCCCTTTGTAGGCAATGCATAGGGAGAGGAAATTAAGGTGCAGAAACCTCATCAAAATCCAATTTTCTGAAGCATCAGAATTGGCTAAACAGAACTCTGTGACCGGTTATCATTAAATTATGAGAAGTCCTTTATTACCTCTCCCTACTTGCCTGCAGTCTAGAAATCCTGTTTAGTGAAACTGGCATTTTCAGGAACCAGACAGAGCTGTGGTTCAAGAAGTTGATACTTTTTTTGGTTCTATTCTATTGTAAGAAATAAGGATAGATTTTTGGTGCTTCCAGTCAGTCTCCAAATTGACATAACAGTAATTAGAAGTGATTTTCTTGGTTTCTTTCTCCCCCTTACCAGTTCAGTCTTCCTAGGCAATAACATTCTCTAGAGATTAAAGTGACAGTCTGTAGTTAAGTTAGGAAGCAACACGTCAAAAATAGCTGCTGATTGCTAGATTGGCAGTGTTGGACTCCAAGAAGACCCACAAAAATAAATGTCAGAAAGTGGAAAAACTTTATTTTTTAATCAATTTTCTCCCTGGCCTGTCTTTCCTCCAATGAAGTGGTGTTTTGAAAGTCTGGTCTGTTTTCATCGGTATGTTGAAGTAACATGTTATTTAAATTGTTTCAGTAATTTTTCCATTCCTTATTAATTTTAAAATATTTTCATTAAGTTAAAGTTAGTTCAGAGACTGTTAAGAACAGCAGTGCTCATTTGCTGAGGTTTTTTTGCCTGATAGTATATCTTTTAAATAAAATATGAAGTACAGCTCAGATACATGTACAGTGAAAATAAATGACATTTCCTCAATCAGATTGTCAAGAATGTGGGCAAAACCAAAAGATAACCCCAAAATTCAGAAATGTGTATAACAGAGAGATTCTTTCCTTAAAAAACCCCAAAAGAACCAAAACCCCCTGCTTAATTCTTTAAGAAACTATAATTAACTTTTATAAGAAATGTTCTTGCAAATAGCTACACAGGGACGCATCTTCTGAAAATGGAATATAAAATAACCTTAAGGCAATTACAAAGAAGTTTTTGATTTGCAAAATTTAGTATAATTATGTAATTTTCTTTTGTGTGCAAGCAGGCTTGGCATTGAACTCCCACAACATGATGAGTCATACGGAGCTGGTTTTTTCCCAGTGAATAGCAAGAAGCAAGCAAAAATTATCATTTGAATACAACAACCCATGAGTACATTTCATTAATCTAATTTTACAGTAGAATCAATGGCAAAAGTTCACTCTGATGCTTGAAGACACTATCCTGAAGGTGTTATCTGGAACACATGAAGGCCTGACAGGATATCTGTGACAAGCAGTGTTAAAATGTTCCTTTCCTGAGATGTGAAAATGCTTTCAATCATCACCTTCAGATGAGTTCACTCCTTTAAAGATTTCATTTCTTTGCCAGTATGTTTGCAATGAAGTAGCTGTAAGAGTGTGTTTGACTTTATTATGCACTGTGAAAGGTGAACATATTGTAGGCATTTAACAGGTTCCTTATATCAGGATTGTTAAAAATGGAGAGCTTAGTAAATGCAAGTGTTGCCCAACTGAATACATGACATTACATGTGTAGATATAGAAATTTGTGAGTGTAAGTATATATAGGCAAAGTACATATAGTTAGTGATACCCATAATCTAGATTTTAATGACTGTGTACTCCTGTAACAGAAATTTGCTGATCTCAGTGTTATTAGGCCACAAAATAATTTGGATTACACCATGTTTTTGTTTAGAGCCAAGCAAATACTAGGAGATTATTTACAAATAAACTTCTATTTCTTTTAGTTTTCTAAGTCCTTTTTGCTGATAAATTTATTACTGAAAGGCGCTTTATCACGTTCTGAGAGTCGGGTGTTCACCAAAACCAGGAATTCAGTTGTGGGGAAGACACGCTTTGGATTAATTAGTGCCTTTTGCATTTTTCCAGAACTGCAAATACTTTTTTTTTTTTTTAAATGTATTTACAGTTTAGTTTATTTACAGTTATTTTCCTGTATAAGCTATAATTAGAATTAGGTCCCTTTGAAAACTACAATCAGATGTCGTGGTGCCCAGTGACAGGATGAGTGGTAATGGGCACAAGTCATGATACAGTAAATCCAAGTTAAACATAAGAAAAAAACCTTTTTTGCGGTTAAGGTCGTCAAGTAGGTTTGCCCAGATGGGCTGTGAAATATGCATTCTTGTAGATGATCAAAACGAGACTGGACAAAGGCCCTTGGCAACCTGCTCTGGGCAGGGGAGGTTGCAGTTGCTAAGCTCAGAAGGTCCTCTCCAACCTCAAGGATTCTATGATAAATATTAATCAGTAAAATGGATTATTCACTGTATTCAGAGAAAGGAATTTCTAATTAATGCACCCTTTTCAAAATGAAATATGCCTGTACTAACGCAGTTTTTAGAGTAAGACTCTATTCTGGAACTTGTTTTTTTCCAGTGTATTCTGACTCTGGCAAGAACTTGTTGTGCCATCTCTCATCATTAGCATATACATGACATGTTCAGAGGACCAAACCAAGTGCTTCTTACAGGACATATGCTATGTGACTTCAGACACATTAAAAGATAATTAAGTATATTAAACAATAATTTGATTTATTTTATATTTGTTTTATAGGGGGATATAAAAACTGATTCATGCCTAATTCATTTCTCAGGCAATATCTTTTCATGGCACAGATGTTTTAGCACGCAGAAACAGTGCTGTCTCTACAGTACTTCTTACGTAGTGCTAGAGAAAAACTTGACCAGACAGTCTGTAATCAAAGGAGCAATGCCATAAAGAGGACAAATACATTTGATTGCTTGGAAACAAAAATTAAAAACAAGGTCCCTGAATACTTCTGTAGTAGTATGTTGGTCAGAAGTTGACCAGGACAAATAATGTGAGGACTGCTAAAAACACTTAAAGACAGTTAACTAGGAGAGGAAAAAAAATAAACCCAAATTCTGTTCCTAGAATTTTTTTCCCAATGATGAATAGAAGTGACTTTTATCGTATGCAAAAACCTAAATAAATTGTGCTAATTATTCTTTTACTTTTCTGTGCACGACTATGCTTGAATAGATGCAAAGCTGGGCAATAGACTTAAAGTAACAAAAATGATCACTTCTTCTTTGTTAATCTGCTTTCAATTCTGTTTTTCCAAGCAAAATGACACAGTGCTGTACTGTGATTGACATTGTCCAGAAAGACATGCTGATGGTGTTAAGTTGTGGTTTTTTCAAATACGAATGGACAAACTTCAGGGCTTATCTTTTTGAAAAGCTCACAGTGATGTCCAACCTCCAGTTGTATGGCTTGGAAAAGCAACAGATTTTGTGTTCCAGCCAGTCAAAACTGGAAAACTGGGCAAATAGGACAACTTCCCTTAGAGACAGATATAACTTCAGCTCTGGGTAGAAGTGTGCATTAAGAGGTATAGTCAACCAGTGAAAGACAGTGTCTGATGCTACTTCTCCTGGCTGATTCAATTTTATTTTGTTTCAGTCTAAAACAGGTACAAACTTATTCCAGTTTTACAGATACTGCAGGATTCTAATAACTGAAACTGGAAATATAAAGATAAATACAAAGTTTATATTTATAATTACTCAAAAAAGGTAATCTTTCACTTCTCTGTTAAAGCATATTCTGATTTAGAGGGCTGGCTTGTTATCAGTAATCCATTGCTATAAAACATAATTTGTAAAAGACCACTTAACACATCTTGTGTGAAGTATATATTATTAGCAGATAGTTGATTTTTAAAAAGGAGAAGAATACTCGAAGGTAGAGGTGAGAATAAGGATGAAATTTCATTTTTGTAAGTACAGTTGTTAAGGAGGTAAAACAAACCATGAAAAGTTTTAGCGATTATTATTTTGGAATACCATTATTTTAGAAATACTTAAGAGAATGAAATTAGAAGTCAGGTTTAGAAACAAACAGAAGTAAGAACATGGATATGAAAAGTGAAATGTCCTATTTGAGAGCTTTTCCAATACTCTCTTGGCATAGTATCAGTCATTCTCAAACATTCCTGCACAGCAATCAAGGTCATCCAGCATACATCATGCCACAAAGAAAACCACCCACTGTGTTGGTTCGTGACACTAATGTGATTCGGAAGAAGCTAGCCCTAGTCTGATTTTCACCATACCAAGTGGCTCAGAGATCAAGGATCTCTGTGGACATGGTCCATAAAGAAAATAGTGATGTAGCTACACTTGGACTTCAAAGTCTTCCTTTTAATGTCCCTTATTATTATTATTTCACCATTTACAAGTTCCAGGGTTTTTTTTCCTGGGATTTTTTTTTCCCTGGGATTTTTTTCCTAACTGTGTTAGGAATCCAGGAAGACAAAGTGTTCTTAAATGGCAGACAAAAAACACATGGACAACTATGTTATGTTGGCTAAAGTTTTGGTTTTCACCAATGCTCTGAAAGCAGTTTGTGATATATTGAACGCAGTTGCAGATGTATGAAAAATTATGTTCTTTGTTTTACAAGTAAGAATGACTGTGTCTGGAGATCAAGACCCTCAGCTGATCAAGAGTCTGAAAGAAAGGCAGATCTGAGATACTCCTGTTTTCCTAGTCCTGGACCTGCCTAGTGTCCAGACAGGTTCTGGTCCCCGGCACAACCTGAATTGAAACAAGGGCTGGAAGTCATCAGTCAGGTGAGAATTTTCAGACTGGAATTATTAATACTTGACATTAGCACTTCTTCACCAGCCCCTCAATGATTAAAAACCCAGTCGCATTCTGGTATGAATGTACATTTTTATAATGGCCAGCTCTGAATAAATTGGACCCATGAAAAATGTTTATTTGGGGTCAAACTTTACAATGTCTCTTTAATTTCAATTCCAAAGAGTCAGTCTTCAGTCTTCCACAGCAGTCAGGACACTAAGGCACTGTGTAATTCACAGGCCTCCTTTTGACAGGCAGTACAGCTTAGTACTTTTTTTTTTTTCTTTTTCAGTCTTTCAGAATATACTCTGCCTTTGAAGGAGAACTGGGAGGTTTTTCTGGTGATAACTTCAACAGATTGTGTTGAAATATTTTTTTTAAGATTTGTTTACCAAGATGTTTTTCCTTTGTTGTTTTTCTAAATTAATAAAATCAGTGTTTAATATACATTAATCATCTATTTCTGTTAGGATATACGTGCAATAAACATCCTTTTATTCATTTATTTCTATGCTATCACTTAAATCCCCCATTTGTAGATAATGGCTGGGTTATGCAGGGCTCTCTGCAGACCTATAACAAAGAAACAAGTTTTTACTCCAGAGAATTTACAATGTACATGAATGAGAAGATGAAATAACAGGGCAAGACAGACAATCAGGGTTGGGGAAGAGAAGGAAGATAAAAAATGAACAGAACTGAGCAGAAAAGCAAAAGTCACTGAAGTCTTCTGTAAAACAAGAAACATAAATGTTAAAATAAGGTATCTGATAAAGAATGTTCTTAGGTGCACAGATGTTAGAAAAAAGTCATAATTAATAATATCTACTTCAATTATTTCTAATTAATTAATTAATTTCATAGCTTTCTTAACATTTTAGGCAATGAGACTCATTGCCTCTACTTTTTAGGCTGTTTTCTATTTCTCTGAGAATTTTGAGGGCCTGTGTCCTCAGGGTCTTTGGCTTATCTGGTCTACTCAGTTTTATCAGTAGTGCCCTCTGTGGATAGTTATTTCATTAGTTATTTTCTGCAATAACTAACTAATTTTGAGAACTGATCTTTCATGCTCTAATTACAGAGATGCTTAGAAGTCAGTTGCATTATTTTTTTATTGTACGTAGAATGAGCTCTAGATCAGTATTCTACATAATTGTTAGTTCTTTATGGTTATATTCTAGGTTTTATTTCTTTTTCCAGTATCTTTTATTTTGTTCTCCCAATAATCAAGATTCAAAACATGTTTCCTACATTAAGAAGGACAAATCTTGACCAAGACTGGTTTCTAGCTTTAAGAAAGGTTCCATTTTCCTGTTGTCTCACATTCTGCACTGGAAAATTTTGAAATTTGAATTCTTTCTTATTTTCTAGCTTTCCTATGTTCATACTTACATCTGTAGTCTCATACCCTCCACATACAGATTTATGAAAGCCTCACAACTTTAGAGAAAAATATGTTAAAATAAATTAACAAAAATTAATTCCTGTTTCAAGATTATAACATTTTTTGTTCTTTGGCAATTTGTCATTTTAGACTATTGTAGAAATAGTAAAACTTTGCATTGTAACATTCTCAAATTCCCTCAACACCTGTTTTAAGGACATGCAGTTCTGCTGATGAATGTCCCATGTTTTAAGTAGTGATATGTCATTAATCACATTAAGAAACAGACCTAACAAACCATAAATTAAAAGTAAGACGGTGTTACTAGCTCTGTTTTTAGTAAAAATTAAATAGTCTACTAATATCTCTGCATTTGAGATAAAGGCACATCTGGATATGCTGTTGCCATGATAGGGCCTCTTTCAAAGCAATGCTCCCCGTCACAGGGACAATTCAGTCTTTGCTCTGCACCGGGGTACAGTGACAGAATTCATTCCGATGTCGAGGCAGTTACTTGTATGAACTTTCTCTGAAGATTGTGGTCCGTATTGCACACTGTGCTAATCACTGTCAGAGTATGGGCAAATTACTGAAATCTAATCCTGATTTATACTTTCTGTGAATAGAATTAGAAAATTGTTAGGCATTATAGCCTGAAGCACTCTGGGAATGATATCCACAACTGGAGCTATTTCCTTCAACAGTTACATTGAAATTGTGATTATCAGAAGCTGCGTTATTTAAAAAGGTAAGTTACTGCAAGCAAGAGATATAATTAGCATAATCTGTTCTTTAGCAGGTACATATGCCATTAAAGTTTTAAAGAAAGAAAATCTTAACTGAAATAATCTTTGTGTTTTACTAAAGCTCATTTCTTTTGCATACCATTTTGACAGAACAGCACAAACTTTGTGTCAGAATAGCCTGAGCCTTCAAAGTTGTGTTCAGTTTATATAGTTTTCATATGTCTGTAAGAATGACATTGATTTCCTCAGATTTCATACAAATTTTCCACTTGCATTCTCAGAATTTTATAACCACAGGACAAGTGCACAAGACTGATGAGAAACAATTCTCTGTGTTACTGAACACAGAACATAGGTTAGCATCTACAACTTAATCAGATGAATGTGAAAGGAAGAAGACGCATTTTGGTATTAGTCTGTGTAGTGTGGTGAAAGGGGAAGAAACGGTTGTTTCTCTAACTTCTGATTTAGTAATTAAATACTTTTATTAATTTCAATTTTACCTACCTCAGTTTAATGATATCAAGCTAACCTGCTAGCATCAGGATATTCCATGACCACAGTGGAATTTCTGGCTACTCCCAGATGTTCTAGCACTCCACTGAATTTCTCCTACATTCAGCAGGTTCAGAGATACCAGGTCAAGATATTATCATAGGATCGTAGACTAATATAGGTTTGAAGGCACCACTGAAAGTCATCTTGTCCCAGCCCTGCCCAAAGCAGTGTACACTTAGAGCAGGGCCATGACTTGTCAAATTTTTAGTATCTCCAAGGACAGAGATTTCACAGATTCCCTGGGCCCCTGTTCCAATATTTGACCACTGACTTTGTGAAATTTATTTTTCCCAGTGTCTGAATGGGGTTTCCATTGTTACAGCTGGTGTCTGTTGCCTCTCGCCCAACCACTACGTATCTCCAAAAAGAGTCTGACTCCATCTTCTCTATACCCTCCTGTTAGGTAGTTGAAGATAATATTAAGATCCTCCCCTTGTCCTTCTGTTCTTAAGGCTGAACAAGCCAGTTCTTTCTGTGTACGTTGTGCTCCTGCTTCCTAGTGATCTTGATGGCCTTCTGCTGGACTATCTCTAGTTTATCCATGTCTTTCTTGAACTGGGAAGCCCCAAACTGGACACGATACTCCTGGTGCAATCTTGCAAGAGCCAAATAGAGGGAAAAAATAATTTCTCTTAAGTTTTTGGCTATGCTTTTGTTAATACAGCCCAGGATGCATTTGGCCTTCTTTGGTTCAAGAGCACATTACTGACTCATGTTCAAGTCCTTGACCACTAGGACCCCCAAGTCCTTTCCTGCGTGTTTGAAATGTGTTCAGGACCTGATACATCTCAGATATGCTTATGTGTTTGCATTTGAATTTTTAAAATGCCAAGCATCCACAACACCTGTTCACTTCGAATGGCCTTCTAAAAGCTATTTTAGAAAGTCAGGCCCTAAATTTTTACAATCCTTATTTGCCAGCAGGAGAAAAAAGACAGAAAGATCACATTCAATGAGAAAAATAGGAACTAAAACCGCAAAGGTCACTTTTCACTTGTAACTGCAAAGATCTCTACTTTCAGCTGTAACAATGTCTCAAGTCTCTTATTCACCTATGTGCCACCTCTCCTTGGGCATGTGAAAATTCTCCTTCATTTATGCACATGCAATGAGAATTAAATAAGGAGGCTTTTTGAAGCCCTGGACTCTGCAGGAACCAGTACAGGTAGAAATGTGAACTGTTTGTAATATTCAGGTTTTTATTTCAGGACTCGGTAGTAGTAGAAATTCTGTTGTTCATACACACTTCAGAGAAACTGTGAAAGGCCAGAACAAGTCACAGATGCGTTAAGTGATGTCTTATCTTTAGGCTGCTTAACTTTTTTTTTAACTAACAGGTCAGGTACTCTACAGGTGAAATCACATCTGAGGCCACACATTCTCTATTGGATCACGTATTAAGGAAGCATCATAGCATAACAGAGTAGCAAGGAGTCTGTGGGTGCTGGTGATGCTGCTTCTTGTGCATGTCCTTTCCAAGACATATGTATTGCTCTGCTACATTAGGGGAGTGCATGAGTTGCCAGGGAATTGCTGATGAGGGTTGAGCAAGTGCAAGACTTGATTGGTCTTTGTATTTAACAAATATGTATTCTGACTTCTACTTGCTTTCCCTTCAATAAACTTAGGCCTTGCAGACAGTGTTATGTCATGGGGGAGAGCCAGGAGAGACTCCAATGCCTTCCCTCCTACCTCAGTGTTCAAAAGGAAGGATTTGAGCCTTTCACTTGAACTATAGAATTGGGCAAATCATGCAGTGATAAAATCTGAGTTTAGAAATCCTTTTTTATCTGTTTATGTTAGAGATGCTATAAAAAGCATATCACCATGGTATCCCAACTCTTTCCAATTAAAGAAAACTATTTCTACCATTTACTTAGCAACTTTGACAATAGCCTCCAGCAGCAGTAAAACAACTTGACTGCCTGGCATTTTACAAGATAAATTCTTCACTACTGTCTGTTTTTTCTTGCACTGTTGCTTGGAAAGACTTAAAAAGTTACTGCCTCTTCAACCACTGAGGCTGGTATTGTTACACTCACTTGAGCTATGGATCACTGGGTACACTTTGTACCTTTACATGCCAGTTTGAGAAAAATCAATTTTAGTCTTGAAGAGATGAAACTAGTGTTGCAGAAGATCAGTGCGCATTTCCAGGTGCTGCAGGGCACTAGCATCTTGATGGGGATTCAAAAAAACATGACATAGGTATGGTGCAAAATTGCTTACTCTTATGCTAAGAGATCTTCTAAAAAAAATTACAGAGTAAACTAGAATACTGTGAAGAAAAGAAAGTCACACTAGCTACAGTAAACACTTCTACATTATTCACAATCTTAGCATCAAAAACATAATTTGTGTTACTATGTTACTGTATGCCAATAAATGTTGTAGGTACAGTAGAAAAATCAGATAATTAATACGTAGATTAAAACTAGCATATACCTGATGTCGAGGAAAGAAAGAGTTTGTGCATAATAATGGGTAGAATTATTTAAAATACTTCTGTCCAATTAGAGCTTGATTGTCACCTAACTTAGAGATAATGTCAAAACAGTAGTGTTACTCCCTACCTTTTTCTTCATTTATGTTTGTGGTGGGTTGACCCTGGCTGGATGCGAGGTGCCCACCAAACCCACTCTGTCACTCCCCTCCTCAGCTGGACAGGGGAGAGAAGATATAACAGGAGGCTTGCGGGTCGAGATAAGGACCATTTGTATACATCTATAAAGCTTGAGAAATGGATCGTTTACTTTCTTTTCCCCGCTATATTTCTACTCAGATAGAAAAATTCATTTTTAAATTTTCTTTTTGTAATCTAGAAAAGAGTGTACTCTTTCCTGTTTTGAAGGACTCAGATTGCATTTCCTTGGGATATTAACTGTGCTTTCAGTGAGCACAGACCAGAAATGCTGAGTCCAGATAAGACATTCTGCTGAACTCATATAAATGTTTTCTGCCAGATCATATTTATAAACATTTTTGAAAGAGTAACTTTGTCTCAGAAGAGGTTATGCTAGATCAGGTATCATCTGTTTGTGAAAATCTAACTTAATGCTAGGTCAGGTGTTGTCTACTCTCCTGCAGCTGATGTAAGTCAGGTTTGTTCTGGTATAAAGTATAAACCAGTATACATGTTGTATTGTGCATTCAGGCTAACTTGATGCAGATATATTCTTCTGTCTGGAGACAAATCAGCTTGAAGCAGTTGCTGCTCCCCCAGCCCTTCTTCCACTTCATGTCAATAGTCCCTGTAAAAGGTAGTCCTTTTTCTAATCTGCTGGATTTTCTTGTCTGTATGCTTCTTAACCAAATGATCCAAGTTAACAAATAGAGCATACATAGTGGAATTTTGCTAATCAAACTGATTGGAACTGAAACAGGTTAGGAGTTGCTTATACAAGCAGCTCCGCTGGGAGATTAGAGGAGGCAGTAACCTCTAACTACCGCAACAGGCTGAAGGTGGTAATTATTTCGCCAATGTTGCTCTAGCTGGAGAAGTATGTATGAAAACAGCTTAAATGATAAAAAGGGTATGGATCCTATATAAATACAGATTGGAGCACTCACTCCATTTCCCAGTGGAAGCACGAAATACGCAGCCAACTGCAGGCTCGAGAGCAAAACCAAAAGAAGAGCAAAAAGGGAGATTGTGTAACGAGACTTATCCAACGTCTTAATCTTTTTTTTTTTTTGCAGTACAGTCTTCCAGGAAATGCTGTTGAACATGAATGAATGATTTTGAAATGTGCTCTGCACTTTTCCTATAACAAATATAGATTTGTGCAGAGATAGTCCAAACTTGCCTAGTCATACCAGCTTTATATGTGCTCTATTTTGAAAGAAAAAGGCAGGTGAGAATTCACTTCCAAATATCAATTTTGTAGAACTAGCTGGATAGAGCAGTTATAAAACAAAGCTGATTTAAGAAATTCCAAGTATTTAAGTAACTCAAGTTGATCATATACCTGATCTTCACTGAAATACGAAAAACAAACAAGGAGGTTTGAAGTGCTTCCTTAAGAAAAGTCAGATTTTTTCTTTGTTTGCTTTAAAAACCACAGCTGGTGATGGTGACAATGATTTTGTGACAAATGATTTTGACATTTACATATTTTACTTAATGCTACTGGACATTTCTAATTTATTGTAATGATTTATGACTAAAAAAGCCTACTAGTGTTTAAACTTTGATATAATTTCTGTAATGCTGGCAAAGATTTTCTAAACAATAATGTTATCCTTTTGTATTTTAGGATTTCTGTAGCACATTTTAGATTATGTTTTCTTTTGTTCCTACAGGGAAAATTTCTCAGTGACAACACCTTCACTTTATCCTCCTTTTCTTTTTGGAGAACACCTCTGAGCACAAATTATTGGTTTTTGTTATATTCCTAACGCTGTGATACTCCAGTTACCGATAATTTGTATCACAAGTTATTGTATTTGCAGTGCATCAGGAACCATCTAATTATACTTTTGGCCTGTTATTATAGTCCCTCATCCTCATCTGGTCTTATTCATGGTGGCAGATTCCTGTGTTTGCACTAAGTCTCGCTGAACTTGGTAGAAGCCTGCATGGATGCAGCACTAACCCACAGCCAGTAAACGTTAAGACGAACACTTCATTCCAGCGCTGAAGCTGGGGTCCTGATTGCACTGTGTTCCCTCTGTATGCGATAAAGAAAGGTAGACAGCTCCAGAATGTGATTCAGCCTGCCAAAACTATAACTCCTCTTCTGCAGATGTCTTATAGGAGGCCTAGAGAGATCACCCACCTAGTAGACATCTTAGCCTGGTGCGTGAGTTACAAGTGCAGTGTTACATGCAAACCAGTAAGCAAGCCAGAGACCGCTGTGCTTCATTTGCTTCCTCTGCACTTAGCAGCTTCATATTGATTTCAGGGTTCAAAAATATCGTCAGGATATCCAGTCTTCGTTCAAATTAGCTTTTACTGGGGGCTAGGCTTCTGTAGGCAACATATACTCAATGTATTTCTTTTCACAGTGAAGGACTCTGAAAAAAGAACCACTTTATCTTGGAGAGGGGTGCTGTTGTTCCATTTTTATTAAAAAGAGGTATGTCAGGAGCCTGGCTGATAGATTAGAACACCAGAAAAATAAAAGGGATTTAGGGCAATGTAAGACCAAATGCAGTCATGGAAATCACTGTCGTGAGGTGGATAGATGGGATACGTTTTCAAAAAAACACTGCAAGAATGATGGGTTAAAGCTTTGTTAATATTCTCCACATGTTATAGGCCAGAATCAGTGGACCATTTTTATGTTGTGTTTTCCTGTAGTAAGCAGTGTTTCCTGTTAGAATTTGAGCTCTTTTGTTTCTATTTTATTTTTCTTAATGAAGAAATCAGCTGTATTTAAAAATTCCTACTTCCTCCATTAGAAATGATTCACACTGTTCAAAAACTGAGTGGAACAATTTAAACATTTCCTGGAAATCCTCATTGTGTTTCTGTGTGACTGTCAAATGATAAAATTTATTTGTTGAAATTATGGCTGTGGAAACCCACTTGTGTGAGCCCTAGCATGCAATTCCAGACTGTTATCATGGTGTTCAAGAATTGTTCGTCATATATATGGGCTTTTCTGACTGTATGACCATATGCTTAAAAGTTCATTTTCAGGAGATGAGTCAATTGATAAGACGGAGTTATATTCATATTATCTCCACCATTACACTGAAAGAAAGCAAAACTCAGTATTAATTTTGGAGACTTTCCTGATTAGCCATCACCTCGAATGGAGTGTGCTGGAGGAAGAATGCTTCACCCATAGTCTGTTTTTCATTGCTTTCTATTTATTTCATATGTTGAGAGTGTTGCTTAGAATAGCATTGCTGCTCATTACCTTGCTTAGGACTTAACTATTTCCACTAACTGGCAGAATCTTTTTTTGGAGAAAAATACCCTTTCCCTCTTGGTTTGCTGTTTCTAAACTCAACAGATGCATCACATACCATTTTCTTTTTTGCTGTTTCTACAATGTTATACTTACTATACAAAGCTAAAAATATCTGTGCTTTCAATTATAGGTGATTTCAAAATTAGTTAATTTATGGAAAACATTCTCGAATGAATATCTCTAAAGCAACCCCACCCCCATTCTCTTCCATACATAGGAAAACTAAATTTTTTTTTTCTGACTTCCTATTCTTACTGCCTTACATGAAAAGCAGATTTTTTTTCTCCTCTGATTATCCCCTGTATTACTTCATTTTAGGACATCTTTGAAGAAGCTACTTCAGGCAGCTAACAAGTATAAGGAACTGAGAACTCATAAATTAATTAGATAATCTGCTTCCTTGACTTGGCTTGCTCCAGTGATGTTCTACTGTGATTTTAGTAGTGCTCTTTTTCTTGAAATCTCATCAGCTTGTTTTGACTTGTAGTGTCTATTCAGAAGAATCTATAACTTTTGCTGTTAAAGACCAACTGTGCAATCCATAGTTTTAATGATTGCCATTTCTCTTATTAAATCTTGGGTAAAGGTATTTATGCTCATCTGAATGATAGGTATTTATTTTAAATATTGACTGAAAAGGCAGTAGATCATGAAAAGTTAGAAGTCCAAAAATGTGAGTTCAATTTATTTTATTCCAGCTTAGCACCATTCATTACACCTGATTTTTTTCCTGTTCTGTAAACAGTAAATGTATTGGGCACTGAATCAAAACCAAACCTAACCTGTAGTTACACCTTTACAAGGAGTATATTAACTTGTCAGAAGTTCATTGAAATTATCATCTCTGAGTGTTTTAATGAAATTATTTTGACACATAGGCATAAGAAGCAGCAGAAGGATACAAGAAAACCATAAGTTAATTACTTGAACTTAGAAACCTCAGCTGAAATATCAAAAGAAAAAAAAATAGTGTTTATTTTTGCTTCAATACTTCTGACACTTCTCACAGATATATCTTCTTTTCCTGTGGTGCTACAAAAGACCTTTTTGGGACATGAAATATTGTGAGAAAAACAATGCTCTTACATTAAACATCTTTATTAATATGGATATTCTGTGATTTAGCTTCAAAACATGATGTTTTGGAAGACAAAGTACAACCAGAATTTAGAATGAATGTGAGAAATAATTACTTGGGGATGGATACTTCACTGACAATTTGAGTTTCATCCTTATTCAAACTGAATTTCCTTTGAGAAAGCTTAAGGCCATCAGTCTATTATCAGACAACAAAACTGACTATTACTCATTTGAGTTGTTTTTTTTTTTTTTATTAAATCTGAAAGAAGTATGGTGAACTAATGCATTTGTAAACTAAGCCTGCAAAACCACAGCAGATTGATAGTCATGCTTAATTTGGTAGGAAAAAGAGCTTCAGTGCAGTTTGTGTTTTCTGATCTTTTTTTTTTCTAACATACCTCAGTTCTCATTCCTGTCACCTTTCTTTTGTCACTTTCTGGTTTCTATTGCTCCTTTATAGTGTATGTTATATTCTTTGTTCAATTCTAGATTGAATTAAGGTAGTGTAAAAGCAATGGTGGTAGTGGTAGGGGATTCACAATTGGCTTATGTGCCCTTGTTGGCCAGCTGCTCTCTATACACCCCCTAATATTACAGTTGCCACGAAATTGTTTTCATGGCAAAATCTTTGAAAGCTGGAGGGAAAGTCTGATGTGCATGACCAGGGATCCCGTGTCTGACAGTGGTAGAACTGAGCAGATACGGGATTTACCCTGAAACAAGGGACACGAGTGGACCGAAACTCTGCAGGGCTTTTTTAAATTCAGTGCATTAAGTGAAGCGCAAGCTCATATAGACAATATGGATCTGGAAGAACATAATAAGCAGGACAGAACCACAGCTTCTTTGTGCCTATGTCAAACCTTGACACAGTTACCTGGGATATCACAAGAGTGACAGTACTTCAGCTAGG
This sequence comes from Harpia harpyja, assembly GCF_026419915.1. NCBI lineage: Eukaryota > Metazoa > Chordata > Aves > Accipitriformes > Accipitridae > Harpia > Harpia harpyja. Next base: position 19,739,521 of record NC_068957.1, on the reverse strand, counting down.
TCAGATTTTGGCCGGGGGGGAATTGTGTTTATCAGGCATTTCTTCATTCTCTTCAGTCTTCACTCTGCTGACTACTGGTTGGGGTCTGCAGCTGTGCTAATCTCTATTCTGTATCAGTGACAACTTCCTGATCTCTGAACCTCCATTTTATGTGTATAGTATTGCTTTCCTCCCCTTCTGCTCTTTAAAATGCTAATGATATTTATTTGTTTATTTTGCCAAAAAAGGCTTCTGAGGGAACAGCCGGGCCCCACAAAAGTAATAGATACTAATTAAGCTAATCACACATTAATAAATTGCTTTTCTAGAGGTTTAAAATCTCTGTACGTTTTAAAGTTAAAATGAATCCTCTTCCCAGTGACATGTAAATGAGGAGAGGTTATGATTCAGAAAATAGTAGTAAAACCTGTAGCCTCTGTCTCATTAAGTTTTTTTGGTATAGAACCATAGTAATCAGTGTTGCTTGGGGCTGAAACAGAAGTCCAGTATTATGATTAAGGCTATGTTTATGCACATATTTTGAAAGAAAACTCCAGAGAACAGGACACAGCAAGATTGTACATCTGGTCAGTTCTTCCGAGTGGGCTGGTAGGTTACAGGAATCCAGCAGAAATCCAGCTGATCGGTATTAGTCTGAATATGCTACTCAGTCACAGCAGAAGCACCACTTAGGTAGATTCAGCATTACATTTTTCCTTCCGATGGTTGTATCATTAGGATTTTGCTTGAATTTCAAATGTTAAATATACTATTGATACAATAACATGAAATGATTAATGGCCTATCCTGGGAAACGTGTCATGTCAATAAAACTGGTTTTTTTAATAGCACTGTTGCAATTCCCCAGTTGAAAGAATTTCAAGAGTCAGTTAAGACAAACCCCATTTTTCATTATAGAAATTCCTTAGCAGTTCTGTACCTGAGCACAGGGGACAGAATGAGCTCAGTAACTACACGGAGGATTATTACCACTCTGCTCCCATTGCCTCACTCCTCAAGGAAGAGGCAGTACAAATAAAATGCTGCTTGGAGATCCTTTCCTATATGTCCCACAAATTCACTAGCCAAACTAAACTCTGTTGCAAAAAAGGGGCTGGAAATATCACTGACTTCAAGCTATTGGAATTCAGGAGTCATATTCCCCAAAATATTAATTGAAATATTCAAAAAGGTTTTTGTTTCCTTTGCCTCCTCAACAGTAGGAGGCTCTGGGTTCCTTTATTATACTTCCTCAACACTTTTCAATTTTAATTCTTTTTCTTTGGGAAATTTACCCCGAAGGTATGCATTAGGGTATCATGGGCTTTATTTAGAAGGGAGGTTTACTGAACAAAATTTGAAAAATCTGAACAAGGCAACTTAAGTTAGTAAAATCCAGTCTTTTTCTTCTTGTTTTTCTTTTTCTTTCTTCCTCACCTGAAAGTTCCAATGGACTCATACTTCTGTAAGTATATAAATACCGGCACTGCCATAGCCTGGAGTTAACTGCTGGGGTTTCTAGAGCATGTGTCTTAGTTCAAATTAGTACACTAAGTTGTGATATGCCACATGAATTGTTTTGCTGTGTACCGTGGGAGACTTTGTCTGTTCTAGGTTCATACATGCAAATATTCCTGGCCTGCCAGTTCAGTACACTGAAGTAACGCTGCTTTGGTGTACTCCTCCCTTCTGTTGGTGGTATCTCTTTCATCTGGATATTAGTCATAGATTCAATTGAAGGTGATGACATCTTCCAGTTATTGCATTACTAAAATGCTCGTTTCTTCAGCCAGAGCTTGTGCCTCTGAGAAGGCAGATGCAGCCTTCTGGGATCAGGTAAACCTGGTGAAGAGACAATAGTTGATAAAAGTGAAAATCAAAACAAAACAAAAACCTCCAGTTCTCTGGAAACATTGTTGCTGAAAACCGCCAAAATTATAATACTCAAACTGATTGCATGAAATTTCCAGCTGTTAAAAGCTGAACTTGATTCCTCCTTTAATCACTCTGAACACATAATACATGTCTAAAATTAAAGGTCATCCGCTCACCCAGGGCCCTACAAACGTGCTTTGACACTAAAAGGTTTACGATTAAAATATACCAGGATTGGAAGGTACCAGCAGGGCCCATAGGGTTAAACGGAGCAGTACTGTTTCTGGTTGAATGAATACTTTTCTTTTTGTGTTGGGGCACGGCAACCGACTGCTCCCTAAGGAAGAGGAGCCAAGTGTGGTGACACAGTCAGGGCCCCATCCCGCCGTCCCCAAACAAGGTGAACGGCCATGTCTGGGGTCAGTTCTGACCAACAGTCCATGGCGTCAAGCTGGGCACACGAGTCGGTGAATCGGGGACAGGATCGGATCCGGCGATGTGGGCCAAGGTCAGATATAGCTCAGTGACCGCCAGCCAGGTCCGTAGTGATGAGACAGGTCCGAGGCGAGGCCGGGAAGTCAACCCGTGTCTTGGTGCAGGTCTGGATCAGTTGGGCCGGTGGCCAGGCACGGCCCCGGCTGCGACAGAGCTGGTGCTGGAGTTCAGGCTGGAGCCAAGCGTGAGAGTGTCGACGTAAAAGCAGTTCCCACAGGAACAGAGGGTCAGTCCTGGCTGGGGAAGGGGACGGCCCACAGCTGCACGATGGCTGAGTTGTCCCTCAGCCCTGGCAGCAGGAGCTCCAGGAAGGGGGAAGCTCTCAAGGCCATTACACTTTGATGCATTAATGTTTAGGAGGAATCTGGCTATTTCTTTACTTAAAATTATTTCTTTACCAGCAGAGCGGAGACGCTCTTTTTCTTTATATTTCTGTCACAAAACAATTGGTGTGTCATGTTGCATTATGTCATATCAGACGGTGAAACACAAGCTGACATACTGTATCCGAAAGGTATTTGAACATATCATGTCAGAAACTGGAAGAAAGAATAAACGCTTTTGCTCTCTCTGTCTTGGCAGAAGTTGTTGTTTTCCACTCTTGTTTTAATTCCCCTGGATTGCCAATTTTTAAAAAAATATATCACTGCGAAGACAAGTGCCCAGTTCTCCTGCCCTGTACTCAATGCCCCTCTAATCTTTCCTTTTCTTTGGGAAAAAGCAAGAAAGCCATGAAAGCAAAAGAAAATCTACCAGGTGAGTAAATTTGCTTAAGAAAAAAAAAAAAAGGAAAGGAAAAAAAAGCCAAACACAAAAACCACTCATGAGACATGACCACCCGAGGAGAGATTAATTAAATGGAAAACTTAAAATTAAAAAAAACAAGGAATCAAAATAAACCAGTGCATAAGAAACCAGAGAAACCTGATGCCAGTCATCATCATTTCATGGGATGGTACATGACAAAGATTAAAATTAAGGGATTGGCAGTAAATACAAGTCAGGCTTTTTTTTTTTTTTTTTTTATCCCCAAGGAGGAATCCAAGGCAATATATGCTGTCTCAGTGTGATGGTATTAAGAACCAGCCCTAGGCGTTCTGTTGCTCTTAGTGAATCTGATTATATGTGCCGCTGACCTCTCCCGATATACCTTATCCATGTTATATTCTTGTTCATTCATTTAACTACATACTTTGTCATTGATGCTTTTCCAGAAACTGTAAAAAAGGAAATATAATCTCATTTGTATTCATTCTCCTTTCCCACAGCCTTCTGTTATTCATTCTCTTTTCTGTAACTGCTGTACACTTTCTTCTCTTTTCTACCTTCCTTGATTCTGTTCTTTCCTTTCATATCTTTTTGGCACATTGCACTTTTTCCTTCCTTTTGACCATCCTCCTTTCTTGTTTTTCTCCAATCAGCTTACAGCCTCCGTTCTTCTTCCATACCATTTTACATATTTTCTCAAAAGCGTTTTCTTCTCTTTTCTTGCTCTGGAGTGGAAACCTTAATTTTGCTGGAAAGAACTTTCAGAAAGATGTTGCTTCCCCAGTATTCTTCTGCTATGGTAGTTATCTGAGGTGAGACTGCTTCTGGTAGGCATTAATATTTACAGACTTGTTTTATGAATCTGAAGATTGATTTAGCTTGAGAGTAATGCAGGGAAACAGATGAACCATGGAAATGGTAAGGTCTACTTTCCTCAGATTCATAAATCTAAAAGCCATTCTGAGGTGAACAGCTTTTAGAAGAGCAACACCTAATGACTGAAAATCATTAAATATCCAAAGTCCAAAACAAGTTTGAAACTTAACTTTCACAGGTACTGAAAATGATCTTTAATGGTTAAATACATTCTCCAAACTCTTACAGAATTACATCCCTTCTCTTTAAAACGTATAAAGTCTAAAGGTTTCGAGTAGCACTGGTTTTCTTAGGTAGTCAGGTGATAAATATATTACTTACTAACATCACGTATGTGTATCATGTCCCTCAGAAGTTGTGACATCAGTATTTCACAAACTTCTGCAAACTAAAAATTTATCTGTGTTCTCATTTGCCAGTTGTCAGTGTTATATACTATATACGCTCATATCTTTTTTTCTTATGTGTAACAGCTATTCTTCTGTATGTCCTCAAGCTTTTATTAACCTAAATGGCAATTTTTTTTCCCTCTATATATTCATGTCTAGATTACAAAGCAGTTTGAAGTGTATGTTGATCCTTTTGGAATTACCAAAATGTATACACGTTTGTTTAGCCTGATAGAATTTTGTAGGTTATCTTAAGGAAAACCGCGCACACTTATACTGCTCTTGATCTACAGTTCATCCATGCTATATGTATCCAGAAGGTGCCAGTACTGCAACTTCCCCAGTATGTTTCTCTCAGAATGGATTTTATTTTAATCTTTCACTGTATACACTTTAGCCAGTATAAAGTAAGTGGTTTTCAAGAGCTAAGTTGTTCATTGTAAGCAATTTTCTACTCTTAAATTCAATGTTCACATTAATTAAATTTTACTCTGTATTATTTAATAAATCCCCACAAGGAAAGCTTATGATACTTATGGGTTCTTTGCTGATCTTATCAATAAAGTGATATTATCTGTGCTGCATCCACCTACATTTCAGTTACGTAACTATGGCACTTCAATATTTGTCCTAGACAGATGTTGTCTAGCAAAACTCGCTGCAACAGTTTAAGATGAGAGTAACCCCAGCGTTCTGACCCTCCTCTCCACTGAGTGCAGCGGTGATTGAAGTGGAGGTGAATATGAGCCCCCCAGAGGGTGTTTTGTGTCCTTTATCTAACAGCAGTTAGTTAAGTAAGTGATAAACTGTAGAACAAAGTAAAAGTAATTTCTCTGTCAGTCATTACCTTTGTGATTTCCTTTGCTCTTCGACATTTTTTATTGCGTTTTCTATGCCTTTTCTTACAACAGCATAGCATATCTTAGGCTATCGCTACTCTTGCTATTCTCATCGTTTTCCTTTTTTAAAAATTATGGTTGGTTTGGCACTGAGTGCTTTTGTCTTCTGGATACGAAACCCAAATGTTTTTCAAGGTCAAACCATGAAATACGGATTTAGTTTCCACTTGGGCACTTGAAACTGTAATCAACACATAGCTATTACTAACTTTAAAAAAATGTTCCTATTACAAGTGAAACATGGAAAAACATTTTTTGATATCCTTCTGTAATTACAAACTTTTACCAGTCCCAGCTGCAGAACTACTATGCTTTTAGACCATTTAGTAGAAAGTGACATTTCTGAACAAAACGTGACATTCAGAGGTTAGATTCTTGTATATCTTATGCACAATAAGTTATACAATAGAAGCATTACAGCTGCACTCTAAGCAGAGGATTTAACACATTTACTGCCCCCGTGACAAGGAAAAGATAGGAACGAATTAAATGTATGTGTCACACAAATTTGGTATTTAAGAATAAGAAACATTCTTCTGGCAACTAGGAAGCAGTAAGAGGGAAGACATCTGAGAACTGCACCTTGTAATAGTCAAGGACTTTGCTTTCTTTTTATGTTGTTTTTTAGTTTTGTGCTAGAAAAAATAAGTTGAACTCCAGGGTAAGGCTGAGTGTGTACTTGTGTAATCTGTGCACAGATGCTCCCTCTTACCTGCAAGTTTCATTTTACTGTAAGACAGGCAGAATAAACAACTTTCCTTGAACCACTAAAGTCTCCAAACTGTGTCAGTGAGACATTCATAACCAAATCACATTATTTTTGTATTTCCTGGACTTTATATTTGTTTTATGTATTGTGTATTTGGATACTTCTCATCAGTTTAAAGTTAAAAGTGTAACTTGTGTAACAAAGGCTCGTTATAAAAGAAAAATCAAAAGCAACACACTGCAATTAAAGAGTGTGAAATGGCAAGACGGTTCTGTTTTCAAGAGGTTGCTTACTCTATCAACACATCGTATAAAGTGATGCTTGTATAGCTGCTGCAAGTCTCTGGTGTGTGTAATATACACATCATAAAAATACACATTTTGGAAAACAAAGTGGCACTTATTAAAGATGGAAATGTGTAGAAGTCACTGGAGAGAAAAAACACAAAGGGCCTGTGTGCACCTTCCCTTGATTTTGAATAAAATTGTGAAAACAGGAACAGGGTAAAAAGAGAGCTTGCAACAGATACACGTATGCACTGAGTATTATGATTCCATACGCACTCCTTTAATTCCAGGAAAATTGTTGCAAAGAGTGACAGAAAAATCAGATGACAGACTTGGCTGTGGGATAGAAATAAGAGCATTGGTTCTGCTCAAGCGTTGAATGAAATGCAATGTTAATGAACCATTTTCTAGTATCACTTGTTGTTCTCTTACCAATATTTGATACTTCTTTTGTACTTATTTCTTGGCAAAAATTTGATGGTGCTTTGGTACTTTCTTTTGGCATATAAAACATCTGCATGCCAGTGCTGTACAGCTGTGTATTCTTTACTGAGCCATGCTGCAAAACCTATTGCATCTTCTAAGCAATTTTGAGTATTGAGAGCTAAGTAATGAAGCCAGAGACATAAAGCTTGGTAAATTTTTTGAAAACAAACAAACAAACAAACAAAACCCCCAAACCTAAAACCCCCTCTGAACTACTGTTTAGTTCTGTATCTCTTTATTCCAAATTAATTACTCTGCTAGCTAAGTTTTGGGTTGGAGCATGGGGTGCAAATGGCATATATGGCCACAGTAGTTTTCAGAAGTGTCCTGGATATCACTAAAGAATCAGTACTACCAGGAGAATCTGCCTACTCGATATTTGGTTGCTTTTTCTAATTGCAAAGTCTGTGGTCTTTATCAATATTCAGAGAGTCAAACCATTCCCCCCAAAAGATTAATAGAATCCCCTTACCTATAGAAAAGAGGTCTAAATTTTATTTTTTCAAAGTAATCTAAGAATAAATTCTTTTTATATAGATTTTTTTTCTGAACCTCTATTGAAGCATTTGAATTGTGCTTATGGAGGTACATTTATAAGAAAAAGTATTATCTTTTATTAGATCACATAATATATCTTGAAAAAGAAGCATCTCAGGCTCACAAATGCTTTTTTGGCCCCTCCCTGTAGGGATATGGAAAACAATCTTGCTGGGAGGAAGAGAGCTCAAGGGAGAATATAGATGTCCTCTTAATCAGGACATAAAAAAGAAAGGAGAAGCTATGATGTGACAGTGACTGGTGGAAGAAAATCTGGCAAACAGCAGAGAGAAGATTGGGAGATATGACAATTTAGGGAATGTATGTATAATTTATGAATCCAGACTTATTTTATGAATTTCATGTACCACTCTATTCCTTGGTCTGTATTTAATTTGCCAGTTGCTGGCTGGGACTATGTCACAGATCACACACTCTATGCGAGAACAGATACAAGAGTAATCTAAGAAGCGGTAACATGATATGATTTTTTCTCAGTAAAGCATTGAATATGCTAAATAGACTGGTTAAACTAAAGGAAATGGATCGTCTCAGGTTGTCTGCTTCTAAATTAGAACAATGGAAATTGCCTGGTGAGAAAACAGATGAGAAAAGAATGCATGTTCTCAGAGCTGGGGAGCTATCTGAACGAGCGTGAGAAAGCTGGTCTTGAACAAATGAGAGAAAGCTTGCTGAGAGAGCTTGCAGGCTCATCAGGAGGACAGTGAGGCTTTGATACCATGGAAGAATTGTCCCAAAACTTCAGTGTCTTACAGGGCATCAATGGTCCCAGAGAGAAGGTTTGTATTTCCAGGATTTTTGTTTGCTTAATTGCTTTTTATCTGGGGAATTGTAAGTCTAGGTGCTTTCTCCATTAACATGACATGTATAATAATATGAATTTATAGTCTCCACTTACTTTCTAAGTACTGTACAGTCTCAGAAGATGAAACTATAAACTGCAGTAGTCAGGAGGGGAAGCTTTATGCCATGGAGAGGTTAGAACTAGCCTTAGAGTTCTTGATTATAGACTCTGAAGGCTGCCTGAGAATAGGCACCAGCACCTCTATGTTGCATATGGTCAGTGGGCATCAGTGGGTTCAGTTTCAAAGCACAGCAGCAAAGGCATCATGACCAGGTCTATTAAGAGAGGGAAGGGAGATTCAGATAAGAGCGATTAGAGGAAATGAGAGAAGCAGGTAGGAGGGAAGTATCTGTCACAGAGAAGTTGGTGCCTAAAGGGAGCTGTGTGTCAAGATGGAAGTAAGTTATCTTAAGCAGTCTTGGTAAAGAAAGAAAGATAGAAAAAATACAGATGAGAGGAGATATTTTTGGCAAAGGTTTCATGTTTTCCTGTCAATGGCAGAAGAAGAGGGCGTAGAACACTCTAATTCAATGTTAGAGAAAAGCCGTCCAGCTGAACAGATAGGGAGGATCTGAAGTGGCAATGCTTCTGTCAGGTCTTTGGAGCTGGGGATTGAAAAGTGAGGCACTGGCAATGATGAATAGCAAGCAATGTCCTTTCACACCATACTAGAAATATTGGATGAATGTTTTGACCTCCTGATTTGCATGAGGTTGCTAAGGTTTTTCTGCATGGAGTAGTACATCTTCCACCAAAACCTGGCTTTAAGATTTTGTCTGCCCTATGCGCATAGTGAAACCTTTTCATTATGCACAGTCAGTAGAAGACGTGCTGTCTGCTGCCACTGGATGCTTATCCTTACTTACAGACACAGCCTCATCACAGAACATCTTCTGCATGCTCATTCATGAATGTCTACACAACCAGAGAATTTTGATGCTACTTCTTCTGCCAATCAAGTGTTGCGAATATTTAAAGGCATGTTATGGGGGAAGTGCTTGCTGGTATTGTATTTCTAGTAACATTTTGTTACAGGCATGCCCACAGATTCAACAAGTAGGCACAAGGGTGAGAGAGTTGGTCCAAAAAGAGAAATTCGCACTTATTAACATCTGTAAAGCACAAATCATACGTTCATATCATAAAATTGATTTGGAGTTTGGTATAGTAAAATTGTTAATTTTAATAGTAAAATAAGTTCCAGCTGGTAAGAATATTCACCTTAATATTAGTGGAAAAAATATTTTCAGTGTACCACTGACATGTAAGTATTTCCATTAGGAAGAGAATACATAACTCCTGTGAAATAGAATAGTGTTTGGAAGATGCAGTTCTGCTCTTTGTTATTGGTTTTATTGAATTTGCTCCTTCTATTGGCCAGCACAGTTCTTCCATTACATCTTCCATTGGCTTCCAATGGCCAGCACAGCTGCAGATTTATTCTACTATAGTTGATGTACCTAAAAATTTCCCTTTATTTGGGACCCACTAGGTTTTTTGAACTCCTCCTGTGGGCTGGATCCATTATAGCTGATGGATCATGCAGATTTTTCTGACAGTCTCTCTCTTCCACTTTCTTTTTCTGAGAGCCCATGTGACTCATGTAGTGAGTTCAATGGCATAGAAATAATGTTAGTTTTGCAAAAGCACACGTACAACAACAGAGAGACATGTAGAGACTTAGAATTCTTTTTTGTGTCAGGAAGCGATAAGTAGATAGAATTCATACTATGGTTAATGAGTTGCTAGGGTTGGTGTTCCTTAGATTGAAACCCACTGTGCAGCAGTGATCTCACCTTCAATTACATACCACAGTGTGAACCTGCTGGAACTGCACAAGGAAATCCAAGTGGCCAGTTGCAGTTTCTTTGGAGAAAATGGGGACCAGTTGGACAAGAGCTGAATGCCTCATCCTTCAACTACAAATGGCTGGTCAGAAAACCAAGGTAAGCAGCGCTTTAATTTTTGTCAATAAAGGATGGTAAAACTGCCCATGGTGTTCTCAGATACATCTGTGCCTTCCTGTCAGAATTTGTATTGCATTCAGAAAGGAATGGAACAATGGGATATTTGGCCTCCCTGACACTCAGCACAGATAAATAATGAGAGAAGAAACCAACAGTCCAGAGAGATAAAACATCTTCTTCAATATACCATAGTAGATCAGTAGTAGAAGTAACAGTGGAATACAATTTCACTGTTGACATCTTCTGCACTCCTAATGATGCCCATAATCTTCTCATTGCCTGGGGACAAACAAGGCAAGGAAGAAAGGGAAAACAAATACGCCTAACTGAACCTGGTTTAGAGGGCTGACAATTTATTTAATACTCATATAAATCACACAGCAGAATTAATCCACATGATAGTCAACTTAATTTAACCACAAGATTTATTCTCAATATTACCAAAATACACTATATCATGTCTGCACTGTTTTTGTGCAAACTTAGGCATATCCTGAATTTCTTTGAGTAAAATACTAAATTACACTGAGACTAAACAAGTAATGATATAAAACACAAAGACTTTTTAAAAAGTTTTTCTCACTTGTGCCCTTCTGATCCTTTCCCCAATCGCAACGGGGTAAGTGAGCATGTCTGGGTGGGGGCTTACCTGCCAGCTAGGCTCAACCCACCACAACAACAATATAGGGAAAAGCATGACTGCCTTTTGCCGATGTCCATGTCCAGACCCTGCACTGAGTTCCTTCATAGCCTGTGGGTTGATATTTAAATCCTTAACTATAAGATATCCAAGCACAATGCCCTAAGAACCAAGATTTTTGCATTTTGGTGTGGGAGATTATATGATTTTACTAGCTTATACCATTTTGTTCAGACTTTAGTTACTTCCTGTTCATTTTACTTAGACAAAGTGTTCAGATTTGGCTTTCAATCAGTGTGTATTTACTAGCAGCAACTTGGCACAATAACCTTCCGTTTCCCCTCCTCAAGTACTACGGCCTTACAGAGATTTTTCGCGAGGCTGGAGGACTGAGCACAAGTTTCTGTTTGTGTCATCTTGCCCTGGAAAGGAAAAATCTTTGACATAGCATCCTAACTCAACCAACAGCTGAAAAGGAAGCAGGGTATCTCCACATCAACACAGGTTAGCATATAGATGCTTGTTGTTTTACTGTCTTCTTTATATCTCTCTATAAGATGAATACTGTCATAAGTTTAAGTGTGGGGTTTTTTCTTTAACATGTCTTTAAGCATTTAGGATGACCGAGGTCCTGTTCCTGTGATCCCAAGTTGCTGTTAGAATACAAATATCTTCTAAACACAAATGCAGCAGAACTGTGTTTTGACAATAATTTGTGCACTAAGTACCCAGCCTGGCCCTAGAGCAACCATCATTAATTGGGAGGGTATAGTTCAGATTCTATGTCTGACTTCTTGGATGCAATGGTCAACCAATTAATGGAAGTACAAGGTTTTTTTCATCTTGTTATATTTGATAAGACTTTATAAGTACCAGAATATTCAGAGTATGGATAAAATTCCTTTTTCTAGCTCTTTTGTGTTGTTTGTAATCAGTATCCCACATAGCTTGTCTCAAAGAGCCATTCACAAAATAAGAATTATCTGTATGAAAACTCTTCCTTTCTTCTAGGATAAAAAGAGACCTCAGCCCTAATCTTTATATAAACTTAAATCAGTATTCCTTAGTTGGCTTTTTGTTATCTGCTTCTTCACTGAAATAACATCTATACATTTGTCAGGAAAAAAAAATATCAGAAAGTTCAGTATTTGGGGAGAAAACACCTCAAAAGGAATTTTTAAAGAACTGTCTGTATTGTGTAGCTGCCATATATATGTATGTAGATGACATTTTGTATATATTCCAGGTTATTTTAAAAGGCCTCGTGAGTTTGGCCTTGACATTGAGAAATAAAACCACTTTGCTGTAGAGTGAAGAACTAAGTTTTGTTAGAAATGTTGGATTCACTGGAGATTTTTTGAAATACATTTTATAAATCTACAGCTGAACGTTTCTCCTCTTCATACAGTAGATCCCAACTCCCACCTGTGCAAAACACAAAAGATATAACAGAGGAACATAGAATGTGTTCATTTTGACAGAAGTGTCAAGTTTGTCTTAAATTTTTTCATTTTCCATATAACATCACTGAAGCAAGCACAGTTAAGAGGAAATACTTTAGAATTGCTTTTCAAAACCTAGTTCTTCTGGCAAATGAAAAGAGAGCATTTTTTCAAACAATTATTAGCTATTTTTAGATTCTGTTGTAATAGCCACCTTTCTAGTTGCTCTTTTTTTTTGTACCAGAAGGAATAAAAGTATCCTTAAATGAAAAAATTGATTTCTGTTAAGCCCAGTCTTCGTTCTTAAAGCTAGTTTTACTCAAAGTAGTTTCTACTATCTAATTTTTTTTGTTTGTTTATAATAAGAAGTCTTCCTGAGCAAAGCAAACATTTCTGAAAACGCATAAGCATTTTCTGTGGAAATCCAAGCTTTTAAACTGTCTTCAGTCAAACTATGCTTACATTGATGTATCAGAGCAGAAATAGCATACTGCATGTCTTGCTTAGGCTGGGATATAAAACTGCACTTTGCATCAGTCTTGCTAATTTAATTGTTTCACTTCTGTGCAGTGTCTCTTATTTAAATTTTTTCTTGATTTTTTCAAAGTATTCTAGAAGGTGTCTTTGTGTAGATTCCATTCTAATGGATGTTCCATTTGCATGTTTTAAAAATAATTTTTTGATTTGGAATCTGAAAACGAAACAGAAGTAGTATCAGGCAAAATGCAGAAAGGATTCCTTTCTCAGCTTAGCTAATCCTTGTGGGCATGTTCCTCAGTACTTGACTTTAATTCTGGAACTCCATTGGACTGGAAAGAAGTACTTTTGGGATATGCACAACTGTGGTGTTGGACAAGATCACTGAAATTCTTGCCTTTCATAATCACAGTTAGCAAGGATCTCCTTTTTACATATGCAAAAGTAAAATACATGGTAATAGTGCAGTAAGGGCTCCTCGCTCATGTCTCATATGTGAGTCCTCACAACATTTTTAGTTCTTCTTATTAGTCTGTTAATCTGAAACACAGCTACATTCTTTTAGCTGGTTTTATCGTTCAATTCTGTAGACAGATATATGTTTATGATACCTCTTTTCTAACATTATAAATCTCTTAAATGTCTATATTTTCTATATCACAGAAAATAATGAAAATAGATGAACGATTGTTATTGTGCCTTACCACTAGATGCGTAAACTTAAGACAGACATAGACAGCCTCACGCTTTTGACTTGGAAATCCGACTTTGATTTAAAAAAAAAAAAAAAGCTTTATGAGAATGCAGGGAGTCTTGGCTGCCTGCAGTCATGTCCATTTTCATCTGATATTGTGCTTGTTAATTGGTTGGACCACCTCACTGGGACATAGATGCCAAGCAATAATAGCTTTATATAGGCATTTTGCATAATAAGGTGAGTGGCATCATTTGCAGCTGGGAGACCTGTCACACTAACGTCTTCAAAGCACTGATGCCTCATGTCTTTTTAACAATGAAGTACACCTGTTGGCTTTTCTGTGCCAAATATGCTCCTGAATGGTGGAGGAAAAAAAGCATGGAAAACAAGACAATTTTTCGTTGCCAAAAGAGGTTAGCTATACTGCAGCTGGCAGCTTGGACCACTTACAGTACATCTAACAGGAAAACACTGCCTGATAATGGCTAGAGAGGAAAAATTAAACCACTTGAGACAGAGATTGTGGCCTTACTCTGAGAAATTGGCTGCTACTGATAAGAAGACAAAAAGGGGAGGAGGAACAACATTGTTCAGTCCAGGTGGTGCTATGAAAAGTTAGAATTCCTGGGCCATAGATACCATGTGGAAGGTCTGTCTGCTCCTTCTGAGTTAGGGTTTGGCTTTGCTTTTCCTTTCTTCATGGCCAAGGTCTTCTGAACAAAGCATCTTTTTCCTGCTTTTCCTGAACAAAATTAGAATATACTTTTGCTGCAATGTTCAACATCAGGTCACCACCAGATCTTGACAGTAGCCCAAGATGATATATACTTAGAAATCACATGATTCAGTTCTCAATGGATGCTTGACAGGTGCTTTAGGCAAATGTTGCTTTAGCTACCAAAAATTCTGTTTGAAAGAGTCTTTTGGCCTAAGGGATACGTAAGCCTGTACATCGACATATTTCAATTCAATATAGAGCAGGTGCATTGCTTAGGACATTTTATGTCCTATTCTATTACATATTTGTCCATTTATATTAACTCTTGTAATTTCAGGAACGGGAGATTGTCCTGTATATTTCTTGATGTAATATGTGGATCCTGCAGTGGATATGTATACATCACTTTTTTTATCTCTGTCCTATCAGCTGCCCTCCTTGTATCTCATACCCATCTCCTACCAGTACCTCTCTTGCAAATATTTCGCAGTCTCTCTTTTGAGGCCAAATTCCTCTAAGCAAAATATCTTCTTCCTGCTTTTTCTGTCAGGTAGTCTTTTTCAATGCAGCTGTTTCTCAAATGGAGCCTTTGTACTAGTTTTGAGGCAACGGTATCCTTTTATATAAAGCAGCAACATCATACAGGGAATACCAATAGGGATCAAGAATATCTAGCCAGCTAGAGAAATACCATCTAAAGATACAGGGAAGAGTCTAGCTGGTTCATTTGTACAGTGCCTGCATACTCTCTTTTCCACTTGCTCTAGTGCTCAGCCATCTGGAAACAAGAAAGTGGAGAAAGAGAGGTTTTTACTTATATGCAACTTTCATTTTACATGTCGGGCTTCCTAGTAATAAACCTAAATGGAAGTAAAACGCCTGCAAAACAAACAACTTTCTCAAGTGTGAGAATGACAGAGTTACAGAAGGTAACTGAGGTTGGGAGGGACCTCTTGAGATCACCTAGTGCAAACCCCTGCTCAAGCAGGGTTAGACAGAGCAGGTTGCCAGGACTGTGTCCAGTCAGGTTTTGAATATCTCCACCGAATCATGAAGAAGATGGCTCTTCTTGCTGCTGTGACACGATTGAACAGCTTCTATAACCAAAAAGCAGTTACCGGTATAGCCGTACATGGTTTGCTTAACAAGGGCCTTCCCCTTTTTCCTAATGACTGCTGGAACAGAGGAAGGATATAGGAGGAACAGAACTGGACTCTTAAATGGTTACAGGCTTTTCACTTTTTCTCATGTAGCGGCTGTGGAATGTGAAACCCGGTCATGGAACAAGCTCTCAGAAAAGGTATAGGTAAATCTTTAGTCTGGCAATAAGTAACCAGTGCAAAATCTTCCCCTGGAAAATCCCAGCTGGAGTTCAACCATTAAACTAACACCAAGCACTGCAACACTTGGCTGGGGGAGGCGGGAGTGGGGGGGTGGCAGCGATGTCCGTAACTGCTACAAAAGCAGCACGCAAAGTTGCACTTGCTATTATAAATGTAACTGTATTTTCTGGTTGGGAAACTGTGAATACGTATTTTCTTGTATTAGAGATAGGTCTTAATATTGAAGTTTAATTTAGGTCCTTGCATATTTAACAGTCCTCTGTGTTTAAAAATGCAAATAATAACTTTTAAAACATTCTGAATTTACTTCATCACTGATATTTATACTCCAAACCTGGGATATTTTACAGGTTCTTAGATTAACTTTGCAGACAGCTTGTAAGTGAGTGTGGGTTACTTGTGTGGTCTGGTCACACGTTTTGACAATCTGTTGCCAGAATATCTGTCTATCAATAAGTTTAACAGTAGACTTCATTTATTAAAAAGAAAAGTAGTAGTGGTCTTTGTTTATCTTTTCTGCTTAAGGAACAAGATAGATTGCCAGTTGGCTTTTTTTGTTGTTGTATTTTTTCCCTATTTCTTTGTTGGGATTTTTTTCACTGCAGTATTTGTAGTTTGATTTGAAATATCTGAAGGAATAAATTCCTTTTTCAGTGATGAGGATTAAAAGAGTGCACCAAGGTATTACTATACTCAGGCAATATTCCTTGGTGTCCTATATCAAGCATTCCCAGAAAGTAAAGATTTACATCTTCCATGTTAATTATCCCACCTATGATTATACCACCTCACCATAATACCCTAATGAAAGCACTGTTTATATTAATAAAGCATTACATTCATAAGACTGGTCTTCACTGGTCTTCATTTTACATATAAACCCCCTAACATTAACAAAAAAAAAAAAAAAAGCTCTACCCAAGCAGAAAGCAAGTTAGTATGTCTGGCAGCTTATAGAAACAGAGCACATCCACAATCGTATTTGACTGCAGTCTTAGGGGCATTTCATACCTCAGTCAACCTCTTTTTTTCCCTCAGGGATCTTAATTCTCTTTATCTACTCATTAGCATGTAAAATTAACACCGTTCCTGAGAATATTAGTGATTGGAATTTTAGTAATGCTTATATCAATGTTAATCTCACTACATTTTCCATGACAATTAAGCAGATAGTAGAATTATATTGTAAGAGTCCTGTGACATCCATATTTCTCAAATACTTGTCCTCTGTACTTGTACATGAGACTTTTAAAAAGAACCCAAACTATTTCACTTCAGAGGGAGAAATTTATTTTTGCCTTTTCTTAGTGGGGTTACTCTAATAGTTGACACTTATCAGTGATATTTAATCGTGTCGAGTTGATTCAGGGTGACTTATCTGAATTATCTTGGACTATCTCTTTAAAATAAATCTGTCATATATTCATAAACAAATATAGAGGTCAGATAATGTTAGTTGTCAGGTCTGACTATGCCCTGACTTTTATTTTAAAGCACAGAGAGACCAATGTTAATAAGAGAACAGAACGGCTGGATTTAAATTATATGCCTTTTGTCCTTTTCTTATGTGCAAATCCTGCCTGCTTAATTTGACAATAAATTAAGCACTGGTGTTAAAACTAGATTTTGATTGAGACTGAAGGAACGATATCCCCGTTAAGAAGAAATGATTGCAATGAAGAGGTCTGGTTCATTCATCTTCACCTTAATTGAGCTTTATGACTATGGATTTAGATTGAACCCAGTCGCTTCCTATCAAAGATCAGTATCAACAAACGGTGTGATTTTAGGATACCTATGAAAAGATGCTTAAATTGTGTATTTCCTTCTTCATTTTCTCTTTTGCCTACCACTAAGTTGCCATGGCTTACCCATGGTGCCCTAAGTCCTCCTGGGTGATGAGAAGGGAACTGGCTTTGTGGAAAACGGAGGCACGCTGGATGCTCTCCGACAACTGAAGAAACATTAGATAGGTAGCAGCCTAGGAAACTTTCAATTCCAACTCTTTTCTTTTTTTGGCAGTTATCTTCCAGCAGAAAAATAGTGTCAAAGGCAGCCACTAGAATAATGCAGAGATGAGAGTTTGTGAAACGGAAATGCAAATAAATAGGCTGTGAAAATCGCTCTCTTCTATTGTCCCCCCATATAAAGTCTCTGGCCAGTCTCTGAAAGGGAAAAAAAAAAAAAATTATATAAAAATACTATTTAAAAAAAAAAATAAATATGCATATAAAAAAAAGAGATATAAGTGTAATATCTCAAGAAATTTGTAATACTCAGAATTAATTTCTTAACAGAAAAGTAAAATGATATAATAATATACTTTACTAAAGCTGTTCCATGGCAGAAAGCATGATTAAGAAAGACCAGTTTTCATCCTATGAATTGTATTTTAAAATTAAATTTTAATGATGCAGTAATGCTGTCATCCATGTTTCCTATATTTTTCGTAAGTAAATTGGTTACCTTTCTAATCTTTTTACAAACTGGATTTCTATCCTATGACAAAACTGAAACTAGTGCTTTTCCCAAATTACTCAATTACAGAAATTCAAGGGAAATTCCTGACAGATTTAATTTTCACTCCACATTTGTGTTTATAGAGGTTTTTCCTGGTTCTTGTTTCTAAAATGTACCTCCTGGTGAACATTAGTTACTGCTGAACCCATATAAGCAGACATTTATTGACACTGTTACAACAAACTTAGTGCCTGCAAAAGAGAGCTTGTTTATACATTTTAACATGTCTATTTATCTTTGTATTTCTGTCAGAGTCCGTAAACAACCTGAATAGCTCTCTTTTATAGACTGTAATGACTTGAGTGGAAGAGCTTGGCAATTTTTTTAATTAATTCCATTAAATATTAGTGCATATGCTTGGCAAGAGATTTACGATCACCGGAAACAACCCTGGAGTTGATTTGTTGCCCTAAATGAGTAGGTAATCGTGCAGTTTTAGGTCTGGGGTATCGTTTAGTTTATTAAAGAAACCGTCCCGAGGGCGACCTGTGGGTCAGCACCGGGGCTGGAGTCAGCACTGCGGCAGAAATGCTCAGTCAGGGGCACCCGTTGCGCTTGGAAATTTTGAATCCAGGGAAGATTCCGTGGCAACTGGGAGGCCCCAGGGGCCCCGCGGCAGAGTGGAGGGCATCACCTTGGCAGGGGAGGACAGTCACGGGGCCCAGGTCGTGCTGGTAGATTCCCTCCTCTTTCGGAGCTCAGTCATTCTTGCATTGGAATTCACTCCTCTCTTTGAGAAGAGTGCCTTCTCCTGAAAAATAAGACGTTTGTGGTTTAGTTCACTTTAGCCATGTGGCTGCCCACCTGCTTTTTTAAACAGATTTCTGTACACAGGTTTGGAGTAGGTGTTTTTTGTGGATCTTTTATTAAATCCGTACCTGTATTCAGAAGAGCAAGCACACTACCACAATGGGCAGAGACGTTTCCTAGTGTGGACACTGTGAGATTATCCCAGTTCCGGAGGAAACAGGGACAACCATAACTTTCTGAAGCACCGACTCCACCCCAGAGTGGTGTGCAGAAGGCATAACTCGTCCCATAAGCAGAAATATCACCAGAGGCAGAGTTTGTATTAAACTGTATTCATCCATTGTTAAACTTTCTTGGTCTTTTGTTTCCACTTACATCAAACAGGCTTTTCATCTAGAAGCTCTCATTTGTCCAGAATTAACTTCTAAAAGAAGGGAACTGTGTTGACAGAATAAAAAATCAGCAGAGTGTCATTCTCAGGGGCATGTAGTCTCACTACCATCAATTATCCACTGACTTAGATAGTACTAGTGTTTGGTTCTAAAAAAAACAAGAAACACATCCATTTATTATTGTATAAATGGATAGGAACACTATATATAATTGTAATTCTTTGAACCTTTATCCAGAAAAAATGCATGCAAAATCACGTACGTTGGAAGAAATTGCACAACTTGTGCATGAGCTGTGCACAATGAGTAAATGCTGGAATAAAATGTTTTCTTAAACCTGCAGTGTTTATTTTACACAAATGCTACTGTGAGTACGGAAAAAGGGCAACCTTTCCTGAAAGGATATGGTGCAAACACTGCAAATCTCCTTTGGCAACCAACAAAAGTTTTGAAAGGGTCTGAGATAGACAAATTTTTCCCCATGACATTCAAAAGGCAGAAAGTGGAGCAGAAGAAAAGTCTCAGCTGTTCAAAAAGTGGCTACATATGGTTCCCAACTAATCTTGTAAGCTCAAATTTTGCTAATTCTAAACAAAAACATCTAAACAAAGTCTTAAAGAAGAATCTCTAAAAAAAGTTTGGTGGAAATGGTGTCACTGGAACATGTACAAGTATTTGGACATTATATAGCAAAGGATAAACTTGTGCTGGCAGAAGGTTGGATAATGGAAAGATCAGATCAGCTGTTTCCTTTACTAATTTACATTAATTTGATTTTATAAACTACAGTCTGATTGAAGAGATTGCAACACTATAAGTATTATATGCTTCTTGGATCTTTAAATTTCATAGCTGCCAATAAATCTCACAGTTAGTTGTCTTAGAAATCCTCCCAGTGGTATATTCTTTTTGAAAGTGAATTTAGTGTGTTAAGAATCTTGGAGGGACAGCTCTGAAACAGCTATAGGAAAGGGGTGGTTCTTTTTCTAGACCACCTAGTTAGTCTGTTTTTATCTTGCCTTCTAGGCTTGCAAACACAATTTAGTCTCTATGCCAACTTACTCCTTGACCTTCTGCTGAGAATGACACTAGTAACACCAATTCTGGTGATAGTTTGTGTTGTGGATATTTATCCACTAAAACTCTGGACCAAACCCATCAATTTGCTTCATACATGGTACAAAACAGCCATTGGGCAGCAATGACTTTCAGCCTTTATTATCTAGGGCGAGCGGTGAGCCAATGACCTTTACATGAAAGGCACTATTGCCTGTCAGAGCCATCATAGTAAACACTCATTTAAAATACTATTTTAAAACTGATGAAGATACACCATAGTCACTAATCAAAGAATAGCTTTAGTGCCTCAAAAATGTGGAGCAAGTTGCAGTCATCAGAATAAATTACAACTGATTCTGAGCAGTCATTGAAGAAAAAGTTCAGGGCCATAACAAAGAGACCTTGGGATGGGTTGATACATTATTAATACAGTCTGTTAGGTCATGTCTTGGCAGTATATATTTGCAATGGGTTCAAAATACCTATGAAACATTCACTATTTTTATAGTTCTATGCCACACTTAGCACTGATTGGCATATTTTAAGAAAGTTGCATGTTTTGATCAGTATCTTTTTGGCACATGATTAGTATGTGTGTGTGTGAATACACATATGCATATATATATATATGTATACAAACATACATATGTATATATAAAGAGAGAGAATCTGGTTTTGTCTTTTCTGCTGTTATACTGTTGTTTGCATGACTTTTTTCCCCTCCTACTCCCACTGAGCCCTGCTAAGAGTAGACCCTGAGGCAAAGTATCTACAGGTTTGCCTGCCATTTTGACATTCCGAATAAATCAGGAGGAATACCATAGAGTAGTTTCTCCCATTCTGTTTCCTTACTTCCCTTCCTCCTTCCTTGCAGTTTCGTTGCCTTTATTAACGATAAAGAATTTTTTTACCCTTTTGACTCTAATCCTACTGTCCCTTCACCTGTCGAGGGAATAGTCAATTAGATCGATGCAAAACAGCCTTAAATCACAGATTGCTTACAATCCTGTTGCTGCATGCTCAGAATTCACCTTGTATTCCAGACTCCAGCTGTTATTAGTTACTATGGCACACTAAAACTTGCTGTAACACCGGTCCCCTAAAGGACTGTATCACAGCAATGTGTTACAATGCTTCCTTACATTTCAAGATACTGTAGAGACTTTGATTCAGTGTGTTAATGGTATTGTTGTTGTCTTTCCACAGGTGCTATTATATGTCTGAATCATGTTACATCAGATTAAACAGCGTGTCTCTTGTTGTGTCCCTACATCAGCACACAACAGGTGAGTTATGCTGGATAGGTTAAGAGACCAACATTAATTTTTTCCTGTAAGAAGTAGAATGTTTTCTAGAATACAGCTGAATAGTTTGAGATGCTGACCCTTTTACCTGTTTTGACAGCCAAATCAATGTTATTCAAAACAGTCATAGCTGTTTACGACAGCCTAAGTATTAATAATTGTAGCCTATCTGAAAATGGCTGCTATTTGCAAGAAGGTAAAACACTGATGGTGTTCTGTGAGTCAATCAGAGTTTCAAATTTTTATTTTTATTTAATTTAAAAAATGTTTTAAATTGGTAGCAAAAGAATTTCTGCCAAAAAGGAGTTGGGAAAAGCTTAATTAGTTCTCAAGTGGCGAGGGACATGCGTCAAATCCATATATTCATTGCACTACTACTAGAATTAAATGGAGAAGTGTGAAGGAAGAAGTATGTTTGTTCACACCTAGTTAAGAGTCATTTTTCCAGTAGTGATGGATGGGAGTTTGCAGGTATCCAATATTTAATATCTCTAATTATCTAAGTGTAAGAAAGATATCTATAATACTGTATTGAAACTTCCAAAGTCTTCTGAGATTTGTATTCCTTCTTCCAAGCATTCCTTCTTGCTAAAGTAAGATCTTATTTGGATTCTTCACATATAATACATTTTTAGTGCCTTTTTGGAATGAAGACTTTGAGGGAAGATCGTGGTGGAAAGACAGACATGAAAAGTAGTTTTTAATTCACTTTTATTTTTACCTTTTGGATTTGAGGTTAGTGTCATATGATCTTAAGCAGATAAATGTAGCGGATGCATAGCAGAATTGTCTCTGAGTTTGACCATGGGCTTGGTGCAAAATGGCAGACTTTTCATCATTTCATATATCAGTATTTACCTTCATGGAAGTAAAACCCTAATGTCTGCTGTAAATTGCCGTCATTCCAGGTAATACAGTGGAGGAAAATGGTAGGGATCCCCAAATGACTTCTTTTTGTTGTTATTCACCTTGCAAAGGTAAGTCTTTCTTCTATAATACAGATATGTTTCAAGAGTTTATACGTGAATTTGTGGCAAAGAGGTTTTTTTACGCTTTTCTTCTCTAAAAATGGAAAATCTTATTCATGAGAATTCAACCATCACACATTAAAGAAAGTTATTACAGTAAACATAACCTTTCCTTATAGATAGTAATAAAATGCTTCACAGTTACAGGTTCAGTTAGTTTATTCATGTATCTAAATCTTTCCAAAGATGTGTGCATTTTCAGTAACTCTGTTTTATGCTTTAATGTATAGCTTATTCCAGACTGCCTTTGTTATAAAATCCCATGTAAGATTTTTAAAATCTGGATTTGTGGCATTAATATAGTAAAAAATTAAAACAGAGCTTCATGATTAGTCTTTCCACCTGCTTTTACCTGCACAAAAATTGGGAGCAATGTAGCATCCAACACAGGAGAAACAATGTCACTTCATCTCTGGGAAGTGCGCATCTGACTGACGGAATTACCTGCGCAGATAACATGCTAATAAAATGGTTTGGGCTATATTAAATTGGATTGGCTATCAACTGGTTCCTGAAGGAAGAACGTGTGGTATGTGAAACTGTTATCTGTGCAAGACTTTTTTCATTTTACAAGTAATTCACTGTAATTAAAATAAAAATGAAATAGCTTTCACTGTAGTATCCTAAGAGAGTTTACCAAAGCAATACCCTAACTATGTGAAGGCAGAGGTAATTTTTTATCCATAAGGTATTTATGGAAATATGTCTATTCTTTCCCAAAGCAGAAAATGATGTATTTTTTTAATTACATTTTCTAAGAAGGAAGATTTTTTGTAACAGAAATTTTTACATAGTGCATAATTTATGGTTTCTGGGAAAAGGTGATTAAAATTATGTCCTCAGTAGAGGTGGTCCAAAGGAGCCTTTGACATGCATTAAGATCTCCTACATTTACAATATCTTTTTGACAATTTTATACAGATTCTTGTTCACATGGAGTTTTCACAGGGGGAGAAAGAAGAACACTGTCTAGGTCTATTTGTGTTTATAGGTCTATTCTGTGTTTACAGAGCACTTTATTTTATATTCTGCTTTAAAAAAAATAAATCCAATATAGGCTGTTTTGAAAACAAGAAAACTGTAATTAAAGGCATTGATGGATAGTTACATTAACAGCTCGTCAACAGCTAATCTGAGACCATCTGTTCTTTAGTGGTCTGAAAAGGTTAACAGCATGTGGATGCCTCTACTTGCCACATACTATAACATAAGCTTGCCAGGATGAAGGAATGGTGCTATAGTGCAGGATTTCTGGCAAAGCACATTGTGCTGAAGTTCAATTCATGGTGCCAGAAAAGTGGCCACACAGGACACAGTTTTTCCAGGCAGGCACATCATTAACTAGTGTAAATTTTTTTTTTTTTTTTTGACAATGTGGGTTAAGCACACTTAATCAGCAAGTGGGTATATGTCAAGCTAAGAGAGAGGTAATAGGCGTTATTGAGGTCGTAAGCTTTATTTTGGTGAGAACTGTGCATTAAAAAAAAGAAAAGGAAAGGTTTTAACAAATTACCAGAAAACACTGAGTATCTTCAGAAAAACTCTGAAGTTGATTGATGAACAATGTATTATTTATCTTCTACATAAAAAGGATTTTTTTTTTTTAAATTCTGCTGTGTATAACCAATTTTCAATACATTGTCATAAAATGAATAGTTTAGTCTCTGGGACAGAGCTGTTGTGTTCGTATGGAGCCTGGCACAGGGGATTGTAGTTCCAAATCAGCCCACGATTAGCTGTTTCTGTGAGGTGTTAATGTCAGGGCTACAGCTACACCCGTGCCCAGCTGTGGACCCTGATGATCTGGGTTTGGACCAGTGGACAACCAAACCTTGAACATGCCTCCTCACTACAGATGGTGCAAGAAGAAATGACTGTGCAAGTTTATCTTCTTGGTTTGTTTCTTTCCCTCTTTATCATTAGTTTTCATCGCAGGGGAGAGGAAGTGAAAGTATACTTGTCTAATTCCAGAAAACTGGATTCACAGTAGGGAGACAATGATTCTCTGACTTTCATTGCCATGGAGACATGGGAGAGGTAATAGTAGTTTTGTCCTTTTATATATATATAAAATATATAGTTCTTTAATGGTGTTGTGAATCTGCAGGGTAAAAGGAAATTGTTTGGGTTAGTTAAAATATCATGGGGAAAGATTTCTCATTCTTGTGAGTATCTGGGTAGTAGCATAGCCACGAAGGAAACTGAATTGGGAAGAAGGTGAACTATGCAGGGAAAATGAAAATTGATTAAAAGGGACAATTGAGAAGCCATCTCTACCTGTTATTGACTTCCCCACAGCAAAGAAAGCTTCTTAGCAGGTAAGAGCCTGACTCTTCATTCTACCATCTTGAAGAAAAGTGGTTGTAGGAGTGCTTTGGGTTATTGCTCTCAACTGGATAAAATACTTGAGGGCTTTTGTTTGGCTGAGATTACCTATTTGACTCTAATATAGGCAAATTCACTGGAAGGTGGAAAACATGCTTCAGAAGCTGAAGAGACAAACTGTGTTGCAGCGGCTATGCTTTTAACAGTATATAAAAGCTAGCTGAAATGTGTCAAGAATATTCTGCAGTCCTCCTGTAGAACTCTTCATCCTTTGTGGTAAAAGCATGAACCTGTCACAGTACTTGTATACCTGAGTTAATGAATCTAGATAACTTACGAAATCTGACATGTGGACTTAGCTTGCATTTTAGTTATGTATGTAAGCAACTGGCTTCTGGCTGCACTAGTGTTATGTTCTCAGTATAGCTGTCTCTTAGGACAAAAAAAGAGCAAGGTAACTTCTCACAGGATAGAAAATGGCATATGTTTCAAATGTATTATCACAGAATGAAGTAGAGTAAAAGTCATTTAACAATGAATCATCAAAAATGTCTCTGATCAATGTAAAAAAAAATCACTAAGGTATTTCTGAGTGGTTGAGCAACCTCTAGAGCAAGAAATAACACTTGTATCTGTAAAAAGAACTAAGTGAACAGGGATTATAAATTAGAGAAGTTTATTTATAATAGTGTCATAAGAGGAGCAAGCAGAAGAATAATATTACTTTATCAAACATCTTGTGTATCTGCATTCCTATGGAAGACATAAGAAAGAAATGTGAGATATATAGAATAAGGAAGAGGAACTGAGGGTCTTAGCACAGGGTCAAGCTTATGATGTAATTCGCATATGGAGACTTGAAGGAATAATTCACAGGATATAAATCTTAAATATTATTTGAATTTGACAGGAGTATAGCTTACCAAGGAAAACAAGTAAGGTGATATTCCCTTACAATAACTTGCTTTTATGTCTAGAACACAGGCAGAGTTTAAGTGTCTGTAAATGTATGGCAAAAAGAGTAAAATCACTCTGATGGTGCACATCTAATACAGGCCCCCAAATAGGGAAGCCCAGGTTTTGGAGACTTTTTGTGAACATTCATTAAACTGCAGGTTTATTAGTTCAGTTTAATTACCACAACATACATAGTTAGAATACAGACTACATTGGTTTTCACTGGTTTGGGGCTTTTTAAAAAAAAAAAACAAAAAACAAACCAAACACACTAGGTAAAAGCATAATTAAAATTAGCTACTGAAATTGGAGAAGTAAAGAAAGGGAAGGCTAGTCAAGGCAAGAGAGAAACTAGCAGGGAGGAATTTGTTGAGAATATGCTGGTGGAATGCAACTTCGGAAGACAGATCATGAAATAATAGAGTTCATGATCTTTAGGAAAGAAGGGAAGATAATTAAATAAAACAATAGATTTCAACAAGCTTAGTAAGTGACGGGTTGTGCTTCATATGAACCTAGACTAGATGAAATAGGGTTAAAGAGACTGCAAAAACCCCAACAGTTTTCACTATTTTTAATTCTTTAAATGGGGGGAGGGGAAGAGAGAGAGACAGAAAGTGTAGCAGGAGTCCAATTTGGATAAATCATGAGTTGTTAAATTGTCTTAAAAATGAAGTACACAAGAACTAAGGTTACTGAGGGTGAATACCTAGGTACAGAAATAGAAAGGTGAATGTACAAAATGAGATGCAGTGAAGTAAAATATTCAGACATTATTTCTGTCTGCTACCACTAAGGAAAGAACTTTTTTTTTATCTCTACTCAGTGAAAATGAAAAGTTACTGAGTGAGAAGTCTAAGACAGTTCAAGTGTTTGATATGTTTTTCCTTCACCGAAAAGGCCAGCTGTGTTTACTTGAATGAGGCAATTAATTTTAATGCCAAAAAGGCAGAATAGGCTATAATGCCATCCAGAGGGACCTCGACAGGCTTGAGATGTGGGCCCATGCGAACATCATGAATTTCAACAAGGCTGAGTGCGAGGTCCTGCACATGGGTCGGGGCAATCCTAACGTAAAGACAAGCTGGGCTGAGAATGGATTGAGAGCAGCCCTGAGGAGAAGGGCTTAGGGTGTTTGTTGATGAGAAGCTCAACATGACCCGGCAATGTGTGCTTGCAGCCCAGAAAGCCAACCGTATCCTGGGCCGCATCAAAAGCAGCGTGACCAGCAGGTCGAGGGAGGTGGTTCTCCCCGTCTGCTCCGCTCTCATGAGACCCTACCTGCAGTACTGAGTCCAGCTCTGGGGCCCCCAACATAAGAAGGACATGGACCTGTTGGAGTGAGCCCAGAGGAGGACCACGAAGATGATGAGAGGGCTGGAGCACCTCCTGTATGAGGACAGGCTGAGAGAGTTGGTATTATTCAGCCTGGAGAAGAAAAGGCTCTGGGGAGACCTTACAGCAGCCTTCCAGTACCTAAAAAGTGCCTACAAGAAAGCTGGAAAGGGACTTTTTACAAGGGTGTGTAGTGATAGGACAAGGGGTGATGGCTTTAAATGGAAAGAGGGTAGATTTAGATTAGGTGTAAGGAAGAAGTTCTTCACTATGGGGGTGGTGAGGCACTGGAGCAGGTTGCCCAGGGAAGTTGTGGATGCCCCATCCCTGGCAGTGTTCAAGGCCAGGTTGGATGGGGCTTTGAAAAATCTGGTCTAGTGGAAGGTGACCCTGCCCATGGCAGGGGTGTTGGAACTAGATGATCTTCAAGGTCCCTTCCAACCCAAACCGTTCTATGATTCTGTGATAACAGGAGAAGAACATAGAATAGCTGCGTTATATGTTTTCAAGTTAGTTGGTCCACATTATATTGATCCAACAGGCTGAATCAATCTCAGAGCCATTAATAATCATCTTGGAGGTGTTGGAGGATAGGTGAGGCTATGGAAGACTGAAACTGGCATCCATGATTTTTTGAAAACATAACAGCAGGAGAATTACAGGTGAGGCAGCTTAATTTCAATTTCAGGAAAGACAGGAAACCAAACATACTACTTGTGAGCGCCTATAAGATAACAAGAAACTGTCAACATGGGTTTGTCCAGAACAAATCTTATAAAGCCAAACTAATTTTCTTCTATGGCAGCGTAACAAGCCTTTGGCTAGAAAAGAAGCAGTAGATGCATATCTTGATTTTAAAAAAAACATTTTGAGACTTCTGTAGCATTCTCTTGAGTAGGCTAGGGAAATTAACCCAAGATTAATGTGTAAATGGTTAGAAAAGAGCACTCAAAAAGCACTTATTCTTGTTTTACTTCTGTTTGGTAGGTTGTATCAAGCAAGTTTCCTTAGGAATCCGACCTGTGATCTGTTTCTACTGAATTTGTTCATTAATGATCAGGATGATGGAAAAGATAACGTGCTTGTCAGATTTCAGACAACAGTAATCTGAGAAGGGTTGCAATCAGGACAGAAGGCAATATTTAATTCTTGATGAACTAAATGTCTGAAGGAATAAAAAGCATAGAAAGGCCCTATGCGTAGACAGTAATGACAAACTGCATGAATACAAAATTAAGAAGAGTTGTCCAGTTGGAGTTGTTCTGGAAATGATTTGGGGAATATTTTGGATCACAAATTGAATATGAGTCAGTGATTTTGTGCTATTTCATGGAAGTAAATACATTGGGATTATCAAGCAGACCTCGCACTGTACCAACAGGCATACTTCAGAGACACGCCATACCTCGTGTAATCTCATATGATTTGCTGGTTTTTCTTTACAGTTTGCTTGCTCTAGTCTCTAAGCAAATATCTCCCAATCAAAGTGTCCAGAGTGTACAACTCGAGTAGGTGGAAGGGCTTCTTTCAATTAAAACTTATGAAAGTTGCCCTGCACCTTCTCCTTCCTCTTTCAGACTAATGGATAGACGTGTGTGCTGGTTGACTGGCTTTAGTTGCAAAGTCTCACCATATTTTGATCCTTATGCCTTAAGTTTACTGCACTGTGGGTCCTCTGTTTTGTTTTGAAGTAAGCTCTGTTATTGATACATTATTAAGTGGATATGTGGTTAATACATACTCACAGTAAAATTTTTAAAAGGGCTGTAATTTCTTCAGTCAGAGGTAGCTTCTGTTTGATTCTAGAAGTACTGTAGATGAATATTTTGCTAGCTGAATTTCCAAGTACTCTCCAGTACCTGAACTAACTTATGTGACCATCCTGAAAGTTCTGTTTGCATCTACTGCATCAAGAGAAAGACATATACTAGTAAATCATTCCCCATATAACACTATTATATTTTGCCCTTCCTTGTAGGGGGCGGGGGGAAAGGGAAGGAATATTGTTCCAGTGAGAGGTATTTCATCTCTCAACTAGAAACTAAAACACTGCCCTGCAGGAACCTGCCCTGCAGGAAAGATATTGCTTTAGTACCTAGCAAAAAATAGCTTGTCAGCTTTCATACCAAAAGTTTATTTGGTCATCAGTGACAAAGCCTAGGAAGTCTGGATATATTTGGAGCCTAACTGTGAGTGCAGTGCCTTGTCAGTGTCATTTGGAGTAGTGCTAGTGTACCTTGTCATCCCAACTGAAATCTTTGACAACCTTGTTGTGTAGACCCCAAACTGGTGGTTTTAGTCTCCTTTCCAAAGGATTTACTGTATTTTACTTTCAAAATGCATAGAGATTTGTATATAACTAATGATTTAAATGACCAGAAAATGTAAACCTAGGTGTTCAGCATCTAAATTGTAAAACCAAGTTGTTGTGAGTGTGTGTTTTCTTGTTGTATTTTTAAACCAAAACTAAGGTTATGGCCCCTATCCGAACCCCCCTATTAAATTCTGGGGGAAGTTCAGATCTGGATTTTGCATACGTTGGAAATCAAATTAAAGGTAGTCTTCATTTATTTAGGGACATGTCTTCAAATTTTCTTATGAAAGCAAATTCCTAAAGACTTTTCTTACAAAGGACAATGTCTTCATTATAGATTAACGTTACCAAAATTACTGTATATTTTAATTACTGTTTTGTGCAAGGTTTAAAAGAAATAGTCTTGCAGGGGCTTCTGGTCTGAGAGCTGAAATTTACAGTATCTGTATCTGAAGTATACAGCAATATTTGGATATTACAAACTTTTTCTAAACTTGAAAAGCTACATGAATACCTTTGGCATTGCAACAGAATAGAAAAAGCAAACTAACATAGAAATATGGCTTGGCCTAGGAAAGTCTTTAAAACCACTTTGATTGAAATATGTTCAACTTAATTATAGCAACCTAACCTTCCAGCCTTCTTGCAGATGTCTCTAATTTTTAAGCCTTGGGCCCATTTTTCATTTGGAGTTTTTAAGGTTGTTTGATTTTATTTTTTTAATAAAATGGTCATCCTCGTATCTTAATAAAACAAAAATTGAATTATATGCACTACTGGGCAAGCATGACAGGACTTTTGCTAGCAGATGTAAGGTGTGAAAACCTGTGGGAAAATCCTATTCATTTTAGGTTCCACTTGAGAACACTGCAGTGCACTGGAAATGGATTCAGTCTTAACGGTACTGAAAAAGATAGAAGCTGGGGAACAATGGAAATCAATGATTTGAACCTAATTAAAAAGACCTGATAAAAATTCTAGAAAGCCAGATGGCAAAGTCAATTTCTCAGTATAATATCAGCGCAGAGAAAGAATATGATTAGCTGTTGACATTCTGCAAGGGTAGAATGATCTTATCAGCAAGGAAGTCAGAGTATTTCTTTAACAATATTAGACTGTGCTTTTGTAACTATTGTACACCTGAGTTAATGTAAATCATTTACTTTCCAAGAAGTACGGGATATAATGTGTATTGGGTTTCCATGGCAAGGTTTTGGTAGCGGGGGGGCTACAGGGGAAGCTTCTGAGAGAAGCTGCTAAAAGCTTTTCCGACAGAGCCAATGCCAGCTGGCTCCGAGATGGATGCGCTGCTGGCCAAGGCCAAGCCCATCAGCCATGGTGGTGGTGCCTCTGGGAGAACAGATTTAAGAAGGGGAAAAGTTACTGTGCAACAGAAACTGCAGCTGGAGAGAGAGGTGAGAACATGTGAGAGCAACAACCCTGCAGACCCCCAGGTCGGTGAAGAAAGAGGGGAGGAGATGCTCCAGGTGCCGGAGCAGAGATACCCCTACAGCCCGTGGGGAAGACCACGGTGAGGCAGGCTGTCCCCCTGCAGCCCAGGGAGGTCCACAGGGGAGCAGATCTCCACCTGCAGCCTGGGGAGGACCCCACGCCGGAGCAGGGGGATGCCCAAAGGAGGCTGTGACCCCGTGGGAAGCCCGCGCTGGAGCAGGCTCCTGGCAGGACCTGTGGCCCTGTGGAGAGAGGAGCCCACGCTGGAGCAGGTTTTCTGGCAGGACTTGTGACCCCGTGGGGGACCCACACTGGAGCAGTCTGTGCCTGAAGGACTGCAGCCCGTGGAAGGGACCCATGCTGGAGCAGTTCATGAAGGAGTGCAGCCTGCAGAAGGGACCCATGCTGGAGAAATTTGTGAAGGACTGTCTCCTGTGGGAGGGCCACCGTGCTGGAGCAGGGGAAGAGTGAGGAGTCCTCCCCCTGAGGAGGAAGAAGCAGCAGAGACAACGTGTGAAGAACTGACCCCAACCCTCATTCCCCATCCCCCTGCACTGCTGTGGGGGAGAAGGGAGAGAAAATTGGGAGTGGAGTTGAGCCTGGGAAGGAGGAAGGGGTGGGGGAAGGTGT
The DNA here is from genome assembly GCF_026419915.1 of Harpia harpyja. NCBI lineage: Eukaryota > Metazoa > Chordata > Aves > Accipitriformes > Accipitridae > Harpia > Harpia harpyja. The sequence goes on along the minus strand of NC_068957.1, from coordinate 19,708,006 downwards.
TTTAAGATTTAGTTTTTATTTCTTATTATCCTACTCTGATGTGATTGGTAATAAATTAAGCTAATTTCCCCAAGTCAAGTCTGGTTTACCAGTGATGGTAATTGGTGAGTGATGTCTCCCTGTCCTTATCTCGACCCACAAGCCTCTTGTTCTATTTTCTCTCCCCTGTCCAGCTGAGGAGGGGAGTGACTTTGGTGGGCAGCTGGCATCCAGCCAGGGTCAACCCACCACAATAGTATTTTTCTCAAATGTCATAGTGCAAAACTCACAAATTGGATACCTTGATACAAGCTTTAGACTTTGACTGCTGAAGGCTAAACACATATATGATTTGAACATCAAAGCTGAAATCAAATTCCGGTTATAGGTGCTGGAAAACTTGAGCACTTTTGTGGGTATTTACATCTGTATTTGTGTTCATAGTTTTCAGCTAATTCTGCTGAATTAGGAGTAAATTTTGGAAAAGGATGTTTCCTGTACATATGTATAATGAACCATATGTCTCAGTGCCTTCAGCTGAGCTGTTCAGTTTTTGTACAAAATGCTTAAAAAGGCAAAATGAAGAGATGATGTGATGGCCTGATAGCTGAGAGAATCATGGTCGAGAAAAGATTTCCAGGATCTTCTAGCTCCTGCTCTAGTGAAAGCATTTTGTATAAAGCATCCACTCGATAGGCTGGGAGCATTCAGCAAAGAATAGACTAAGAGGTGGTGATTTGAGAGTTTTCCTGGGAGGCAGAAGGTCCACGTTCAAATCATTTTAGAAGAATTGAATCTAGGTCCCACATATGCCAGGCAAAAGTGGTCTGATCACATAGCTACTGAGTAAAAAAGAAATTACGATCATACACCATTATTTTCTGATTGTCCTCCCTTGAAATGTTGGCTATAGTTATTTGTAATAGAGGTTTTCATGTTAATTTATTGCTGTATTCAGAGATCTCAAATGAATGCCAGTGCTAGCAGAATTATGAGCTGTTTAATTTTGGTTTAAAAAGTGGTCAGCTGGGTGTTACTGATGTTAGGTTTTAGGAAAAGACGAATTGAAAAGCTTTGTTTATTGCTGAATTAACCAACCAGTAGCTGGTTCACTGCTGGACATTCCAAACCCCGGAGAGCTGATGACCGGCATGAGCATAAGCTATTGGCCCCTTCATAATTTTTGTTGCAATAGCTCATGTCTGTATGCTCAGGATTACAGTTGTAGCATGTGTGAAAAATTAGGAGAAGCAGCATTTGCTAATTGAATATATTTCTATATGTTAAGTGGCTTGGATTTCAAGGGCTGGTGATAGTGTCAGCTGGGATTATTGATTGATGCTTAGTTTCAGTCTAGGTACTGGACACTTGACTATGGTCAAGCTAGTGTTATGGCTGGGTTTGGGGCTAGGCTAGATTTCGCATTCTTTCAATTTTCCATATGCTTGGTGAGTAATCTCTTACTCTGCAGAGCAACATAGACATGTCAACTTTAACTTTTCTGGAGTGTTACTAAATGTATGGCTGTATGTGACTTTCTTATTGTTTTTCATTCATAAAAAGAAGCAATCTTCATTAACTGCTTGTATTTCATGCGGTGGTACTTTGCATCAAACTAGTATCCGCTTACTTGTGTGAATAAATATTAGTGTTTCTAACATAACCATTACGCATCTAGTCTTTTGAGTTCAAACAATATAGAACATAAATCACAGCTCTTTAAAAAAGCCTGAATAACTGGTATTTGAAGACCAGTGATGCAGGCAGTTCAGGTATAAATTTAAGAACAGATAAATCTTCCTTAAACTACACTAATTAAAGTAGCTTTAAAAATCCGGGCTAAAGATAAAACAGATGATAGAAACGTACGCAAATAAAATGCAAGACTAACTGACAAGGGTTGTCTGTTGCACAGTAAAGCATACAGTGCAGTGGAAACAGGTTTGAGTAATTGAGCATTGAAATCTTCCTTCTTTATAGTTTTCAGATAAAATCAAAAGCAGAACCGCTCGCTAACAAATGGCAAATAGCAATATTCAGATCCCAGCTTCAAAATCTAAAGCAACATAAATGATTCTGTTTCACTTGCATGTTCTAAATCAAATGTCTTTTAAACACCTTCCCTCCCTACCTTTGAATATTTTGACTATGTCTCCCTTAAAAACTTTAAAGGACTGGCTAAATACAGGATGTGGCTCATAGCAGTTATTGACTTGGGCCCTTTATTGGGATATTAGACTTCATTATGCTAATGTCTGAATTTATCTTTGTCCATGTTGAACATTTAAACAGGAGTAACTCTTCTTATTAAGTGATAATTGATGAGTTGACACAGGTAAGGAGTCTCACTTAAACAGGATGCAGCCTGGGATAATCACAGTTCCAATAACTGATCACCAGCTGATTACTGTGTAAAAGAGCTGTCACTAATATTATTATTCTATATATAAATACGATTCTTATTTTCACAGTGTAAAAATTCACTGTAACGATAGCCCTTTCTCTATCCTTAAGACAATTTATAGCCCTGAAAATCTCCCTGCTGTGGAAATATTAAGTGTAGCAGCATTCACCTACTGCCTGCTAACTTTCTTAATTAAGAGTGAAAATAATGTGTGTTGTCTATTAAAAACTATACATGTATTTCCTTCATGATATAGTTCAATAAGGTATTTCATAGGTGATTCGATCCAATCTAATCTTCCAGGATTTTGAAAGCTATGTTTTTGCCTTTAATCTGTAATTTGTACTGCATAGATATTAAGATTATATTTGTAATGCAAATTACTAATGAAATTTGTATTTTTGAAGTTGAAAATGTAATAATCATTCAGTCATTGAGTAAAAGTAATTTTTCAGCCTATGTTTCTTTAGCCCAATGTTCCCTAATCATTTTTTGTATATGGTTGTTCTAGATCTGCATTTCTTGATGCTGTAGTTAGTTCTGGTTTATTGTACAGTGCATCTGCAACACTGCTGGGAGTATATCTGATGATCTCATTACTGGATCAAAGCCTTAGTCTCCTGGGTCACAACCCTGCTTAATGTTCTTGTGCAAGACCCCTCTAGACTTCCACTAAAAACAGCACTTTGTGCTCATAAAAACATTTGTTCAGGACATAAGCAACTAGAAAAGAAAAAATAAAGCAGTCTAAAAAGTATTTGAGGCTTTTGAGTTAAAAAAAAAAAAAGAAAGAAAAAAAAGAAAAAAGTGGTTTATAGTATCAGCTTTTCATTCTATCTGCTTACCGTGTTGGTCTGTCATGATCAAGCTCCCCAAATTAATCATTTATTGGTTTAGGAAGTAAAAACATGGAAAAAGCCTAAGCTTAAGGTCGAAGACTGTCTTTTAAAAACACAATTTATTATCCTGAAAAGAGAATCAAGGACATCTTGATTTTTCAGATACTGGTCTCTTTCTTTTACATACATTAGATGACGATGGCATTATTTTATGGAATATAAAAGCTTCATATTATTAAGCTGTGACGGAATATAATGAGAAAAACTACAGACTCTTTTTTTCCTGTACAATGGGAGAACTTTTCTGATTTTGAAACTGGATCAATTGACAGCAGAGGAGCAATCTATTGTGGAGAGAGCTAAGAGATCGCTGACAATAGATAAACGGGTGCAGCCTTGAAGTAGTGCGCCTTGAGGTCACACCCTGCATACAGTAGCGACAACAATCCTTACCACGTCTGGTAACTCAGGGAAGAGAGCAACTATTTCAGGATTCAGGCTCCTAGACTTTTTTTCTGTCCTTGGATTCAGGCCAGCTGCTGCCCATGGCAGTGTGATGCCCCAAGGCCCTATCATGCTGTGTTTATTGCCAACAGGTAAGTTCCTTAAAGCGCGCACAAATTGCAGAAGGGAGAGCAGGTTTCGCTGGCTGTGGACAATGTTGAGCATGCTGGCATCGTACCTGTGTCTGGGGGTCTACTCCTTCTTGTCGGGGGTCTACCACCTTCTGCCTGCTTGACAGCAGGGCTGCCACTCAAAGGGACCGAGGCAAGGTGGAGGAATGGGTCACAGGAACCTGATGAGGTTCGGAGAGGACGGATGTACTTGCAAAGCAAGAACCCCTTCCAACAGTACAGGCTGAAGTCTGATTTCTGGGGACCTGAGCCTTTTTTTGTATAGGGCATAACAGTCACAGGGTCTAGATAAGGTATATGAATCATCATAGCAAAATCTGTGGTTTTAAGCCTGATGTGTTGTTGTGTCCTCAATTAAATGCTCCTGATAAAATATATTAGGAATGGTACCTCTGTATTCCAAAAGAATGCAACATTCAAATATTACAGGTGTGAGCTACGCATAACTTCAAATGACAGTGAGAGTACAGACATAATTTGTGTTAGTGTGTGATATATTCGTACGTATTATATCTGACAATATAGAAATGTGTATCTAACAATAAAAAATTTGGCACATTTGTTGGTTATTCTAATAACCTTCGCAAAGATGTCAATAAAAATGGTCTGAAAGTGCTAGGTGCAGTCTTTTGAGGAAAATTAGCACTGAAATTTGATATAACCTTCTGAGAATCTGCCTGATGGGAAGACTGCAAAAGCACCCATTTTCCACCCCAAGGCAGGAGCCTTCTGTAATTTTGGAAGATTTTAGCATTGCGTGACAGAGGGTAGTTTTTCCTGAAAGTTTTTCTTTGCATTTAGGTGTCTTGCCAGTACAAACATCTACCTGCATTTCCTTATCCTGGATAATCCTCCATTTAAAAAAAAAAGGGGGGGAAGGGGGAAGGCATGAGGGGGAAGGGGTTTGCAGATCCTCTAGCAAAGAAGATTTTAAGGCTTGAATAACCACAATGTGAACTTATTGCCACATGTTATACTGCTTCTTGATTTATCACCCTGGAAACAGCCTGAAGTCTTTGTTTTGTGTACTAGCTCTACTGTGATTTAAAAGCAGTAGATGAGTGAAACATATGTCTAATAAGATTAACTCTCCCATGGTAAGAACATGTAATCGGACATATTAATGACTTGATTCTGGCCATAATTTTTGAAATAGAAAAGCCTTCCATGTGAATGAACACACTATATGGAGTTCCATCTTCATATCTGTAAATTTGTTCTTCTGCCCTTTCAAGAGCCTTCTGAACAGACGTTTTTACTGACCTACCAAATTCTGTTACAGCTATTTGATAGAAACAGTGAAACCTTTTTTAATTTCCTTTTTTTTAAATTTTTTTCCCCAGCTGGTATCTTTTTTCTATCTAGCATAAGTGGTAATGGCAGCTCCTAACTGTAGAATGTCTGTTCCCTTGGGAGAAAAAGCCATCCAGATCCTTCCTCCTAATATGCTAATGCATATTTCTAGAGCAATGTTTAGGTACTTTTCATCTACTTCAAAGATCTTGATACAGATGGGTGGTTGCAGTAGCTAAGAGTGTATAAACTGCATAGATTTCAAGACTCTACACGTGTTGTTGCTAATATTCCATAATTAATAGGTTCTTCAGACTTTATAGGAACTGTGGAATGGCCACTAAGAAGGCTTTCACTGGATTATTTCTTGCTTTCCCATTACATTTCTGCTTGGGTTTTTTTTTCACCTTCTTAGTACTGGAGAATCAACAGAGATGAAATAAAAGTGCTTCTATTTATTAATCTAAAAAACTCTTCCCCAACTTTCTCTTGCTTTTAATTGTACAAGTCAAAGGTATGCAGTGGCATTACACAAGGGTTTCAGCTCATGTTGTATTTTACTGCTGGTGACAACTGGCATATGGAAAAAATAAATCTTAAATTTCTTTCCTTTTTTTTTTTTTATTTTTAGAATGGTGGTTAAATTATATCGTGATTCACAAGCATCTCTGATAAGGAAAATTGAGTAATAAATTTAGAACCTACAAAATACCATTGTTCCATGTTCTGAAAGTGAATTGTTTCCAAATATCACTGTACTTTTAGTAGGACATACTGTTATTGCTCATCCTTTTCTATATCATATTCCCCTTTAAATAAAAGAATGCTAGATATTTAAAAAATGAATAGCTTTGAATCTCTTGCAATAACATTCTATGTAATAGAATGTTAAATATAAATTAGTAAGAAAATAGCAGGCCTGTCTTTTCAAAGATAGCAGACTTTCTTTAGCTGGTTGTCTACATGTTGGACAGTGAAAATTCATATGCAAGACATAAGAAGTAGGAAAAAAAAAATCCAGATAGCCATTGGAAGAAGAAATACTTGGAAATAAGATTATTATGTATTTATGCATGTGTAAAGAATTCATTAAATGTCTTCTAAAATTGTAGGATTTTAATTAAAAAAGGATTGTAACTTGCAGAAAGGGTAAAAGAAAAACAGGTACCTAAACTGTTCTAAAGTAGTGAATGTAGTACTGAATTTTTGTAGGGAAGTAACGTGGAAATGAGAAATTATGAACAACTGGTTCTACAAGATTATGGGGTTTTTTTGTTTTCTAGCTCTTTCATAGAATAAGCCTCACACATTCATGTTGGGCCTTTGTTTCCTGAACATTTAATAAGAAATTGATCTGTTGTCTCAATTGTGAAAGTGATTTTGTGGTGGAAGACAGAGACTTGATCAAAAAAATCTGAGAAACTAACAGGGCTTTACAAGACCATGATGGAGTGATAAAACCACTTGCTGCCTTAGAAAAATTATCTGATACTTTTGGCTGTATTTAGATTTTGTATTTATGAACCCATCTGGAAAAGGTGTGTTTACTGTATGTGTGCTTACCGTGACAGTCAAGGAAAAGAAACTTTACATGATGTGCATGGTAAAAGTTTGGGTCTGTTATCAGACTTCAAGATCTCCAGATGTGGATGCGCAGCTCTAAATAAATTGTCATTTAGAACATGTAGCAATACGAGAGAGAGAGAGAGAGAGGAAAATACTGAAGCCTTTGAAGTAAACTGTGAATGCTCTGTGTTAAAGATGATAGCTTGATACTTTTTCTCAGAAAGAAATGTAAAAAAACAAAAAATGTTTTTCTGCTCACAGCAGAAACTAAAACAAAGCAAATGTGGATTTTTGGCTTTGTGAGGAAAAATAATGGAATATAACAATATAGCACAACATTAAAGCCAGCCGGGAGACTGATGAACCTTAGTTTAGTGAGGAACTTGGTACTGCTATCAGTTACAATTGTGGATGCTTAATAGTTCCAAGAATTAGCCCCATGTAACCGTTATGATTTTGTCAGTGAATTGATCACGTATTTCATACAAAATCCTGCAGATTAGTTCAGTTCATATTGTATCATTTCTTTCTGCAGAATAATGGTCTTTGTCTACCTCTAATATTTTGTAGAACTGAGTACTTGAAAGAAATGCTCAATTGATAAATATTCTGAGTTTTGTTTCTTCCTGTTGTTTTCCTTGTCTTTAAGTGAACTTAACGATGGTAAGTCCAAAACAGGAACGGAGTTATTAAAATGGCTTCATTCTGGGCTCTAGTCTAGGTCCTTTGAAAGGAACACGGAGAGATTTTCAGAAATTTCTTAGAGTCCATTCTCTGAAAATCAAACTCTTTTAAAGGATTCAAAGGTTTCTGCCTTGGTTATTATCCTGCAAATGGCATCTTCGATTGAATGTTAAGACACAACACCAAGTCTGAGCATTTTGTCTAGTAGTATAATGAGTATAAAGCAGATGTCTTGGAGAATTACTTGAATTATGCAACCTAATTATTGGATGGTGTTAGATTATTTTGTTTCCACTTGTGAGTCATTCGCAAATCAATGTCAAATTCCACCAATACATTAGCTATTAACTGGTGTATGCTAAATGGTGTTAACCAACAGCTTTCACTTATGACTTTTTGCTAAGTCTTCATTTTGACTCAAGTTAATGGCCTCTATTTAATTCTTATATTATTCTGCCTTTTCTTGTATGACTGACACCAGAAAATAGCCAAAAAAAAGTGTGCGTGTGTGAACCAGAAAAAACTTGAATAGCTAAAAAGTTGTGGGGACCTATCATCTTTGGAGCAGAACCTATCAATAATAAATACATGATAATAAAATAAACGTGTTAGGTTCAGTGTTTTCATTTTTCAGAGATTTTGGATAAAGAAGCCTATGTTGCTTTTCTGAGAAAAAAAGTTTAACTAGAATGCATAAAGTTAACCTGTTATGGTGCTGTTGGCTCAAAGAACTGCAAGAAGTTGAGTCTCGAAAACTGCTTAAGTACCTTGTGCCAAGCCAAGGGATGCATGCATGCTTGCGTTTGTGTGTCTGTGTGTGCTAGAGAAGTGTTTATTAAATAAATTGAAATAACATACTTCTGTGTAGATAGATGTACTTAGTATTTTCTCCAAGTGAATCGTATAGGAATCCTATTAAACAGACTAAATGATTCTGAATGAATTGCGGGAATCGCAGCACACCCAATTTAATGCTGTTCTATTTTTCCTTCCGATAATTTCCACAGAAGGAGTATTGATGTTTCTCACAGTAGTCTCTCTTTCGTGTTGCTTTTGTAATCTTAACTGATATGAATTAATATTTAGCCACTTCTCTTTTTACTAAATTTTGTTACAAGCATGTAGTATAAGAATTCCCCTTGAGCGCAATCCTTCCAAGTGCAAAGTACCACGTATCTTTAATTCCTCTGGTTTTCTCTGTGAGCTGAGGCCAGTCAGTGCTTTGAAAGACTGTTCTTTAATTTTGCAAAGCCCTGAATTTAATATTATTTTGACCTTTTTAATATTCTGGGTTCAGAGTGTTCGCTATGCTACAGTATTTCACAAAGTGAATGAGTGACTACAATTTTAGGATTTGAATTGGGGATTTAAGTAGAAGAGGACCAGAATAAATTTCCTTAATCTGTAGATGAGATAGTTTAAATAATCATGGTTTCCAGACTGTAATTTTCTGTTTTCCCTCAACAACTCTTGCTTGTATAGTTTCTTCCTGGAAATCAGAGTTTTAATTTAATTAGGGGTATTAAGACTGTATATGAAAATTTTGTTGTGTTGCTGATATACCTATGTGTATGTCATAGTCTGAGTAGTGGGAGATACTTTTTTCAGTGCTTCCAGATCTGCTTTTGATACTTCCATTTGCTTTTGGAAGCTGTCAGCTGTTTATCTTCCGAAAATGTATAGGTATAGATGACTTAACAGAACAATTCATAGGTGTAGCTGGCAAATTGCACCTAAACATAAACAAATCTAAACATACACTGTTCAGACTTATTTAGGGCATATGTGTATGTATCCTGTGTCTCCGTCTTCCTCTTCCCACCAGTCTTGTATATCAAAAATCAGTAGGCTGATATTGACATTGGGGTAAATTCTTCACATGAATGAAACAAACATTATATCTTTTTACTTAGATTTGCAGATGGGGGAGAGTTTTGATTTCCCTCAGTTTACTTAGCTTTATTTGATTTGGTCGTTCTTCAGATTTCCTTAAATTTATATGCATTTGACTTCGTATTTTCTGGAATGTTTGGGGCCAAAACAGCTGTATTGTAGGGTAAATTGCATTATAGATTAATACGCAAGTGGACAATGCAAAGGAAATTTAATATACAAAAGTATAAGGGAAACATTTAAGTAAGTCTCGGTGGTTGGAGAGGTTAGGAAAATATTTACCTCTGAATAAGTACATACGGACTAAATATGTACTAAATTAGCCATTTCAATTTGTAGTGACTTGTACACTCTCCCTGTGATATACACAAGGAGATTCTGGGGTCAGCAGCTGTTAGGGAGTCCCTAGAAACTGTTTGCTGACTGATCTATATGTTATTAGGGAACAAATTGGAGGAGGTCGTACAAAAAGGGCAATCCTCATATCAGAGTCTGTAGGGGATTAACTCATCTGTCTCATTGCTGAATCAATCTTATCCCTTTTCCAACCAACAAAATTCAATTAAATTTTATGAATTATTTAGCCACACTGAAGTCTTAGATAGTATTAATATTTGTGTTTCAGCCGTTTTTTTGCAAGGAATGTAAAATATTTCTTCTTTATCGTCAATCAAACTCCAGCGTAGATTGTAATTTTCTATTTCACTGTTTTAAGAAATATCTTCTTAATCACACCTGATGTTGACTGACTAATTTTACATACCAGCTACTGTTTTTATTTAGATTATAGATTGCCTCAGGAAAAAGTCAGGCATTCTATGTAACTTAAATGGCAGGTTTTTTTGGTTTTTTTTTTTTTTTTACTCAGTGGCAACTTTTTTAACAAAAGCTTTTAGAACTTTAATGCTACCAGATAAATTACAATCTGCTAGTTCAACCCAAGAAGAAAGGAGTTTGAACAATGTTGCTAGAAAAGTTGCTAGAGTATTTATGTCTTTGATAAGAGTTTAATTCTCATCTGAGAAACTATGCTAGAGAGAGTGGCTAAGGCTAAAACAGGATTAACGTGTAGACAGGAAAAACTTATTTTTTGAGTGCCTCAAAAATGAAAGATTGTCAGTCCTTCAGTCACTTCCTGCACTGTTCTTAATATGATAGCCAAGATCTAGTCATCAAACGGAGAAATAGGAACTTGAAGACTTGACAAGCCAATCAAGATCATGAGAATGGCTTTTGTAAGTGCTCAATGAAAAACATAGACAGAAAAGCTTGGAGGATGAAGAATGAGACTGCATGGGCTAGTTACTTAGCCACTGTTGTCAATGTTATTGTGAAAGGATAAAAATTTCAGTGCAACTTGGTCACCCAGCTGTGTATTCAAACTCCTGGGTGAGTATTGGAGTCTGCAATAACTTCATGTTACTACGCCTAACTGGCATTCATTCCTGAGTTAGGTACTTGACATAGTTTAAAGCTAGTGTGGGTATGCATGCAAAAACGAGAATCAGAGCAGGGAACGGTGTGAGCTGCATCTCTACACCTTAAATCATTTATGCCAGGATTTGTATTCTCAAGTATTTTGGCCATTCCAGTTATACTGTCAGCACTTCTGCATGTAAATGAGTTATCTAGCACCTATGTACTCTGCCTTCATTTGAGCTTGGACAATATTGTATGACATCCTGTCTCCTTGAAATATCATATCCTTCACCATCAATCAGGTATTTTATCAGTCCCCTCTGGTTTCTCTTGAATTTCTTTAGGCTGATTTAATATTAAATTTTACTATGCTTTCTTACTGCATTTTTTCCATTGACTTTAATTAGAAGTCTGAGCCTTGTGGATCAGGATAACTTTTATTAAAATTAATAAATCGCCCTTACAGATCTGCTTGTAGTTGCTTGTAGTTTCTCCTAGTTTCATCAAAGCCAGACTCTAAAGATAGAATATGGTTATTAGATAGATGGTAAATCTGAAGACTGGAGAATTTGACATGAATTTTAAATGCAAGTTGCTAATTTTTTCTTAAGAAAACACAGGGACAACATTACCAAGCAAGCTGAAGAGATACCTTTCTGAAAAATCTTAATCATTTGCACATCAAACTTAACAAACAGGATTGGGTAAGATAGGAATTTACTTACTAAAGCATAGAAATTTCCACTGAAACTTGGCATGTTGATTGTAGATGTTGAATAATTTAGAAGTCTCAGCAGTGCTGCCAATGCTAGTAAGATATGCTAATTCCTAATATAAGAATGTGCCATTCAGTATCTTTGATTTTACTCTCTTCTCTTACAACAATCTTAACTTTTCAGGGAATGAAACTCAGAACATATTCTTCTGAGTGTCAAAACTGTATGTGATAGAATGGCAGCATATATCATATTTAAAATGCACTGTTGGAAGTTCTTTGTGTTATACAATACTATAAGTTTAACTATAAAATGTATTGTAAATGTAGAAGGATGCATACACTTTATCTTCTTCCCTTTCAGTGGTTTCTCTTGCATTATATAAACATAGTTGGAAAGGAGAAATTGTTTAATTTGATAATAATTTTTTGAATTGCATGGGGATTTCTCACTTTAATTGTTAATGCAAACAATTGCATTGACATTAGCTATTAAAAGTAGTGCTATACATTAATTTTTTTGTTAATTATTGTAGACTGTGATCTTGCAGATAAAGCACGCTAAAATCGGGCCGCTTCCCTTTTCTCAGCATCCTTACGTTTTTCTCAACAGTTTACAACAGCTGTAATGTGTGTTCAGCAATATAAATTTTATACAGATGTAGTTTACATGACACTGTCAATTATTTGATTAGTTAAGTAGCAACCTTAATGGTCATTACTAGCATAGTACTCAATTAAGATTTCTCCTGTTACTTGTAATAGGCCACCAGTTTTTCTGGAATGTACGCAAACTGATATATTACAAGAATGTTGGCTCTATTAACCTGGTGATCAGTTTTGTCTTTCTTTTGACATACCTGTGGTAATTTCTTGTGAGACAAATTTGAAAGTCATTCAGAAATGGAAGACTGTACTGAAGTCAGCAGCAACTGTAAGGTATAAACTAGAGAAAACACCATTTCCCACTGCTTATGAAATTTTCCATTCAGAAATGGAGTTCAATAATACTAAGCTGGCCTTGCAATAAAATCCAGGGAATACAGACTTCTCATTAACACTTAAAAATCTGTCTAGATTTTATGCCACAGTCAAATTTTCTTGTGCAAATGTTCACATACTTGTTAATATTGCACACCTGGCTTAGTTATGTGATGTGTAATTACACTGACAAAAATGAGGATAGCTTTAAAGTCAAGTGTTCGCTTAATTTCAACAACTGCTGAGGCATATCCATACCTTCTACATGTGGCAGCCTTTTTGTTTCAATGGAGGGTTTCACTTGAGTAAAGAGAATTGGACTTTGCATGATCTGGTTACTACACCCTGATAGAAAATGTGGCTAACAACCCTTTTTTCCATACCAATATTCTATTAAAAAAAAGTATTAAAAAATGTATAGGTGCTTATAAAGCATGACCATGAGAAAATGTTAATCATTTTAGATCTGGTATAGAGCATACAGATTTTACATAGTGTGAATTAAAGTGTGTCAAGGCCATACATTGGCTCTGATACCTAGCAGAAACAGTGAATAATTGTCATTTAAGTGAATAAAAGAGTTCTGTGGGAAAGGTGAACATTTACATAACTTAAGTGTACATCAAAATAAAAATTTTACACTTTGAATGCATGGCATTCAATATTTGTCAGGCCTTTATCGTATGTGACATTACAGTGCTTAAGCTAGAGCAGGTTATGCAATAGCCACTTGACCACTAGACTGACAGTTGTTAAAACAAGCTAAAAACAGCTCAGGCCAAGGAGAGCTGAGTTAAGTTTTGAGGTCCTGCACTTCCAGGTCATTGCAAAGCCTTCTGCCATCTACTAATATCAGCAAAAAATCATATTTACTGGGCTATTTAGCTATACTTGAGCCTAATGCCAGTCTGAGTAAGTTGAGTAATGTTGAAGTTTTTCAATCCAGAGAGTATGGCAATACTTTAAAATTAATTTCCAGATCTTTCATGCAGTACCCAATATTACTGTACAGTTCTCCAGGATATAAAAGGAAACTGTGTATGTCCAGTTCAGGAGCTTGCAAAAGACTTATTTGTGGAGAAAGTATTTTCTGGCAATGATGGTTAGGCAGCCCAACTTCCTGACTGAAGTAGATGGTACTGAGCCTAAACACTTTAAAGTTTGAAAAAAACTAATCAGCACTACCTAATTAGGAAAGTCTTAAGCCCGCTTCATTAAAGTGTCTGTTTGAATAAAAAGTTTTTAAATGCCATACATCTAGCAGAAGATATGGCAAATTTTCACAAGATCCTATCTGTAGAGCGATAAGGTTTATAAGATGGTCCTGATGCAGCAAATAACAATTAAAATTTCCACATTTCTAAGTAGTATTCTTCAGAACAGTGAAAAGCAATCATATCACTTAGAAATATAAAAATGTTATAAAGTTGAGGAACATGCCACCAATCCAGATACAGTGTTCTATTTCAATCTTAGCTAAACAGGTTACAGCATAAATGCCATCTCCATACAACTCTTTAAATTGTTTATTTTCTATGCCTATGGTTATGACGTGAAGATTAATAGAAGCACTCTGACTACAACAATAGTGCCTTTTTCTAACATAAGCAATGTTATGAAATCTAAAAACCAAAAAATCCTCTCAAGGAATAGAAACAGATTTTGAAGGGTAATGTATACTTTAAAAGTTTAATTTTTACAATAGAATGTTTTATTCTATTAAATAATTTTCAACAGTTTAGAATGGTTTGTTCAGAACATATTTAGCTGTCAGAATACCCACATGAGGTAAGTCATATCCTTTTTTCCAGATCAACAAATAGAAGCATAGAACTTCAACAACTAGACTTAAGTATCCCAATAGTGAAGAAGCCTTATGAAAGGGACTCCCCTCCCTTCCCTAAGCCCCCGCTGTTTTGATTATTATTGTTTAACTTGCCAGTTGCACTTCTCTGAATTGTGTTGATGCACAAATAAGCAGTCATAGTATATATATTTTGTGTATATAAATACAGATAGATATAGATAAATATATGTATATGACCTGCAAGCTGATGAAGTGAGAAATTAAACAATCTAAAATGTTGCTGCTCAGTGTAAATGCTGAAAGGCAAACTGTTGTGAAACTCCAACGTGAGCTCTTTCCTTAGGGCTTCCAGTATCTCTTCAGCTTTGTATTGTGTTGTTTTAACAATGCCATTATAGTGAAAACAGTACAAACCCGCTAAAATCAACATAGTAACCCATGGAGTAGGAGGGAAATTATATTAATGCAGGTCATCTTTCTACATACAGATGTAAGCATAAGAGCTAGGTGACTGAAATGTAACTCTATTTACTGTAGTTTTATTTTAATCCTGTGGGAATTCATTAGCATCCCTCTCAAATGCTAGTGTTCAAATCCTGCCTGTAAGAGAATAATAGGAATGATTTAATAGAAGACATTTTCCCTGATTATGCAAATGCAGCTAAGGAAATACTGTGTTCTGGGTTTCCCATGTTTTGTTGTATTAGAGGTAAGATACAGAAAATAATATGGGTTTCCCTCTTGAAAAATAATTTCTTATGAGGATGAATGTATCTTCTTGACAGGTGAATAAAGAATGCAATTCACTAATATCGTACAATCTCCTCATCACAGATCATAGTGAACAGGAAGGAGGAAGACTGTTGTGGTGGTGTTTTAGGACTGGGTTAGGTGAACTGCATCTTTTTGTTTACTTGTAAATCCTATTTTGGTAAGACAATGAAGATGGCTGTTGTTGTTAATAAAGAAAACAATGGCAAACAATTCAGATCTTAAATTGTCCCTGAGTAAGGTGGTAATGCATGCCTAAGTTTTCAGTGGTTTCAGTAAACCATCAAGAATGGTGGCTACTCGGGGATACCTATGTCCTGAATGCTGGATAGAAAAATATATAAAAAGTGCTGGAAATGCTTTTTCAACTGAAAAATACTGTTTTCACTCAACCCTAATCACTCTTTGAAAGTTTTACTTTTAAAACTGAAATTCCTTATGTCATATATATTGTTCGTGTATATATGCACATTTTATCTGCATTCAGAGGAAAGAATTTGGATAGAATGTGTCTCTGCCTACTAACTGACCACCAATGAAAATTTGATTTTCTCCAGAGTGTAATATGAAGACAGTTAACTGCTTCATCCTGGTGCTTCTAAAAGGTTTGCTTTCTCTTACTGTTTGCATTGGTCGGCAATATTGGTCTGCAAATGTTAATATTTCTGACGTAGGAACCGTGTTGGGATGCCCTCACCTAAAGTAAGGGAACTCATGGAAGGCTTAATGCTTGGGTTTTATAAAACGGATGAAATATAGGGCTTCCAGAACATTACTGGGTCTGTTCTGAAATCTAAAATCTACTTTATTCATTGCCACAGCATAAAACAAAATACTGTAACTTACAGATGGTCACCAAATTGACAATGCATTTACTGAAGCATAAATTTCCAACCCACTGAAACTCTGCTTCCCATGTGCTCAAGAGACTCCTGGAATAACGCAACGTGACAATATGCACGGGTATGCAGGCAAACATATGATGCATACAGCATATGTTATACCTTAGCTTCATATTGAGCTGAAGGGAATTGATAGAAAAAAAATAATGCTCTTTTAACAAAAGATCTTTTGGGTACAGTCAAAACTCTTTCTCAGTTCCAATAGGATGGCCTAGAGGTGCAACTATTCAGATCTCTATTTTATGTGACACACACCATATTGCTAGCCACATATATGGTACAGGTTCCCATAGCTTTCACACAACTACCTGTAATAATAGTCAATACTAAGAGCAGGACCTTTCTTTGCGATTATAATTACTACAGTTCTGTTCTAAATAATGAAATTCTAGGCTTCTGATATGTTGCTTCAAACCTTGCAAGTGTGTACTTGCTCTCCAAACATAAATTCATATTTCATATTCCATATAGTGCATATGGAACTTACAGATTTGCATTGGACTGTAAATGAAAACATATGGTTCCTAAAGCCAGTGCAGGTAAGAGAATGTTTTACTTCATAATGTCAAAATAGCATGCAAGTCCATTCATATAATCAACACATAAACCTAGGATATGAGAAATACACCCACTATCATATATTTATATAAATACATGTATACACACCAACTGTGCTACTTTAATATTAATGTGAACATGTGTTTTCAAGTTCTACACGCAGACATTTATTTTTCTTATTCCTCTGGAACTTGGTTTAGAAATTTGGACTCTGCTGAAGATTTGGTGCTTAACTATCTGGTTATAATTGTATTGCTTTTTAACAGATATTGCTGGGTTATTTTTTCCAGTGGTTATTTTTTCCAGTGGTTATTTTCTGACACACATTCTTTGGTGTGAAGGCTGAGGTATAAGGATAGAAAGGGAACAAATCAGGTGCCTGAATACAGCTGTCTAGTGCCCTCCACCTCCTGCCCCAAAAGGCACGGCTTTCTTATATGTCCTATTTCATATATTCCAGACATGTTCCTGTGACTGAGGTACCACGGACTATCTAATATGACACTGGATGCCTATATTTATGGGCCAATAATGCTTATAAAGCAGCAGATTGTTTGACTTACTAATTCCTGTCGCTTCCAGTTAATTTAGAGCGCTGCAGTCA
Source organism: Harpia harpyja (assembly GCF_026419915.1). Classification (NCBI taxonomy): domain Eukaryota; kingdom Metazoa; phylum Chordata; class Aves; order Accipitriformes; family Accipitridae; genus Harpia; species Harpia harpyja. The sequence continues at coordinate 19,690,956 of NC_068957.1, read as the reverse complement.
TTGTTCCTCTTACCCCTGAATGCACACATCTGAGCTTCTCATTTTGGCCCTCTTCTAATTGAAGAAATTCTAGGCAGATCAAAACCAAGAAAAGGAAGAGTCAGAAACAAATAGAATACAGGGAAGCCAGGAGAAGTTGCCCAGTACTGTATCTTATGATAAACTGTGATGCTTTAGAGTGACAAACTAACTCAAAGATCATTTTTTTTCCTAGAACTGAGGAGAAACCTTACAAATTTCAAGTATATCTTTCCATTGCCTCAAAACTATATAGGCCAAAATCACTGAACAATTTCTGAAATCGTTCAGAAAACTAGCTTTCTGAAAGCTACTTTTTGGTGTGGAGACACAGCGTTATTAGAAAAAGAGGTATCTTTTCTCTTTCCCTGGAAGATCAGCAGTAATAGCTCTCACTCAGAATGTGAGAGACCCAGGTTCAGTTCTCAGGAGGCTAGAGATTCATTGTCTATCAATCAAAATCCTTGTCCAAATCCCCTCTCTGAACCAGATGGAGAGTGGATTTTTATGTGTATATTCCACTTCCCAGTTAAAGAAGTTGTAAGTAATTTCAAATGGATTTTTCTGAAATTTTATAGCTGGAGCCAGCAAATATATTTGTATAAAATATTTATATAATCTCCAAGCCAGAGAGGGAGTAAGTCACTAACTTGGTAACTCACCTGGGAAAATGGGGCACATAGCTACCAGTCTCTTCTCCAAGTCTTAAAGATTTATGCAGGGTGGAATAATTCTGTATAAGATAATAAGAAAAGCATGCCACAATAGTCCATCTAGGGCACTTTCTCCAGAAATAGTAAATGTGAGCTCAGCTCTGTGCAGGCAGAGGTCTGCACTGAGGCTGAGTCTCTTACTGCCTGGGAAATAACTCTACGGGCTGAGCTGATAGAAAAGACATGCCATCAATACCAGTTTTATGAATCTAGTCCCTTGTTTTCTCTTCTAACAGGTGCTCAAAAGGCATTTTTTCATTTAGGTTCAGATGGAAAGTTTACTTAATTTCTTTTCATTTAAAATCCTCATTTGATGAAGATTTTTTCCTTATTTGGTTTTACCCAAACATTTTTTGCCCCTCTGGTTTAGCTGTGCAATATTAGTTTCATATAGGTTCAAATTTTGAAGAGAATTGCCTGAAGATCACCTATTTTTAGGACACCAATTGAAGACTGCAAATTCAGATGGGTATTGTCATGATCAATGAGGAACCTATGTTCTTTGTGTCTGGTGGTTTGAAAAAAAAAATTAATAGGGAGATGGAGGAAGAATGGAGTCTATTTCTTTTGTTCAGCAATAGTGTGATGGTGAAGCCATTTGCACTGTCTGCCTCTTTCTCATGCACATTTCTAATTACCATTTAGACTAGAGAAAAGGAGAGAAAACCAAACAAAATTATGGGAATTTTCTGACTCTAATAACAGCCTTTCAAACTATGGTACGATTGTTTCTTAATAATAAATCATGAATAAGTGGCAATAACAAGATACACCTTGTGCTGGAATAGGCATGGTATAACTTTAACACTTCATAGTCAAGGTAAAGGCAAGCATTCAGTCTCTCTGGAATTGCCACTCTTTAGGATCATCTGGCAGAAAGTGCTCTATGAGAAGCACAGCTGGGTCCTTTACTCTCAGGAGACTCAGATGAAATACCCTGGTGTCAGACTCAGCTGGCTGAAAAAAACCACATGTCCACAGTTGTCTCCCAGTTGCCTGCAAAATGCTTTTTTAATCTGTCTTGCACTAACTGGAATTAGTTCAGCATTTCCAATTGATTAATAAGTATTTTAATAATATTCAAAACACACGCCAGTCCCAAAGAAATACATGGATGTTGTGAAAACTACTATCGGAAATATCAGACTCTTAAAGACAAAAAATGCTAATTATTTTATAGAGAACACTATGACAAACTAGAGTAATTATCATAATTTCTATTTTATTGTAACAACAAATATTTTAAGCTCCCATTGCTATGCAGTGATACAGAAATTAAAATGCTTACCAAAAATAAACATTTCAATTTAAAAAATAAAAAGGGAATAACTTGTCCTGTTTGACTACTAGATGTGCTTCCTTAGGCCCCTGTCTTGCAAATACATGCACAAGTTTTTAACTTCATGCTGGTGATTGGTACTACTGAAAGCTAAGAAAAAGTCTAGCTCAAAAAGTCAGAGAAAAGCCCATGGAAGACCCATCTAATTTAATTGCCCCCCCCCCCCCCCCCCTTAAATTGGATTAAGTTGATCTTCTGTTCTTCTAAAACACCCTGGTAGTTTTGTGATAGTACAACACATTGTTTCACTTCATAATTGTTTTGACTGGTAGACATGCAATTTTCATAGGTGGTGAGAAGTGCATCTAACAAATATGGTCTGTAATTGTTGGGGGTGTTAATCCAATTAGTTCAATGATGTAGAGATTGTACTGGCCATACTTCATAATGTAATAATATACATTGCATATATATGATCATGTAATTCTTACAACTGTACTGTAAACTCTTTATTTGTAGAGTGGTGAAAAGTCTACGTGCATGAAATGGGGAGTACACCAGCTGGGAAAAAATAATTAAAAAAAAATTAAAATAGCAATATATTTTTTTAAAAACTCACAAATGGGAGAAGAATAAAGATATATTTCTTGCTATTTGGTGAAGACATCATTAAGGATGAAAACGGTGAAGAAAGTTAGCCACGTAGAGTAAGGTAGGCTAATACCTATCTTAGAAATATAAAAGGAAATCACTACTTACACTTACCAAAGAGCAGTTTCTTTGAGGAACAACTTAATATAAGCAAAAATACATACTTGGATGGCTGTAAAACCTCAAGGCCCCAAACTGTCACTCTTCCAATGTCTTTATCTGGATTTCAATTAATCATAAATATCCAGTGTCTATGGGTTTTTAAGTTATTTGTTAGAACCAAAATGACCTGAAGCTCTCTGAATGGTCCTGTGGACTTCCAGATCAGCTGAAAGATATTGATAATCATTAAACTGGACTGACAGGCGTTGTTGTGAGACAATGGCAGAATTTTGCACTTTGGATCATAAAGACATACCCAAGAGTTGAGACTGTATTTGCATACCGGGTAAATTCAGTTAATTCAGAAAGAGCGAGTTGAAACTTATTTATGGAGTAGCCGCATTATGACAGTTTCCACTTCTCTGTTGTCAGAGCAGGCCATTAATACGTCAGCCATGGCGTATATATATGTACCTAACTCTTCTCTTTGGTTGAGCCTGGTGCTACTGAGAAACACAGATAGGCTTGTAGAACAAATTGATTTTTTTTTTAAAACTGAATTTTCAATTTTGAAATTGGAAATATTAACTCCAAAGCCTTATATCAGGATTAGGTGAAACAATGTGGGAGAAAGATAGATGTTCACCATCATCTTCTTCCATCTCCTCAGTGCTCTGCGATGTGGTCAGTTGGGAAGTGTCTAGACAGCTTATTTTTTAGAATGAGTCTTCGATGCAGATGCCAGTGTGCAACTCTGCATCTCTTCCTGTGTTCATAGTGTATTACTGAAACTGGCTAAACATTTCCAAATGAGTTTGGTTTTTTTTTTTCTGAGGGTCTAGTTCACTGAAAATGGCAGAGCCTATGAGGAAATCAGCAACTTCAATACTTTCTAAATATATTTTGGGGGAAAATTTTAGTTGCTTAATGTTGAAATCTAATTATTGTTTGAAATGGCAGATTGAAATCAATAGTGTCAACTTCTTATTTCATAAAGCTTTGCAAATTAAAATATGCACTGAAATCTAGTATGTGTTTAGGAAATATATAGGGGAAATCCATGCAGAATTCTGCATTGCAGATTCTTCTGAAACTTCTGTGCTCAGAGCTCATGTTCTCTACTAAATTTCAGCATTAGGAAAAAACAAAACCAGAAAAAAACGGAAACTACAATGTGGCTGACCTCAGACTCCAGAATTCTTTCAAAAATTGTGTTACGTTACAAAAGAGTAGCCACTATCTATCAGCACACTGTGCAATGTAACTGGTTGCTTTCGTAAGGGCAAGAGCACTTGAGTTGAATCAGGAGATGATGGTAGATGAGGAAAGTAGGATAGTGTACACAATAATGTATTCATTCTGAATATTAAATGTACACATATTCATTTAAAAATCTTAAATCCTCACTCATGCTTCCTTATGTCATGTCATTGTATTGAATAGGTCTCAAACTAGGTTGCATAACTAAAAATAAACTATAAGAATTCAGAGATGGAAAGGAGTAAAGAACGCAACTACCTTTGTAAGCAATAGCTTTTGTGTGACGATAATTATCATCCCCTTGGATTGTAATGAATATTTTCTGCCAATTAGTTTTCTGTATGAACTTCAGGCTTTGATTTTGACTGGAAAGCTTTAGCACTCACATACTCAAGAGGAGAGCTTTCTCTTATGGATAACTCCAACAGCAGTGTGGAAGTTGAGGAAGCTATCAGTTTCCAGGCTTCAAAGAGGAAAGGAACTAATAGTCTGGCTGGATTCTTCCCTTACATCTTATTCCAAAACACTCTTAAGTGTTCTGAAGAATTCAGTTATGTGAAATTGTATTTGTAGAGTTTCCAGATTTATAAAACTATTCATTTAATATTACTTGATATTAATCCAAAAACAAACATTTTCAGAACTGTCATGAAATATGCAATGGTAACCATAAGTATCTATTGGTTATTTACGTATTATACATAAAACTTACCAACTATTGAGTAAGAAAATACGTGCAAAAATGCCTTTCTTAACTGTTGGCTACGGACAACATTTAGATGCATTATTTCCTAAGGCAGTGATTGGTTTCAGTTGATAGGTACTTCTCAGGACAGTGCATGGTGATACTGAAGTAACTGCTTTGCTTTGTATTTTTGCCTTCTATTGACATTTTTTGTTATCTCCACAAAAAGCAGGCTTTTGGGTTTTTTTAGAAACTATATTAATAATTTTTCATCTTTCATTAATTTTTCTTTTTTTCCTCAGAAAAGCCATTCAATTTTTTATTGAAGCCTGAAGCTTACCTTTTCTCTTACTTACCCCAGTTATATGATGAAGTTGCAAAGGATTTTATCCTGTAGACCACGTCTTCGGTATTATCTAGCAAAGCAGAAATTATAATAGAGTCTCTCATTGAGTTTAGCTGGTATTTTACATTATGGAAACCAGAGGTATTCTGCATTATGGAAACATGAACACTTTGAATCAAACTCATCATGAAAATACACCAGGCATGAACTAGGCTTTTCAAACCCTCCCAGGGCCTTAAAGAAAATATGTAAAATATCTTTGTCCTAAACTGAACTTTCTTAGTTTAATGTGCTTATTCCTCTGAGAACTCCAGTTTTATGGAACATATCAGGATGTAGCCTTTTATTGAAATGGAGTAATACTGGGAGATACCTAGGAATATATATGTCTCACTGCAGTCATATCTGCTATGATATATGGGAATATATTTGAATGTTTTCTACATTAACAAACACAAGCTTATTGGTGGGAATATATGGTTAAACATTCTGACATTCGGTCTGGAAATATTTGTCTAGTGTATTCATTCCCAGAGAATATTATTACCACTTTAAAACAGACCATTGGAGATTCAGCTGTGATTACTTCTTCAGACTGGTTTCAGTATTACTGTATCAGTTTATATGCCATTTTATTTCACGATGAAACTGTTGTATTAAATCTTCAGACTCCCTCTTCGTCCCCAGTTCCTTCCCTTTCAAATATTATTTTTTGTAATATTGCTACAGAACAATAACAAAGCCAATGCTTCTCAGTGCTTCCTTATGCTGAAGTTAATTGCATTGTTGTAGATGTTTATGTGGGTACATCCTACAGTTATTTCAGTATAAAACACCAGTGCAACTGCATCCCTGCTGTAGGGGAGAGGTAGATTTGTACTTTCTTGAAAAGCAATTAAAAACGGTGGAGGGTTTTTGTGTGTACATAAGTTGTCAGTTTGTTCTGAACACAAAATGCTACCCGTAATACAAGTCCCAGAGCTTCTGGTCACAGCAAGGCATTACCTATTATAGAGTCACCTGAAGCCTTATGGGCAGGGGGAATGGTTCCTCCACCATCTCATAGGACAGTGCCTGAACGTGAACAACCTCGGTATGACACAATCACATGAAAGCACGTATGTGGCCTTGTCTGAAGGACTGTCAGGGAAAAAAGATGATGGCCCATGTAAATTGCTTTAATCGGCTGTACTCAGCCTGTCAGTTGTAAATTGACTCAATTTCAACTAAGTGCACACTTATATTTCCCAGCAGCTAAGAAATGTGATTAATACAATTATTTGCCTTTATGCAAATCACAATTTTTTCCCAAGTTATAGGATGCATATGATCCAGCTCCATCCATGTCAAAGTTCTTTAGGAACCAAACAGGTTTCTTTCCTGAACATAGTGCTGAGTTCTGTTTGCAGATTGCCTTGGTTATTTTCTAGCTCATTTGTCTATTCTTATTTACAGAGATTTCGTTAGAGTCTCTGTAGTCTTTGTCCAGTTGTTTTTCTCTGAAATGAATGAAAATTTTACCAAATATTTTTCACTCATACCCACTTTTACCAAATGTAACCCAAGCAGCCAAAACCTGTAACTGTTTTATATATATTTTTATATATTTTTATATATATATTTTACATATATTTTAGCCTTGTTATTCTAAGGAAATTAGGTTTGATCCATCATTTTATTTGTACAAGTGTGTGTTTCTGCAACCATCCCTCACATTTTAGTCCACAGATGAATATCAACAGAGTGTCTACATTCTTAAATACATTAGATGATTGCTACAGCATTAGTGAAAATGGGCAGTTAGGTACCAGAGATGAGAGATCCTATTAGTCGTGTAGGTTACAGAAAGTCTGTAGTATCAGCTAGGTTTGTACAGCACCAGAGAATCTACATGGGAGGGGGCTGTTGTGAACCAAAAGTGCTCCAACTCCTGCACTGCTATGCTACAACAATGTAGAAAAGCTTTATTTAGAACTTATTAGAGATCAAAAAATCTTTATCACAAGACAGGAATCTATATGAAAGCAGGCTTCCTGTGGGTCCGCAGTGTGTAGAATGACCTGTCATTTAATTTTGTTTGGTTTATGTAATGCAATTTCTATCTAAAGCAATTAAAGCATACATTGGAGTCATTATTAGTTCTGTTGCTTTCCTTGTACCTGATTTTCAAATCATCAGAATGATATCTTTTTTCTATAATAAATTAATTGTATTTGAATCTTCTATCATTGGCAAATGGATTTATTTGTTTAAATATAAATATGAAGATGCTGATTTATTTGGATTCTTGAATGCTGATTGTATGATAATTGTGTCTCCTTGTGAATAAATGAATTATTTTTGCAATGGTTTAATCTCATTTCCTTTAAAGCCTGCCTGAAAATCAGACTGATTTATTTACATGTGGAGGTGAATACCTAATCCAGAATGATCTATTTTTAGACTGTAGAAACACTCTTTTCAAATTTCTCCTGTATCTTTTTATTATTGGTAATACTGTTTAGAGCACTGCTAATGCACCTGCAGGAAGTGATGTTTTCCCGAAACAACAGCTCATGCAGGTTATCCTACTGTAATTCCACAGTAATTAATTCTACAGTGTTAATATTTTTTTAAAAAAAGAGGAAAGAACTAGAAATGAGGATTAGGCCTGCATTATACTACATACTGTATAAAACATGTGTTTGAAGATTCTGCTTATCTAAGAGGTTTTTTTAAAGAATCAATAGCCTTTGCTAGTGTTACCTGTTTATTGGATCCGGGTTATGGAATATGTTGCATGAAGTCTTCATCAATTTCACATGCAGAATCTTGTAATGGGAAAAAGGAAACACACTTTATGTGCAAAGCCAAAATTTTATTATTAGCCTAATCGAAGTCTTAACACTCTAAAAATATCATTGATTGAGTTATGATGATACCAATTGTGCAAATTATATACAGTTAAAATTAATACACACAGACATTCAAGTACCTACCACTTTACCTCTAGGTCCTAAGGTCAACTGCTTCACTTATGGGCACAGGGTAGAGAAAATCATTGGCATCCTGTGACCTTTGCTGGGAGAACTGTGATGTTGATGCTTTCTTCCTTGTTACTGTAGGTTCTGCACAGGGTCATTTTACTAAACTTATGTCCTGGTTTCAGCTCGGATAGAGTTAATTGTCTTCCTTGTAGCTGATATAGTGCTATGTTTTTGAGTTAGGTATGAGAAGATTGTTGATAATACATGGATGTTTTCAGTTGTTGCTAAGTAATGTTTAGTCTAAAGTCAAGGATTTTTCAGCTTCTCATGGCCAGCCAGCAAGAAAGTGGGAGAGGCACAAGAAGTTGGGAGGGGACACAGCCAGGACAGCTGACCCAAACTGGCCAAAGGGGTATTCCACACCATGTGATGTCACATCTAGCGTAGAAACTGGGGGAGTAGGGGTGGGGGGATTGCCGCTCAGGGACTAACTGGGTGTCGATCAGTGGGTGTGAGCAATTGCATTGTGCATCTCTTGTATATTCCAATCCTTTTATTATTACTGTTGTCATTTTATTAGTGTTATCATTATCATTATTAGTTTCTTCTTCTCTGTTCTATTAAACCGTTCTTATCTCAACCCGTGAGATTTACGTCTTTTCCCGATTCTCTCCCCCATCCCACTGGGTGCGGGGGGAAGTGAGTGAGTGGCTGCGTGGCGCTTAGTTGCTGGCTGCGGTTAAACCGCGACAACTTACTAATAAGTTCTATGTCTTGTTATTTCTGCATTGGCAGGGAATTCCTCACCACATCCAAATTTACCACATATGGGTTGTTTTGCATATATTGCACACTTGCTTTTTTCCTCTTTCTTATTCCTAAAACTGGTTTTGTCCAGTTGCATTTTTGATGATCATTAATTGACCATTGAGTGAATTGAGTTGCTTGTACCCTGAAGTCTCTGGAATCCTCCTGTGATTGTACTTTCAAGGCTACTGCTGTCATCCCATGCCTGTTCTCCTGTTTGTGTCATATTGTTCTAGAGTCGTAAATAGTTTAGTCTGCACAGAGTAACTGTTCATTATTACTAGATATTTGTTTCAGAAATATATATATGTGAAAATAAGCTTTTCCACACATAAACATGCTAAAACAAGGCTCCATGCAGGTCCAGACAAGTCCAGAAAAAGTCTGACAAGTCCCAAGGCCTGAGTTGTTAGCTTAATACAGAGCTAGTGGCATGTCACAAGGGATGGCAATACCATATTCACTGGGCTACAAGGCTATACTGGCAAGATTTAATCCAGAAATTTAAAGCAACTATTCTAAGCTTCACATGTGTTTTTCATTTTTTGCTCATTTTTCGACTGGATAGAGATCATCTGAATACAAACTCCTGGTATACCACTTATTTAGTATTGATATGTTTTGACCAGAAAAATGAATGACCTTTTTTCCCATGGGAATATCAGTAAACATGAATGGTTGTTTTATTACTGAGTATCAGCCACGTTAGTCATGTAACTTGCTACTTCATGCTATTCTGCCTCAGAAAAAATTGTATGAGAAGTGGAAATACATTTATTATTAATGCTTATACTTGGTCATATGAAGTGAAATCCATAGCATTTAACATAATTTTGAGGTCAAAAGAAGCCCTACAGTAGTTTGACTGGTGGGAACTATATTCCAAGCTCGATGTCTCTGGTATCAGTAGCATATTTGAAAAGAGAAGGACATATGTTGTCATGGCAACACTGCTTAACTCATATTTGTCAAGGCTGTTGTAATTACTTAACATTCTTCCTGTAACCTATGTTTTCTGCTATCAGAAGCAAAATTGCTCCATCTTCTTCTCAACTTTTAGGCCAAAGGTTTCTAGATAAATCAAGAAGTGCAGTGTGACTGGAGGAACTCATTCTCTCTTGCCTTGGCCTCAGCAAAATATCGTATCAATACACGTTTGTTGTCATGCGTTCTGAATGTGAACTGCAGATTGTTTTGGTGAACGTATCTCTTATTTACATGATAAAATGTCTGGATATGAAAGAATGGATTGTTTAGTTCTTTGAGGTATTACTCTTGAATGCATGTTTCAGAAGTCACTACTCAATATCTAAGATCAACACCATCTGACAGTAGGTATTAGAATACAAATTAGTGTATCATCAAACAACGGGGGTTTTTTGAGAGATTGATGTACAGTGTACTGTACTGTATTTATAAAGTAAGGTTGAAGGAATACTTGTTCATTTGGGGGCTGAATGGATTTGATGTGGTAAAACTGGAAGGCTAATAGAACACGGTTGCTGCTGGATTGCTGCAAGGCTTGTGTTAGATTGCGGGTTAACACATCTTAAAACCATGAGCTGTGGTTTCCCATCATCACTATTACATCTAAAAATGGTTCTTGTCAGCACAGGGGTTTGAGTTTTTTGATCAAAGTTGGAATTACCTGTTACCACTAAAGACTGTTTATTGCATATAAAGGTTGAAATTTTTCTCTTATAGATGCTATGCTTTTAAATAGGAGAATTCAGTTGTTGCTAATAATCTTTCTGCATCTCCAAAGTCATTTAACTTGCTTACAAATATGGAGCAGTAAAGCTTCTCAGATTAAACAGTGATAATGAATTTCATAACTAAGAGCCTAAAGAATGGCTATAAAACAAAGTATTTATTGGTATTTCTCCTCTCTTTCTTGACACCTAAAATATTTTGCATTCCTAGCTAACAAATACAGACTTTAAACCAAAGGTCATCTACTGCATGTGCATCTCTATGCCATAAGACATATGCTGATTATTTGACTTCTAAGGGGTGCTGTGAGGAATATCTATTAGAAAAGGATTCCACTACAGCTTATGACCTACTTCTTTATGTTGGCTGTTGGCTGTACCTTCTAGTGCTGCAGCCCTTTCACTTCTCACCTCAAGACAGACGGAGCTGCATCTATATTTGGAGAAGAGGCAAATAGGTGTTAGTCATCGCAGAAATGGGCTTCTTTTGCCATGGTCTGATTCCAAACTCTGAGTAAGAATGATGTTGACAGTGTTATTTTCTTTAGCTGTTGTTTCCAGACCATTCTAAAAACTCTGTTTTTCTTTTGTTAAAGGGAGGGATATTACTGCCAGTGCTGGATAATAATTTAGGAAATCATTATGAACGCTGTTTAAATTGTAGGTGAAGCTTAAATTTAATTTATTATTTTTTTCTTTACTTTCCTAAAGCTGTGTACGCAGTGTTGTAAAATTTCCCATATAGAATTTCACACATGGGTTATAACATTCACTGTTTCTGATAAATGGCTTGTAAATCAAAGACATTATGGATTTTAATGGTATTTAAGCTTTATTTCTATTTCTTCTTGGATTTATAATATGCTGCTTCTATTGATCCATACCATTAATGCACAGATATGCTAAATTTATTTTCTGAGATTGATAGTGCTAAGTGTGGTTTGTTGGCTTTAACCTGAATGTGCTTAAGGTGAAGACTCTTTGACCAGAAGGAATGACTATTTGGAACACAGAGGTCTTTTCAAGGAAAAAGTCCTAGGAAATGTTTCTCTTATATTATAGATTTTACATATAACTTTGAGTTATTGATAAAGACAGAGCCCAGAGGGAAAATTTTGCTTTGCTTTACAGGAATACAGATTCTCAGTTGGTATAACTAAGCCTAACTCCTTCAATTTCAATGGACTTACACCACTTCATAGTGTCAATGTGTAGAGTTGCTGCTTGGAGGAAAGAATATCACTCTTGTCAGCAGCCTTTCAGTTAAATAATCCAGTAATTTATTCGAATAACATTCTCAAAATAAAAATGTAGAAATGCTCTTGTTGGAGCAGAGAAACAGAATAACAAGGCTGTCTGAGTTCACACCTTGCTGAGGATACTAATTGAAATTGAAAACACAAGACAATTTAAAACAAAGCAAAAGCAATTAGCAAAAGAATATAACAATAGTGAAGTTTACCAATTGGAAATTATCTTATTTGTTTCCCAGACATCTTTATAAATTAAATTTCATTGGAGGTGTTTCTTTTGTAATTGACTCATAGAGTTATCTGTTAGTGTTTAATGGTAATAATCCACTTTATTGAATTTGCTTAAAATAAGGTAGCACAGATTTTAGCCTTTTGTGTTGTGTGGTCAGATCCACGTATTGCAAATACAGTCTGTGAAAGCTGCAAGCAATGGACAGCTTGCTGAAAACAGCTTTCATACCTTCTGCAATTCTCTATGCATACAGTTGTATGAGGGACAGTACCTTTAAAGGACACTTTTTTTTTCATTGATACTGCTCTATCAGCTCCTACCTGAACTCCATGCAAGGACTTCATTCTACCTGCGTAAAAATCAAAGATGACCCTGAAAAGTTAATGAGACAAATGGGGAAAAAATAGCCACTGCAGCGTGTTGGGAAAAAATAAAATGTTATCTTAAAACTATCAGCTCAAAAGCAATACCATCTAGTGCATTGCACTACTGTCTATTGCCTTGAGATTCTCAGTCAATTCTGGGAAAAACCTGGGCTTCTGGGTTTTTTTTGTTTTCTCTATTGTTCCTAAAATGTTTTACTGGTTTGTGTATTTATGGCTTGATGTCTTTTTGGCTGTCATCATTAACAAGACTTGTGGCTTATTGCTATTGATATAACAATTTGATTTTCACAATGGAATAAATTAAAGTGAAAGAGATTCAGGACCAAAGCTGAATGAATGTTCCATACTGAAAGATCACAGTTATCCCATAAAAGCATGGGTGTCTCTTAATGTTGAGGATCTAGCTGACCTTTAACTGGACTATTTTCAGTGGCTACACATGCCACTATTTTTGTGAAAAGGACAATGAATTGTTTCTTGCTAGAAGTGCCTTTTTATGAAAGATGTAATCACTAATAGCTTACTGGAACTCTCCTGTCTTGCCCTTCTTCTTGAAGATGAAAGTCTTATTTCTGAAGACCGAGGCACCTGTAACTTTCACTTAACATTTATATTATTAAGAAAAAAAGGCTACTTCCTCTGTTGGTGTTAAACATTGAGAGTTTCATTGACTATAGTGAACTACATTGGCTCAAAGCAGTTGAAAATCCCCTAAATTTCTTACTTATTTCTGATGCTGTCCAATTTATTACAGGTAAGAATCCAACCCAGCCTTCCGGGCTCAAGACTCCAACCAAGTTCTACATAGTTTGTGGTTGAAATTCCCAACAGAAGAGAATGAGAATACAGTGTTTAGACTGTACTTAGGGATTTCAGAGATCCAGGTTTTCGTAGCAAAGAATTAAATATAGGGTTCATAGGGTACAGACTTTAAATTCCTCTGCTGTTATTTTTTTGTCTAAATGTATCTTACATTTGCCCTACCTCGGTGAGAGGAAGAGGGTGGCCTCTCTTGGGAGGTGGGAAGTAAAGGTTTGGACCTTTTTCAGTAAGGCAGAGCTCAAAATTAGGCCTTTGAGTCTTTAAAACTGTCTCTAACCCCCATAACTACCCTGGTACTACCACCATTTTCCCTTGTCTTTTCTTGAATCTGTGTCCTGTTAGCTCATTTCTCCAAAGCTATACTCTGTCTTTAAAGAGGCTTCTGAGTAGAATTCTGCAGTCGTAACAGATGCCCAGGGGCAGGATCTGAGACTCATCCTGTCCTCAGGGCTGACCCAATGGGTAGGTCTAGACAGTACCATATTGTGGGATTTTTTCAATCCTCCTCTGAGGTGGTGTTTGTGCCCTGTAAAGGGAACGTACATATTTCAGCCAGTGTTCAGACTCCACTCCAAAGAGTAGGCATTGCACTGAAAATTTGTGATGTACTGTACTGAATAATTTCAGTGCTCGTGCCCTTTATATGATCTGCCATTTGACCTTGCTGTGCCTTTGTTGTAAAATAGACTTAATATTTTCCAACTCAGCATTAAATATTATGATGTGTCTGGGTATGAGGATAATACTGACACTACAAATTTTTTATTTATATATACATTGGGATGAACTCAACTGAACTTCTATTCACCATTCTGATCCTGAGCTTTTAGAAGAAATTACTTCAAGCTAGAGTAGGTGCAAAGAAGAGCTAGTAGTATGATTAGAAGATGGGATGTAATACATGACAAACATTTAGAAATACTTGATTTACCAGCTCTAGTAAAATGAAGGCTGAGATAATTATGAAGGTATATAGTTATCAAAAGCTGGGGTTCCAAAACACTTTTAAAATGAAGGCAAGCACCTAACATGACTTTTAAGATAGAACATTATGAAATTTTATCCTAAGCAATTGACTAGCATAGAGTAAACACCAATTACATTCTGATATCCTATGAATTTCTAATATCTCTTCTCTAATGTCTCTTGGTTGCTAACATTCTTTGAACTTCTGTATCATCAAAATCTGAGAGAGTTAATAGTGTAATGGAACTGTTTGTTCCAAAATCTAATTAAATAGCAAGTAAATAATTAAATTATCTAATATTTTTCAGCTGAAATTTTCATTATTCTTGCTTCTAGGCCAAGTTTAATTTACATTATTTTGCAAAGGGATACTACAGTGTGTTTGTTCCAGAACCTTCCTCACAAGCTGCCTATGCTTTACTCACATAATAATGTTTTGTATAATTTTAAAATTAATTGAAAGTTAGGAATCTAATTGCACTTAAGATTCAACAATTTGCCGTTGGTTTCTGATTTTAATAATTAGTAGTTAAATGCTCATTGTAGATGCTGATTGCTATGTTTTATGAGAAATGAGTGCTACTCTTTCAGCTATGATACCAGAATTTAATTTTGTCTCTTGACATTTTATAAAAGAAAAATTAATTTTGCTTAAAAATATGATATTAGTATTTTTTTTTGGCAGAAATGTATTTTCCCAACTATTGATATAGTTATGAAATAAGTAAGAGGGCCAGGAAAGGAAAAAAGAGATATGGTATAGAAAGCACTTACCCAATAAGCTGGTGTACATTTCATACCTTACATTTGACCTTTAAATGAAATTACAAAAAGTACCTGTAATAATTGAGTATGCAACTTTTTTCTGAGATACTTTCTTGTTCACATCGCAGTTTCTTGTACATACCAGAAAAACGTCAAGTGTTTTAAACGTTGTGTTTTCTTTCTGGCATATAGATGAAATTACTGTAATGTTATTTGCATTTTTTTGAATTCTACAGTTCCCTTTATACCTGTTCTTACTAGTCTCAAAATAGCACTGGTAAACAAAAGTGCGGTGTGGGATATGTGTGATATCTCATACAATAATTGCACTCCCACACAAGTAATTTTAGGGTGTGCAAAACTTGTTTTGTTTATTATTTCTTACAAATCAACACTGTAATCAATTTTGTATGAGAGACAAAAGACATAATCCTGCTGATTGTACTATGCGGTGAATTTATCCAGTGATTTATTTTAACAAAAATCTCAAAAACCTAATTTAATGCAAAGGTAGAATTCAACCTTGACATTGTTATTGAATACATACCCCTAAGTCAAGTGGAATAAGATTCTTCTGGCAGAGAAGGAAATAGGAACCAGCTTTGTGGAGAATGTGTATTTGGGGTTAGTATTTCAGGTTGATACACAAAAGCATTATTCATTTTCTTAACTTGGACTGCCTTTTGAAAGAAACTGGAGAGCATCTCTGATCTCATCTTTGGATATATCTTTTTGAGGAGAAACTGGAAAATATTTAGTCAGTTCTTTTGGGATGAGGTACGTCTTCTGAATTGCAATCAAGAAATCATATCCACATAGCTGTACTGTGGTCTCTGGTGAAAAACTGCTGATCCTAGGTACTTCTGTGACCTCTGTTTCCAAGGATGGCGTTATTTATAGTCATAAATGCATTAATTCATACATATTATTATGTATAATTATGTCATACATAGGAAGCAAAGATGTTATCCCTACTTCACAGAGAATGTGAGTCATAAAAAGATGAAGATCTAGATTGTTAATGCCAAATATATATTGAAATCATTGAGAATTAATTATCCATATATGTTCAGCATCTGAACTTAAGTTAGTTGCTGAGCAAGGGAAGGAAATCTATGGAGTACCCAAAGTATCTCAAATTCTAGATTAGCAGCCTGATTGCTAAACTAGCTATCATATAGCAGGTACATTTTTCTATATTTAGATTTACATATAATGTAGAATCATTATGTGTATTTCATTGGCCTATGATGATACGTCTTTTTGAAGTCTCTACTAACAAGATTTCTGTAGGAAAATGCTCATTTCCATGTATCTAACAACTAATAATGGAATTAATTACCGATAAAATCATTTTTTCGTTTCTACTTCGTGGCATGCAGTTTTACCGAAAGTATCATATGTTTTATTTTTGTTTGTTTGTTTTTAAAGAAACCTTGAAAAGTGTATCTTAAAGAAAAACCACAACATTTTTCAGCATGGTCAATCCACTATTTGCTCCCAGCAAGAAGTACCAAGTCAACCACCTCTCTCCAGCTGCTAATAGCTAAAATTTGGCTTTCTGTGGCTGTTAGCAAACAGAAAGGAAATGACTACTCTGAGTCAGAATTGAGAGAAAACAAGTTCAGAGAAATAAGGTTTTGGCAGCTAATCTCTAGAGGCTAAGTCATGCCTTCGTAGTCAAGTCTTAATAAGAACCTTTTTTTAGAGGCAAACAACTGGGTCAGTTGCCTGAGGTTGGCATGGCTAGGTCATCCAATATGCCATGAGGGAAAATATCAGTTCTGGTGTTAATACTTAGATGAAGAATATATGTATTTTTAGAATATCTTTCTATATTAATGACATTAATTCTGTCATCTTTATGTTTTTATTTTAAACCCATTTTTTTTTTTAAATATCATTCTAAGGGTAATTCTTTTCAACCTCACTGTGTATTGTATAATATATTATGGGTCTAGCTTTTACAGATGCCCAATCTGCAGTTGGGCAGCTCTTAAGAAAAAACAGCTTTCTTATCACTTTATTGGTTACTCTCCTGTCCATGTCCGTTTCATGCTCTGTACACGTTTCATGCCCCCTAGTCTGTCATTACAGCTGATATAATTTGATGCTTCCTTAATCAGACCTCAAAAAAAAAAAAATTGTGTTTAGTTTTTATTTCTACCTACAAAGCTCTTGTAAAAATTTTGCACAAATTTGTGGTTTAGTTTACTAACGGAAAAAAATCCATAACGTGAACTAGAATCAGATAGGGAGAGTTATGTGGGACATAAGAAGGGAGGAAGAAGAACTATGTTCAACCGAAGTGACAAATGCAAATCCTTCTGTTACCTTGAATTAAAAAGTGCTCCCCTAAAGGGTAATTTGAACAGTGGCTACATTACAGTGTCAAGTGCAAAACCTTTAATGGAGAGAAATTGCCTCAACTAATCTATTTGTCAGTAGGGAGGGGAAGTAGAAAACTATATATAACTTAGAAGTTGAAAGGTTTTGCCCTTCTCCAAAAGAATAAAATAATATAGCACTGAATAATGGTTTTGATTCCAGTTTTAAATTAGAAATCCAATTTGTTCTTATGAGCTCCTTACTCCATTTCTTACTACTCTCTCAATTCTTCTGGGTGACATTGTGAGATAAAGCAGAATTTACAGGATTGAAATAGGTAAAATTTTCTGAAAGCTAGACTGAAACATGTCCAGAATGATGTCTATAAATTGTATTGCTTTTATTAATAAATGCCAAGTATCCCCATATAGGATAATTAAGTTTTATGCTTAGGGATGTGTTAAATACAGATGCCAAAGCTATTCTTTTCATAATTAGTGTTACCTGTTGTAGGAGCTGAAATATGGAATTTTTAACCTATCTGAATACAATATTGTGTTACGATTATATGAACACAGGCAGGGGAAACAGAATTGGCAGAAAAAAAACCCCAAACTCTTAAAATAAGTGATTTATATTATTCGGGACCACTCTCAGAAAATTATAACCTATACAAGTGCTACTTAATAATTTATATCTATGTTTAAATTGGGATTTTTCTGCTGTGTTTAAAAAAGAAGTGTTGTGTGTTCATCATCCCCTAGGGTGGCAGTGGTGAAATGAGTTGGGTCATTAGTTAGGTTATGAAAAACTGTGCCAAATAGCAGTTACATAGTTTAACTTTAATGAAAAAGATATCTTCTCAACAGAGAGAGAAGTAAAATTTATTATCTTATTTTGAAATGACTTGTTAAAGAAAAGCAATAGAGTCCAGGTTTCTATCCTTGTTATTCTGTGAATTCTACATGAGCAATCTGTGAGAGAGTATATTATTTTATATATGGCAACAATGAAAGAAGTAGAAAAGTACATTCTGAATCTTACTATTACTATACATGAAGTACGTGACATGCAGTGGAAAAGTTACTGAACATAGTGTACTTGAATTTGCAACTGAATTAACCTCAAGAGGTGAACTCTTTCATAAACTACGATTGTAAACTGTATTCAGAAAACTGTAAACTTGGATGCTAGTTGAAAAGTGCAAACCTTAGAGACTGGCATCTAACATACTTGGATCAGAAACATTTGTTGGCTTGTATGAAAATGAAAGTATTTATAGCGAATAATCTAATGGAATTGTATTTTGTATGTTTTGCAAAACCGTTTGGAGAAGAGGGAGGCTGATCCTTTGTTTCTAAGCTGCTGTGAAACTCCTACTGACTTCAGTGAGAGCTCTGAATTTGCCGTATTTTCAGTATACTTGCAGTTCTAAGAGACTGTAGCCAAATGAACAGAAACAGTTTCAAGCTCTATTTATATGTGTCCAGATTTATTGATGGACCTTTTACAGTAATATCTTGTTCGCAGGACTTCAGAGTCCTTCGTTACCAGTTATCTACAAATCACATTCTTGCCTTTGGTAACACATATTAAGTGTATTCCTTTCTCTCTTCCCCTGTGTACGACTTTCACGCTCTCCTCGTTGTCTAAAACTTCCAGTCTGAAAAAAACATTTCAAAATATGAATTGTATGAAGATACAATTGAATCTGAGCTACTTCTTATCAAAGACTTAAAAATGTGTTATGGTTTTACAGTTTTATATTATTGTATAAAGCATAATCATCTGAGTTCCTGCATAGCAATTCCAGTTATGATCACTTTCAAAGGGCGTTTCAGCATTACTTCACTGTCCTTACCACTTTCATCCCACTGCTCATTAGTGGGTTTGTTAACATTCGAACAGAAAAGTAGCCATCCTGTGTCACACCATCTACCTAAGGACTCCCCCTCTGACTGCAGGCTGCAGCGGACAGTGGTGGATACATGGGGAACACCGTGCAAGACCACAGCCAGTGGGAGTCCCTGTAAATACTCTCCAAGCATCCAGTAATCAGTTATTCAGGCATTTCCTCAGCCAAAGCTGATATTTCATAAATTCCTGAAAAAAAATATGTTTACGTTTATATATTTATTTCCCGGCATGGGTAGCCCATGGAAACTGTTTTCATATTAATATGAAGGAATTGTCACTGAATGATATTCCAGACGATGTAAAACAGCATTCAATGACAGTACACTCATTTATACTTCCAGAGGACATAGTCTATTCTACCCAGCTGAAATTGCAGAATGTTATTTTTCAACAGGGCATCAGCTAAAAACCACTAGGTCAACATTTGGATATTGATAAGAACCTATCTATGTTTTCACTTAAAATATGTTTTGTCTAATAGCACAGTATGTACTCTATATACCCAGTCTTAATGGCCTAATAGTGACTTGAAAGGGAAGAATGTCATTTACAGAGTAAGCAGTGAGAGTGTTCTTGAACAATATACGAAAAAGCTTAGCAGGGAATTCCTGGGTAATACAGGATGTGTCTGTAAGGCCAGGTACAGACAACGGCAAACAAGATTTGTCTGAAAGGAAAAAATTTGGGGCCTTAGCAAAAGGGTATTGATTTTGTTTTTTCTCTTAATATAAGAATACCAATATTAAATTTTTTCTCGTCTACTCAAAACTGGTAAGTAAGCAAGGCATTACAACAAAAAGCTATGTTATTCAGGAACATAATAATCATGATGTACTTATATTTTAACCAGTGTGAATATGAAGTCTTTCTCCAGACTGCAGAAAAAGAGCCAGAAACTCATGCCTTTAATCTTCTGAGCACTGAGGCAAACACCAGGCTGAACATTACTTACCTTTTGGGAGGGCTTGCTAGCTCTTGCCAACCTTTCTATTGCCTTTCCGATGACTTGCTATGTTTCTTTGCATGCTGAGATTAACCAGTAGGGTGTCACAGAGGGGGCACAAACATGCCATGATGAAAAAGGCTTCATTGATGAAATTATCTTTTTTTCAAGATAGCAGTTTTAATTAAGTTCAAGATGCCTAGTTAAAATACTGCATTCTGTGTCACCTTCCTCATCCGTGCCATTTGGCACTGACCAGAAGGCTTTGCATTGTATCTTCATGTATTTAACTATTGCTTTGGAGACATTTCCTGCTAGTGCCTTTGCTCCCTCTTATGAATTATACTCTTTGCCTTATTTTCTTCATATGTGAGGAAGTTCTGCTCCTAACATCCATAATAAACACTTCCTTTTCTGTGACATCCGTGCTGCTCCTTGCTCGCTAATATCCACTGAGCTTAGTTTTATCCCTAATGTAAATTATTAGCCTTTAGATACTTGAAATGTTAGCATGTTGTTGCTGTAGGCTAAGTGTAATTCTTTTAATCTTGATGGTAATTTCCTGGTTAAATATTTTAAATAAATACATTTAAATAAATAACTTTGTACAAGTAATATTAATTAATCATATCACTTCAGTAGTACAAATGGATATTCAGTTATTTCTGACTCTATATTTTTTAACTTTTATGTTTGGAGCCTAATTTGTCAAAGAAGAATATGCCTTGTTTGTAATCATCTATTTTAATCAGCATGTTTTAGTTCTAGTAGTGTCAATGAATACAGTGAAAGACTAACATAGAGTGTAGAATGCTGTTCTTCTCAATGGTAACCTATAGGGTCTGAGAGATGATAGGGACTTTCAGCTCTGCTTTCCTCTAGTTTCAGAATGTTTTAAAAGACAAAAATGTGGCAGAAATTCTGCTTTTATGCCAATGCCTTTCATCTGTTAAAAATAAAGATTAACTGGTTAGATATGGCTGAGATATTATGTATGTTCTTGTGTAATGTAATTGTAGCACAAATGCTTTTATTACATCTAGGACATTCCTGAAACAAAGAGAGTTCATTTCAATTTATGCCAGTATTCACAGAAATTTGTTTTGATGATTCCTTGCAGGCCTTCATTAACTTAAGCTTAGGTCAAAGAAAATCAAAGGGGTTTTAAGCAAAGACCCACCTACTGTAGATGTTTGTTTTCTCACAGACAATGAGATTAACAAGCTTTTAAATGATCAGGAGACAATCAAAGGATGGAATATGAGTCTTATTGTGGCCATGGCATAGAGAACACCATAAAGGGTGGAGCAAGTTACTGTTTTGAGAGAGATTATGAGTTTTTTTTAATTTTATCTTGTATTGTTTGATGTTAATGCAGATCTACTGTGATTGTTTTTCCTGTTCTGTTTGAGTATGATTGAAGTCGTCTTGTTTTTAAGGTTGCAAAATGAGATGTGTTTCCTGCTTTGAAAGGTTTCCTATGCTGAAGTGTTTTCTTTATACTTTTTTTACGTTTTTAAGAAAAAAAAAAAACAAACCAACCCTAAAATTTCCATGGAAATTTTATGGATATTTGTTCCTTTGTATTTCAATTTTGGGTGCGTGCAAATCTCTCTGAGGTTGGCTCTGTTTTGTACGCCATACATTCATGTTCACGCCACAGCCCCTAGGTCATGCATACTACTGTAAATTCTGTTTTTGTGGAGTAATTTGTTCTGTGTTTTTCCTCATTTGACAGCTCTTCCTTATGAATCCTGGTAGAACCCAGGTTGGTACAAATGAGTTAAACAGAGTCATCATAATTTCTATTTTATGGGACCATTGCCCAGATATGGAATGACTCAACAGTTTAAGCTTTTTTTTTTTTTTTTTTTTTGCATAACAAAATGCTAGATTTCACTGAATGTCACAAAAAAAAAATCTTTTTCTGACTGGAGGAATTAAACACTTACATTGCGTATTTCTATAGATTGTGCAGTGTTTTGCTATTTCCTCTGACTTAATTTTATGTCTTTTTCAACTTTCTTTCCTATTTTTCTGGCTTCTGTTTTTGCCTTGTGTCTTTGTAATACTGTAATTAAAATTTCAAGTACCCTTCCTATTAACGTTTCAGAAAATCCCTACACTTACTCAGTAAGGTCATAATGAAAAGTCTTTAAAAGTTAATTTTAGAAAACCAGTTTGTTTCAATCAGTTCTGTATAGATGACAATTTCCTCGGCTTCATATCTATTTTACAAATATACATATACAAATATAAGCACTTAGAGTTTTCAAACAATAGTTACTCTCTTTGCCCCTGTTCCTGCTACGTAGTAAGTCTGAAATAGTGATCCTTTCTGTTTGGGACCTTTTTTATTTGAGAGTAATTCTGCAATCCAACTGAAACATCACACATTGCCAGAAGAATAACAAACTAAGAACTACTTTGAGTGAGAAATAGAATAGTGAAGCCTTCAGGAAGTGTGAAGAACAACTGGAGAAGGCTTGCACAGTATTTCATTCTAAGTAGTGGATGTCTTCCAGAAGTAAAATGCTGTCTCCGAGCACTGTTTTGCAGTTTTCAGTTAAATCAAGGGAAGTAAGCCAATTATGTTTCTTTTACAAAAAATTGAGTGTGTTCTATACTGCATAAAAATGAACTGGAAGATACATATTCTCCCTTAGCATACAAACAGATAAGGAGACCAGAGAAAACCTTATTAAAAGCTGATGAGCCTAAGACTGAAACAGCTAGAGGGGAGCAGGCTGATGGAGGGCTCAGGGAATTCTGTGACATTTCTGTCACACCGGGACTGACTCCTTACAAGATGCAAGTGGAAGTCCTAGAGTTAACACAATTTACCAAGCAAAAAAAATCTGTCCAGTCTGAAGCTAATGTAGACAGTAACAACAGCAACAAAAAGTCCACTTAAAGAAAGAATGGCACTATTTTAATTCCACAATAGCATCATGTATCTAAATACATGTGATAGCAAACTCACTAGATATGGACATGCTTACATTCTTATGGTATTGTAATGGATTTGTGTCATGCTCTGAGCCACCCTAGCCATCCTGGCTTGCACCTACTCTGCCAGGTAGCCAGCTTCACTAGACCTCTCCCTTCCCAAGCTCTTCCCTAGAGCTACCAACTATGATCCTCCTTCCCTTCTCGTGGCTGGCAGCAGTAAGTAGTGTCTGGGGAAAAAAGAGTTTGTCATTAGCATAAATGCATCAAATGTTGCTTTAACCAAAACAGTAAATTGACTGGTATGGTAGAGAACTAAAATGAGTATTTGATAACATCTCCTGAAGCATATGGAAGCTCTAAATAGAAGGCAGGCTAGAGCTTTAAAAAATAAATGAGGCAAGATTTGTAAGGAGAGGTAATATGTCTTATTTGATCATCTGATAGAGATAAAAATGAGACAAGCTTTTGGGAGGACATGTCTTTTTTGTGGGTCACTCTTCTATTTCATAGGCTAGATATTTATAACTAAGATATTAATTATAGATTAGATAGACATTCCTACGAGAAGTTACATTTCACTTTCCTTAAAAATTGCAAAGCTAGTTACTTTTCTATTTACCAAAGTTTGGTTATCAATTTTTTAGATAATTTTTTGCTTAAATGCAAAGAATTATCTGTATTTCTAGGCTGCTTTTAGAATGTCTGTCTTACAGTGGAACAGTGGAGCAGATACAGATTCATGGACTAATCAAACCCTCAGCATTACAATTTCTCAGACAAACAGTTTGGTTCTGAGGTGAACTTTGACCATTGTTGTTCACTGATTTTCTGGTTTACTGGACAGTTTAAGTTGCTGTCTATAATTATAAAAAGTTTTGATTTCCCAACACTTTTTTCTTCTAAAAGTTGACTGTCCATATATTACAAAACTAATAAGCATAAAATCTATACAAAAGTTTACTATACATAATATAAAATTTCTGCCAGAGGGGAAGAGGTAGAATAAAATATTTATTTTTTATCATACTGTACATTTAAATCTGAATGCAAGGAGTTGTTACACTTTTCCATTTTTCTGATAAGTAGGCTTTATATAACCATTGCATTAATAAAATTGACTTTTCGTAGTGGAGAAAAACTGTTTTTCAGGCTTTATATGATACAGATAATTCAAGAATTGGAGGACTGTACTGTTGTTGTTTAACAAGATTCTGGATACAGCAATATTAGTTAGAGGCTGTCATTAGGCTCTCTCTTTCCACATTTTGTCTTTGACGATAGCCATGGAACAGTTCAGAATATGGTGACTAATCTTAAAAAGCCTTTGGATACAGTATTATATAGTTTAAAAGATCAAATGAGTTTTGGTAAAACACATTTAAAACCAACCATACCTTATCTGCAAGAGTGATTTAAAGTCTACATGAGTCTTTTCCCATTAATTTTTCATGAGTCAGCCTAAGTGGATAAATTATTTTGCATTTGGGATTTAGTTGTCTAAGTAACTTGTTACTTAGTCAAACTTTTAATTAACTAAACTGTTCTCTTTATAATTCATATTGAGCAATTTCCTGCAGCAGTATTTTACAGGTGAAAATCCAGGGATTGCTGATTTACTGAATAAGGAATAAAATATGGAAAGAATGACTTGTAAAAAGGTTTTAATTTATTGCTTTTTCATTTCACTTGAGGATGATCTTCTTTTTGTTCTGTGGGTTTCCAGTTTTTCTTAAAAACATTATTTTATGAACCATTGACATATATACCATCACTCTCTTAAACTGTAAAATTCTTTTAAAGAACTGCAGAATATTCTGCATGGAACACAAAACTACTCAAGCACCAGCTTTAAGGTTTTTATTAAAATGTCAAAGAAGAATTATTTTAGTAAAAATAACACTAATATTGAAAAAAAAAAAAATCCAGAAGGAAACCCTTAAAAGAACAGAAGTTTGAACAAGTCTTGTAATTCCCGAAAAGAAATTTTGGTTCTTTTAAAAGTTAGGTATACATATAATTGTCACACATTGTGCATGGAGTTTGTACAGTATAAATTGAATCGGAAATATTTTAGAAATGGTGTTAGCAGTAGAGGAAAATTATATTTCACAGAGATACAGGACAACAGTCTTGTCTTAAACAATAATCCTAGAGGGCTATAAGGATGTCAGTTCTATGTAGACAACCTTATTTGTGCTGAATCCTCTAATATTTGCACTGATTCTTCCCAGCATGCTGAATTATTTTGGGTGTTTTCTTGCATTAGGTTGGTAAGGAAGAAAGAAATAATACCAATCCTCACATTTACTTCACAGGAACTCCTGTTATAAATATCTCTCTGATCCACAGATAAGCAAGGAATGTTCTAGTCCATGTGCGTTATTTAAAACAAAGGTGATTTTGATTCTACAGAGTGTATTATCTTAACTAAAATACAAGTACACCAAATGTTCAGAACACAGCTAATTAAATAGGCAGCTATTTTATAATGGGATCAGTTCATCCCACTTGATATATCATTATCCAAACGCAGTTCTTAAGCTACATAAGATCTAATTTTGCCTTTGCACTATTCATTTGTTAGTAATCCATATGTATTAAGGTAATGGAACTATTTGCAGTAGAAAAACTCATATGCTCAGAGGGCTATAAAAGCATCTCTTCATGTGATAACCTGTGTTTTCCACTTATTTGTTTTATCGTGAGGTGTATTTCTGATAGATTACATTGCATTTGGACTTGAAAATTTTCTCTTAAATGGCTTTTGAGATGCATCTGAATTTCTCTCGTTTTTGTGACAGTCCCCAAAGAAAGGAACACAAGTTGCCATCAATAGGGAAATTTCTATCATGTTGTAAATTTTATATCCATCCAGTAATAGAAAGGAACTTACTCATTCATTCATTTTTGCAGCTTAATCCTGTATTGCCAACGTAACCCTTCCTCAGTTCTTCTGTAGAAAAAATACATATACAGTAGATCTAAGTTGTGGTTTTGGTATTTTTTTTTTAAATATCTGTCATTTCTTTATGTAATCCCCAACCAGGAATAAATTTAGTTTAGACTGCTTCCAGTTTTTATCACTTTGTAAATGTCAGATTTATAAAATGTATACAGAGTTTTATATAGAGATGTGAAAGATTTAAGTTTGTTGTATCTAATAATTCTTACATACTTCAGTCTTGGGTTTTTCCTACTTAAAAATGGTCTATATTTCAATCCTGCTGGTTTTCCCATTTCTCCTTTCATCTTTAGACATCACTTTTATTTGCCGAATGCAAGAATTTAATATATGCATAATTTTCCAGGATACCTATCTTTATCACATCTATCATAAAATCATAGGATCATTTGGGCTGCTCCAAGCAGCATCAGCTATGAGATCAGACTAGGTCGCTTAGGGCTTTACCGAGCCATATCCTGAAAACTGCCAGGAAGGGGACTGCGCTGCAACCCCATCCAGCGCTCCGCTGTCCTCATGCTCAAACAGTTTTTCCTTCTGTCAGGGCAGGAACACTCTTGTTTCACTGCTTCAGAGCTCGATAACAGCGCGTACTCTGCAAGTGGCAACAACTTGTTGGCTGTGACTTTGCAGATATCTTGTTGAAAATAGCTATCTATTTGCATTTCATCTGATATACGCATATTTGGCACAGTCCCAGCCCAGGAATGGAATCTGTGTACCTAGCCTGTACAGTGGTCCAGTCACTTCGAAAGAAGCTGCATGAGTTTAATGAAACATTCAGGTATATATTTGGAACCAGCATATCCTAAGCATATACTGCAGAGTCCATGAAGACAAATGACAAGATCTTTTGTTTCTCGTGGAAATGATTATTTTAATAATAGTGAAATTTAATTTAATTGCATTAATTTTGTAATTGCAATGCTGCCTGGAGACTTGAAAATAGTTATTAGTTGAAATAAATTTAGACGTATTACTAAATTTAGGGTTGGAAAATGAGGCAAGTAGTACATGATTATGACAAGGAAATACTAAATAAAACATTAATCTGTGTCAATTAAAAGACTGTATGTAACATTCTTAGTCATGAATAATGAACAATAATGGAAATGGAGTAGACTTTAAAAAATTATTCTCCAAATTGTCCCACTGTACAAAGTGGAGAACAAATAGCGGCAACATCAGATGTATTTTCCTTATATTTTTCTTGATGCATTTACTACAGTAATGTCTGAACATTCACACATTTACAGGTAATATATAACTTTACTTTCATAGAAACATGGAGCTGCTTCTTCAGGGTGGAATCTGCAAGCAAATAAATTTAATCTACTTTTTGCACTTACTATATCTTCTAAATGCATCTTTATCTATTATATACTTTATCCATAATTTGCTGTTAAGTTACTGATAATTGTATAGACATTTTCATAACAATACAGAACATAACACGACTGTGCGGAGTTTGCAAGTGGTTGGTGCAACATAAAATGTATAATGAGCTAATGGATTCAAATTAATCACGGAACTAGCCAGAAAAAAAAAGGCAAAGAGACCAGGAAGAAGAGAGGATAGTAAGCAATGTCATAAAACTCTGTCTTACTTTTTGTGCTGAAAAGGCTGTGGAAGAATGAGTGTGAATTTTCAGATGTTGATATTCTTTATGTTTCTCTTTGAGGACTTTGTTCTTTCTGCATAAGTTTTTCACTGGTTTCCCTGTCTGTTCAGAGTTAAGATGTTTCAGATAGCATAACGGTAAATTTTTTGTCGTTATTTCAAACACACACTTTATTAGTTTTACTGTGTTTTTATTTGTAAATACAAACCCCAGCATTTTCCCAGGCACTGAATATCTTAATTTAATTTCAAAATACAGTCTGAAATACAGTGCCTTGAGAAGTACATATTTCAATAAAAAATACTCTGTGAGGTAGTAATGCTGCTCCTTTACAACTTTTTATTTCATGTCATGCTCAAGTAACTGAAATAACAAGTAGCAAATGTAGCATGTTGCGGTTTAATAGTCTTGGATCTAGAAGATGAAGAAAGAGGAATTAACTTCTAAAGCTAAGACTAATTTGCAAGCTCATTTTCCCACGAAGCCATGTCGTCACGACATTTAGAAGCCCACTTCATCCCCGAACCAGCCACTGTTTTGAGCAACAAAGTCAGTCCTATTTTAAAAAGGGGATAGATAAGTAAGGTACCAGGGGTGTGTGCTATTTTTCTTTCAGAATTAACTAAAGATGACCATTCTAAATGGCTGGTACTAGTTAAGTTTTACACTTAAAAATATAGAGGTTTATGTTTCTACTGAAATGCCAGTAGATGAAGGATTACTTTTGATATAACACTATTTGCAGGAGGGTGGGTTGGACTGAAAACTTGTTGTAAATTCTGATGCTATCAGTGTCATGTAGAAAACTTTATGCTTTTTTATGCTGGGCCTCATCAGCAGACACATTTTCTTTTTCCCTTTGTTGTCCATCTCTGTCCTGTAATAATTACGATTAGGAAGGCAGAAAAATTTTGGTTTTCTTTTTGTATTCTGAGCTTTCGAATTGGTTTTGCCCTGGGCAAAACTTTCTCCTGCTTAGTTTCTGCATAACCTACTGTGCTATCAAAATACCAACGAAAAAAGTGTAGTAGGGGGTCAAGGAAGCAAAACATATCCACATGCTTGGCAGTTGTTCCTTGTGACTCCTTATGTCCTATCTACATATGTTTCTCTGTCAACACTGCACATACAATGCAGCTTGGTTCAAGGGCTGAAATTCTATTCTCATTCCCATATACCCAATAATAATACATAAATAATAATACATAAATCAAAGAGCTACAGCTTGATTAAAAATCTTTAGGATTCTGTTTCAAGTCTACAATTCTGAAAGTTGAGTAATAATATAATGAGTAATTAAACATCTGAAGTAAAAGGTGAACCTCATACTGTGTCCTGAATATTTTCAGGTTCAAGCTTTGTAGATCATTTGAAAGAGAAAGGTCATTTATTAGACATCTCTGTTTTCCTCTTCTAGGTTTCAAAAATCAAATACCAACCTAAGAAAGGGATAACGTCATAACGCACTTCTAAAACCATAACTAACATTTTCAGTTGTATCTGAAATTATTTCAGTAATAAGTGTAATCGCAGCTTATTCAGTTCCATAGGCATCTGGTACATGTTGGGGCCTCTAGAAAAGTGTTAATGTCAATGAAGGGAAATGAATGCCATGAACCAGTCTTAAAATTGTAATGTTTCATACAGATACAATGTAACAACTGGAGAAATATGGGACAAAAAAAATGAAAAAAATGCATCTTCATTTTGAGAATCTTGAGGGTACCGTTGGCAAAAGAGCATCTTAAAAATATTGTATCCTGTGGATTGCTGCACTGCATTTGTCTTCCTTTACAGTATTACAGTTTAGGGGTTTTGAAGTTTGACATGCTTCCTTAAAACGTTTGTTGTTTGTTTTTTTTTTTCCTCTCCCCCCCCCCCCCCCCCCCAAGTACCTGAATGGCAATTTTTTGCTGGAAAGAAAATAGCTGGAAGAGAAAATTGAGGTACTGTTTTTGCAGTTCCTGGTTGGTTGGTTTGACCTCCACAGTTTGTTTTTGTAAGGGCATTACAGTAAAATCCCACTTATGGATGATATTAGCCATTAACACATCTTTTCTCAAGGGTAAATTCCTTCAGTCTCACCTGGGAGAGCTGTGTGAGTAAATCCCGTGAATACTAATGGAATGATGAAATCTTTTCTCTGTCAATGAAGAAATTGTCAAAAATGTCCATTAAAACAGGCATACAACAATTCCTTTATACTTTACGCGTTTTACTAGTAAGTGAGATCTCTGTTACATTGAAATCCTGTCCTTATATTCACATATATGCTTACTACAAATACCAGAGTGAGATAATGTATAAGAGGTTCTATTTTGTATATTCGTAATTATATAACTTAAGGATACTTTAAAAAGTCAAATACCAAATTTTGCTAAGAAAAATCCAGCAACAAGAGCTTTCCTTGTCTGAAAATAGTTCCCATAACTTGAAAATGCTCAGTCTGGTACAAAAGAAACAGAAAACTTCCATATGAATAAGTCCCAAATTTAGGATCTGTTATGACAGCTGAAGTCCAAGTGAATATGATGACTTTTTATTTTGTTTTAATTTTCTATCACAGTCTTGCAGGATCTTTTTTTTCTGTAAATTAGATAAGCATTGCCTAGCATATCAATGATTATGGGTATGTGTCGATTGCACTGTGAATATGAACAAATTGCTCATATTAACAGAATAATACAGGTAAATCACTATATTCTGTGCTGACATTGTAGCTTTAAATTAAGTTAACACCCCTTTATTCAAGAATTCACTCTGCTGATGCACAAAGTCAGTTTGGCACCACGACAGAAAATATTATGACTGGATGTCATAGAAATTTGGCTATACAACAGAGAGGTTTCTACATCTCAGTTTCATAGTTCAGGCCAGTAGCTGTAGCTGGAAGACTTGAAAGTCTGGTCCCTATTTGGTGACACAATCTGCAATGTTCCATTCAATTCCAGATAGTTTTATGCCTAAACCACAAAAAGCCAGTCTTCAAGCAGTTTATCAAATAGGATTGAAACTAATCTTCAGTAAGTTTTGATATTGGCGGTGGATTTGAAATGGGCAGAGTGATTATGACTCAGAACATCTGGCAGTTAATTGGATCTATGACTCCAGTGTATTTTGAAATCTGTTTATGTGATGTCTTATATAATGTCTGGATTTAAGGTGCAATTTCAGTAGTGTAAGCTAGATCTCATTAGTAAGACATCCATGAGGAAACTTTTAGGAGTGAAGGAAATCAGTGAGCATAGGAAATTAAAGCTCTGATAGTTTCTTTTATGTTGATTTAAGCTTCCACTTTCTCTTGATGGGACAGTTGGTATTTTATTAATTTCAGGTTAGCATCAGATTTCTACGTGATCAATCACTTCTGAAAATAGAAGATAAACTGGTATGATGTGATATGCCTGAAAAACTAAATTCTCAAGATTTGCTCTTTCATACAGTCTCTTCTAATTCAAGATTACAACGTTTCACCAGAGGAAGTATGACAGTCTTACACTCTGCAGTCATCCATCTAGTATTTTTCAATAGCTCTAAGTTTAGTGAGTGAGGTAAATAAACTCATATTTTAAAAATTGTGATAGTAATAAGTAAAAAGTCATCCAGCAACATTTTTAGTCCCTTTCACAGTCTAATGATCACTTCTTACACTAATTCTTTCAATTATAGTACTGCTCCTGTTGTTGTTAGTGAATAAATAATTATTAATGCAATCATCTAATATAAACTTTATTTTTGCCTTAGAAAAACATAGCTAATTTCCTCTTTGGCCTTTCGTGGCCCTTCATGCGTAGGACAGATTTGGTTTTCATGGAAGACAGTCATGTAAAAAGAAAAGTCTTCTCCAGTCTAGAAAATGTTTGGACAAAAGCACCGTTAGAAACAAAACCAATTTATCAAATGGCACAGCTGTTCACTGTATGTTAATAATGATCCTTTTTATTTGGGTGCTGTTTGGTATTTATAGCTAATTAACTCCCTTTTACCCAGCAATCCGCATTTAGAAAACAGAGAAAACTGCAATAGATTGAATTAGAAGCTGTTGAATACATAGAAGAAATTCAGTTAATTCACTGTAGACCAGTTATTATTAAAGCACTGAAATATATTTTCAGGGGTTTTTTTTCTGTTACTGTATCTTTATTTTCTAAATTTTTACTTAAAATGCTGAGTATAAAGACTTTAACAAGTTACAGAAACTCCAAAAGCAAATATCCTCATTTTCTCATTATTAACTTTGAAGAAACAGACTGTTTTCAAGGTAAGATTAAGCAATTTTTTTCCATTGTTAATGTTGAACTATTGATACACAGGTAATGTTTTGTAGTACATGGACAAAAAATTTCACATGCTTACTGTCTCAGAATATCAGAGTTCTTTGTGTAAGCCACATTGAAAAAGCTGCACCTACTCTTGTGAGGGAATGAAGCCTACTTCCCACTGTGCTGCTGGCCAGTTCAAGTAAAGAAAATACATTGCTTTTTTTCCTCTTCTGTTGCTTTGAAGTGAGTAGTTTGAAACTGAGTTTCGGAAATGGAGAACTGTGGCATTATCACTTAAGTGTAGTAAAATGGGTAATGATAGCTTATGAAATAGTCTTCCAGTGTAGATGGAAATAATTTAAAATTACTTGCTGAATGTTTGTTCACAGAGCATGAGTTCCCAGTTAAATTCCACAGTAATATGCTCTATATGCCTTCCTACCACAAATTTTGGAATTTAGTTTATACAAGTTTAGAATATCAGTTATTAGCTATTTTGGTGGACACTACCAATTAGAGGAAATGAAGAATACTTCTTAGAATTTCTAATAGGGGGGAAAAAAAAAAAAAAAGAAGATAATTTGGATGCTTGAGCATTTCTAAACCATTTTTTTTTCTCTTTTCCTTCCAGTAAACTTCTTTTTTGAACCAAAATTAATTATTTTTTTTTTATGCTTCCCAAGTATTTTTGCCAGAACTTACAATTTTTGGGTGGTAATACTAAAATTTTTCTTTGATGTGGTTATTTTGGACTGATGGTTTCCTGCTTCTTTTTATTCTTAGTTCTCACTTGCTGTACGGCCTTAAAGTCACTTTAGGGTAAATGTTCAACAATGATTGCATATATTTTATACAGTCAGGTTTTAGATGATGTCTTACATTTTTCCCATTTATAAAATGTGTGATAAAGCTGTCTTCATATAAGTATT
This sequence comes from Harpia harpyja, assembly GCF_026419915.1. Taxonomy (NCBI): domain Eukaryota; kingdom Metazoa; phylum Chordata; class Aves; order Accipitriformes; family Accipitridae; genus Harpia; species Harpia harpyja. Next base: position 19,658,079 of record NC_068957.1, on the reverse strand, counting down.
TTGGAACATTATTGTTTTTAAAGCATTTATTAATCTTTAGATGAATCTTTCTCACAATTATAGATAACAGATGTAATGCACAGGAGGCCTTGTTACTTATTTGGTTTATCTGCAGTAAGCCTCTTTCAAAAATTAGTTTTGAAGTACACATGTGCAATTACTTCTGTCGTAATATCTCTGGGCAGATGAGGTAGGCATGGGAAACAAAAAAGGAAGAAAGAAACATCTTCCGATACGGACTGCCTGTGAGATTCCCTGCCTGTTGCTGGCTGCTTAGTTCAGGTTAGGCACTAATGGTCATATGGTAGGAATCCAGTGGTAAGACTGAGTAGTGGATTTACCTCACAAATCCGGTGGGACTGCCTTGCGTCTGATTGTTGGGCTGCTTACCACCCTTGTGTAGAATGGGAAAGTTTGTGTATCTCAGATTTGGGAAAAAATTAAATTTCCACCTCTCTGTCCTGCCAGACTTTTCAGTTGCTCTCAGTCAATGCCACAGCACTAGTAAGATAATTAGTTCTTGTCATCTTCAGTGCTCCCTGAATATACCAAAATGTTTTTAACCAAAACACAGTCCTTCTAGCTCTGCACATTGGAAAGAAAATATTAAAATGTTATCTCAGTATTCAAATGACATGTTTGTTTGTGTGTTATTTAATTTGCACTGACTTTAAGGCAAGATAATGTTTCTATCCTTAAAGTTTAATAGCACAAGTGGGTGTTAATTCTGATAGAGTTCAGGAGCTAGCAATATAATGCTGCTAGAATTTTAGTAAATAGAAAACTGCTGTAGGTTTTAGTAATACAGTGCTAGCATCAAATAGAATGAGCAGCCAGTCTGCAGATGAGAGATTCAAACCACTTTGAACAGATCTCTTGTTCAACTGGCAATCATTAAAGAGGCATTTTTACTGATTTAGCATCTGGTATTTGGTCAGAATTTATGGTTCTGAAAATGTATAAAATAAGTGCCTTTTATAAACTAGCTAGTCTATTGGATTTGATTGTACCTTCAATTGAAAACCCTTATCCAGAATACAAGCATGAAGAAAAATGTGCTATCTCTGTAATTCTTTCTGAAAAAACATCTCAATGTGAATTTGTAAACGTTGAACTACATAGAAGTCAATGGCAAATTTTCAGTGGACTTCAAATACCTCTTGCTATTTTTATTTCAGGATTAATTTTTTCTTTTACGAGAAAGATTTCTACTATCTGAACAAAGTATCAACTCAGGGAAGCACTGACAATGTTATCCTAACTTAGAGAATGACACATTTTACTTGGAAACATAGCTTTTAGCATATACTTGAGTCCTACTTGTGTGACTCAAGTGAGTATCAGAGTGGAAGGGATTTGAGGTTAAATTCAAATACTTGCCTGAAAGAAGTCTTTAGATGGAATTTGGAGGAGGAGGGGGGAAGGTTACTTTTCCTTTAATAATTTTGAAGTGTGGAGAATCATGAAAAAAAGTGAATACAGGAAAAGAAAAATACCAAGAACTGCTTTCCTTTTAATTCTATTTTAATATGTGCCTGAGTAGATTTACATTACTGGGGAATCAGAAAGATACTGTATGTGTGTTTTCTGAAAAAGAACTGTTATTTTTTGGCTTGATTTTCTATATCTTATGCAATCTTTTCCTTAGCTTCCTGATCATTCTTATTTGTTCCTCGTCCCTTTCTATCCTCCTGCCCACCATTAACTTTTATGTGTGTTGGCCGATTTCAGCCATGTTTGACAAGAAGGCGTAGATCTGAGGCATGGGGTCCTATGAAAGTCTGCATGATGTTGGTTCAGACATGTTCGGACTCCAAAGCTATTTGTTTTGCTTGCCATTAATTTGGAGGTAATGCTTCTGCAGGAATCAAGAAGCAACAGCCAGCTAACCAGTCAAGCTGCAAAGTAAAACAAAGCATATGCCACTTAGCGGGCTATAAAGAAATTGTTAGTATAGATGGAATGGGATGAGAGTTTAGGAAAAAGAAGATAGAGAAAATGAGGCAGCTGGAGATTGAGGAATTGCAAAGGGATGGGTTGTAGAGATGTGAGGGAGCTGAATAAATCAAGTGTGATACATAAGCTCACAAAAGGCCGAGTTTTGTTAGTTTTCCTGCTCAGAGTATTAGTTGCAGGTCCTTCCTTTTCTTTGCTGCGGTTCATAAGAAAGTAGAAGTAAAAAAGAATTGCTACATTTCAACTCAGATGGGAGATAAAAAAATAATTCGTAAGGAGCTCAGTATATTTAATGTATCTCTTCAGAATAATATTTACTAGATATTCTTTATTGTCTTGTGTTCTTATATCATTTGTAAAAAGAACCAAATGCAGTGTCTTAAAACTGCTACTTCAAAAGGAGTTCTGAGGCATCTCTTTCTGGGGGAGATATTTAGAGTAAGGGTTACTCAGACATACTATGTTAGTCCTTCCTTTGTGAATGAATTTGGTAGATACAGAAACATCAAAACAGATTAAGAAAAGCTGCCAAGGTTTTCCTTCCAGACTCTATGACCCTTGTTTGGTAGCAAATTCTGTGTAGGTTTTAAAATATGTCTGTGCGTTTCAGCATATACATATTTTTAAGGCTTTGCATCAGATGGAGGAAAAGTAGACAGTGACAAGATTTGCTGAGTATATAGTGTATATAATCTGACATTTTCAGGACACGGATTTTAACTTAACTAATTTACACCATCAAGCCACACTACTTAAAATATGTGACAGCAAACCATCTTCAAATTTTATATATGGATTTCTTCATTTTGTAGATCTAAGATCCATCAATTTTGTTCCGCAGAACTTAATCTTCTTTACTTCATCCATATTATGACTATGAATCACTATTGTGTTTGCTGTTAGCTCCACCTTTATTTAGTCTCTTTCATGTCTGTATGAGAGCTCACCTTCTGCTGTCAAGCCCTGGCTCTTCCCTTTCATAGAAAGTCCAAAAATTATCCATGGATGGATTAAACCATAACCTACAGTACTGTGTATATCTAATTTGGCCCCTGTTATCTATTCAAAAGCCGTAAGAAGTCTGACTCGCTCCACCCCAATTCCAGGATGGGGAGGAGGCATCAATAAAAGCATGGCATGTAATTGCTGGTGAGAAGAGACTTCTACACCAGGCTTATTCACAGTAAATAGTTGCTGTTCCAGAGGGAGGGGCCAATATCTGTTGACTCAGTGTCTCTTGTCACAGCATATGAGGAAAGCCACATTTTATAATTCTTTCTGTGAGATTATAGAACTGTCTTTAGCATCTCGGTTTTGCAGCTAAGCTCTGATCTTTCTCACTGTTATACTCTTTGGCTATAGCCATACCCCAAGCCCTAATGTTAACTGAAGAACAAAATACATCAGAGCGTAAAATACTAAATTCTTTGGTGGAGCAGAGAGAGTTGGGTCCAGAATAATTGGGAACATCTGGTTCTTGGTCAACAGTAGATTAGTAAATTGGTGAGTTGATATAAGGATTACTGTGAATCAAAATTTGCACATAAGTAAATTTCAGCAACTGAAAAAACAGCAAGTATCAAAGATGTGAAATGGCGATAATTCTTCTTGGAGTTTCTGAAACATGCCATTATATGCTTTATAATTAAAAAACAAAACCAAAACAAAGCCCCTTTATGGATGCATCTGTTCCGTGTAATTTAAATAGCACCCCTCCCAAGGATACTATTTGGATTTTTCTTTAATGTGAAATTTCTTTCTAGTTTTATAACCTATTTTATTTATACTCCTGTTGCTTTATTGGTGGATATTTAAATTGCCTTACTGACTAAGCAGGATCAAAATCCAGCTTTGCTGCTATGCTGGAATTGTTCCATATTTACACCAGAAGTTCCTCATGAACTCTTAGATGAAAATTTTCTAGGGGCCTGGTATATGCAACAGCCCGTTTTCATGCATCTTCTGGTCTTTATGCAATTACTACCTCCATCTTGGTCTGCAGTTTAAAGCGCCAGAAGCTTTGCTCTAATTGGGTTTGTATGAAGCCAGTTTCTCCTATACAGATCCCTTATATTCCAAGTTTCCACAGTGCTGCCCTATCCTATCTATACTTTCTTTTTGGTCACATAGAATCTACCCCTCTGCTTCTCTGATTGGACATGCTAATGGTAACAGAAATGTCTCCTACCTAACAGCTTAAGTTTTGCCTCTAGAGCATACCTCCTACTACATTTGGTGTTGTTGGTACTCATCATCTGTGCATCTAACCATCTTCTTGGGTATCACAACTACAGCTATTTGAATGCTTCTTAATCAAGCCATCCACCACTCTCTCTGTTTATTTATGGTATTGTGAAACACAGTTTCACTTAATGTGGATGGTTTAATTTGTATGGACTAGAGGAAAGATGTTTTCGGAACGCTGCATGGAATAGGTGTGGTAACACCAAGGAAGGTTTTATTCATTAACAAGTTACATACTATGTAGGCGGCAAGCTTTCCCCATGATGTGCTAAAAAAGAATGAACTGCACTTTAGGGCATGAATTAAAAAAGATGACTCCTATGCTTTCATAAAGTTATATAACGTTATGATTAAAATCTTTATGCTTTTCAGCGAAAATAAAATTATATCTGTATTTTATTTTATCTAAGAATAAACATATTAACTGAAATGTTGAAGAAAATAAATAGGCACGCAAACCTACCTCAATCTCTCCAACACTGCAAAATCCCCAAATGCTCAGCTGGCTCAGAGTCTCTTCTACATTATTCCTATAAATCTGCCCTTCCTTAGCACAGGATGCAGACGGGCTGAGGGTTAAAGGCAATATGATTGATGTATACTGCATTTTTACAGAGCAGTGTATAGAAAACTGGATCTATAGGAAGCCATCATCATGTACTGCTGCTAAAAGCTATTCAATAGTTCAGAACAACTGAAGTAGACTGAGGTAGTTCTGGTACTAAAGGACTGGAAACATGACACATTTTCTTTCCCTTGCTTCTTTAATTTTGTGGAAAATAAATTGCAGTCTGTAAGTGTGAGGTGACAGATGATCTGAGTTTCCCAAATAAATTCTGGACAACTAGGGCATAGTGAGTATTTAAGTGGTGTTATGCATCATGAACTTGATTTGCCTATTTAGAAACATGTGCTGTTCTTTTGTGTGAGAATGTTATGTGCATGCTCATGAGAACATTACTGTTCAGATACAGAGCGCTCTTGTTCTATCAGCAATATACTGGACTACATATTTTCCAAAGAAATTCCCAGCTTTATTTCATGCTGCCTGTTCCTGGGCAGCATGAAATTGCACTTGTTGGGTGAAAGGCAGTATCTCATTCTTACAGTATCTCTTCCTGATTACATCTTGTTAGAAACTATCACCACGTTAATCAATTGTTTCTACTGCTCTGTGCACATGTCCAGTGCCACCAGAAGAAAAATGTGAGGAGAGAGGAAACTATTGGCAGTTCAAACACCTTTTAGGTAATTAAGCTAGGATTGTATACTTCTGGTTTTGTTCTGAGAGGGAATACAAATGAAACAAATTTGAGATGATCACAGCTGTTGAATAGCAACTGGGTACTGCCTAAATTCCAGAAAAAACAGTGTGTGATTACTAAAGGTAATTGTAATTTTGGATTAAATATGCCCAGAAAAAAATTGCAATATATAATTGAAAGTGGCAAAGGCAAGGACGTAGAAGTTACTACGTAGCAAAATTAATGTTGCCAGTACAACCTTGTTTGGGCTTCCTTGTGTGAGTAGACTCTGATACAGTGCAATTACACAAACATATGCTATTTTTAACATAAACTCCATGCTTTGTCTTGTACACCAAGATAATTTAATTCACCCAATGAACAGAGGTTCAATATTTCATTTAATCCTTATCGTTAATTGTTGTTCGCCTGACTGGCTTACTGGATACCACTAGGGCTTTGATCTGAGGAAGGAACTGTTAATCACTTCATTGTCTGTTACGTAGTTCTCATCAATACAATGTTTTTCAAACACTAATTTGATTTATGGGCTTTCATGATGCTCCTGTGAGATGGGAGGGTACTATTTCCATTTCACGGGTAGGAAAGTAAAAAACAAAGACATTGACGTCAAAAGCTTTTGCTAATTTCGGAAAACTTGGATTTTGTATATTTAAATCAATGCTCTGAGTTTTTACAGAAACCAAAAATACAAACTCAAGAGCCTGGGGGGAAAAAAACCACCACTCCAGAGCTACTGATTTCCTATGAAGGAGTTTACTTAAAGTCTCACAGAATCCAGTTTCCCAGAGCCATTCTCAAGTGCTATAACCATGGGATTGTTTTTTCCCCCACAATACCCTACATAATTTACTGCATGTCTTCCAACTTGCTCTGTAAATGAAAGGGAAATCTTAGAGACAAAATGAACAAGTAATTCAAGCCCAGAGCAGGTCTCCCTTATGCAATAAATGACCAAAGGGAACAGTACTCGCATGGAGGGGGAGGGGGAAAGGCATGTGGTGGTGTAATATTATACTTCCCAGTTCCAAAGATGTGTTTTGCAAACTTAATGTTTTTAATACCATCTATGTGGGGGGGGGGGGGAGGTGTCAGATTGGCATTATGTAAGTTATGAGCAAGTATGAAAATGGATAAACCACATCAGTCACTTAGAGCAAATCATCAACAATAGCAGGTGATGATTCCCAATTTATATCAATACTAAAAGAATATGTTTTTTAATGGAGAATAGCATACATTTCTGAGGATGGACTAATATTGCAGTTGAGAAATAATGTGTTCTCTGAACCTGCATCTCCTAGCTTCTTTCTTCCAAGTGTTCTTTTCATCTTGGAGACCCTACCGGGTCCCCAGGAACCTTGTTCCTTTCTACTTAGTCTGTTTTCCATTCACTCAGCATTCAAATTAGGCAGCTTCCTCACTTATGACCCCTGACAAACAGTGGGGCAATGTTGAGGACATAGGTGAGAAGGTTTACTGTCATGAGTTGCACCATCAACCTGGACAAGCCTTTAGCATACAGGGGAGGTTACCGTGCAGTTCTGGGCTCTACGATGCTTGGCAAAAATCGCATCTTCAATGAAATTACATGTATGGTCTGAAATCCTTGTTAATTGCAAAGTCTGTCAAAACCCTCCTGAATGAATACAACCAATCATTTTCACAAGATTTATAACTTGGTCCCTTTTTTGGTTGATTTCCATTATTTCCACTACATGATGTAAAGGACAGGATTGATGTGGTGACAGTACCAGCCAAATCTCTTGTCAAAGCATGAGCAAACTACAGATTCTTAAAAAGAGGTCTGCAGAAAGTTTGAGGGGTTTTAGGGTATTTTTGTTGTTTTAGGTTTTGGGTTTTTTGTGGGTTTTGGTTGTTGGGGTTTTTTTGTTTGGTTTTTTTTGTTGTTGTTTTAATTCAGGAAAAATCTTGTAATAGACTCGTGTAACAGATTAACTGCTTTGACTAGAAACTCGAAGTGGAAAACTGACACAGAATATTTCAGTTTAAGTGGGTAAAAAAAATAAACTAATGCAAAGGATCTTATAACGAGGAATGCTGGGCAATATAGGCAAGCTTTAATGTCACTATTCCTGTAGTGTGTATCAGGCAGATTCCCATAGTCGTGTTGAGGAAGATTGTGGAGGGAGGGGAAGGGAAAGGTAGTGTTATATTGTTTGGCCAATCCTCCATCAGAACAGAGTTCCCAATGGGACTATTTTTAGCAATGTGTTTTGAAAGTTGTTTTGCAATTAGAGAACTGTCAAGGTGTTTTTGTACAACCGTGCCCTTAACAATAGGATTCCTGCTGAACGCAGTTGTCATAAATCCATCAAAAAGGAGAGCAGTAAATGTTCTGATCTCATAAATACTTTTGTGTGTGTATAGAAGCGTTCTGTAATATTCCTCTGACTTACATCATATGCATGTTATGGTTCACATTAAGTCTGGGAGGAGAGGTTCAACTGAGACCTTGAACAGATCTGCTTTTGGCCCAGTTGCCATTCAAAAGGGGATAGAATATTTGAGGAGAAAAAACCTACTGACGGAATTTGCAGATAGTCTTATAAGGAGTAAGGTGGTAATGGGAAAGATAAATTCTATAAAATGATATTCTAAGGCTGTTTCATTTCAGTAATATGTGTTTCTATTAAAGGTTTCAGTTCAGAGGACATACATGAAGGGAAAAAGTGCAGGTCCCACTAACAACAGGAACTTATTTTCGTTTTTTAGGAATTTGTAGTTTTGGTGAAGGATTTTACTTAGGTTACCAGGCTTAAAAAGTGAGTGTAATCCATTAGTATAAAATAAGTAAAGAGGGATGAAAATCTCCACTTCTTTACCTCCACTGAATTCACTGAAGTAAATTAAAGAAAGTATCAGACTTGTGCATTTCCTGACTGGTTTGATGAAACCATAAGGAAGTTGGATTTCTCGGGTGCTATTGTCTTCTATGACACCTTTATTCCAAGTACCTGAATCTGCTTTTAAATAATCAATTGAAGTTTGTTGCAACTTTGAGGAAATTTTCAAATCGATATTAACTGCTTAATAGATACTGATGCTGTAGTAAGGTTAGAAATAAGAAAAACTAGGAAAAGAAGACTAAGCAGACAAAAAGAAGACTTTTAGCTGAACTTTTTTGTTTGGGTCTGTGTACATCTTGTTACTGAACTGGAATTCTAAATCCGTTTTTATAATTCTGCTTTTTTAACTATTAGATTAAGGTTTTGAACTCATTTAACTTGATGACAAAGTAAAATAAACTGTCTTGAGGGATGTATTCAGAAGGAATTTGCAACTCTAGTTAGTGTTCTTATCTTCCATCTTTTATTCATAGCACAGCAAACTTTGATATTATTTCCTGAAAAATGAAAGTGTCTCCCCACTCTGCCCTCAAATCTTACATGAATACAGTAGTTGTTCACAAACTGACCAGAACAGACAGATCCAAACCCCTGAAATTTAGGATTGTTTTATGGGTTGCTTCAACAGTTTATCAACAGAAGAATGTCAGGTGGAGTCAATCATGGCTCGAATGAAGCTTATGTGGTTTTGGAACTGGCAGTTTAAATGTCCTTGTGCTATCCAGTATTGGCCAAAGCAGCAGACCTCTGTCTTATATGCAGTGGTATGTTGCTGAAGTTGCAGACTAACAAATGAAACTAAAATAAAGGACTAAATAAAATTATGAAGATGGGGGGGAAAAGGAAAATAATGTTGTTTGCTTAATCTGATTTTGGACAATCCATTACTTACCTGCGCACATGCTTGTGCTTTCTCTCTCTCTCTCTCTCTCTCTCCCCACCGCTTTTTCCCCTCAAGTTCCCTGCTTTCCCCCCACAATTAGATTTTTATATATATATATTTAAAAAAAAAAAACAAACACAAAACAACTTTTAAAAATAATTTTTTTACATATATCACAGTATTTACACTTTGCCTCACCAAATACTTGTATTTGAGGCCTCTGGAATACCAGAGATTCTGGCTCTTTTCAGAAAGCAAGTTCTAAAATTAATTTTTCAGAAAGAAAATGGTAATAGTTTAAATCCTCTTAACTTCACTTTGTTCTTGATCAGATCCTTGGAGGGTGGTGGTTTGGGTTTTTTATTTCATTGTCTTGTTTTGTCTGTATTGAAAGTATTTTCTTTGTTTGTGCTTGAGGGGACGAAGCAGCTTTCCAAAATCCAAGAGATTTATTCAACAATTCACATGGGTAGAGATAGTGGACGGACTGAGAATCATAGTGCCATGTTTCATGTGACTTGAGAAATACTTCTGTGAAAACAACGATGCTGTAAAAATTAATATAATTTATTAATAATAGGTTAGCATTAGAATGTGGATAAATTATGATAGATCTTTAGGCCAAAATGTTTCTGACAATGATTGGCTTAGCCTGAAGAAACTACTTTTTGCTCTCTTCTTTTCCCTCTGGATGTTGCTTCTAATGGGGACACTAAGGAATGGTATCGCTATGCCGTGCAGTTGAACTCTTACGATACCAGTGAAGGAAGGGCTGGGGCAAAACCCAGGAAACTTAAGAAAAAAAGGAATGGGAAAGGTAGGGTGCAAATAAAATGAAAGAAATGGAAAAGTGGAGACAGCGAAACAAAACCAGATGTGCACAAAAAGTTACATTTCATAAAGAGAATGAACTCTCTCCAGCTCCTCTAGCTTTTTTCTCTCTAATTCTCTTATTATGAAGTGCCTTCATAGAAATGTACAGAAACTAAAGGACTAATAATTATTCCGGCTAAACCAGTAGGATTTAGCCATTAAATTATTATATTAATTATTTCAAAGTAGATTTTACTTTAAACTTTTCTCAGTAATAAAATCCGGGAGTTAATATTCTTCTATCTTAAAACGTGTTAAGTTCACTGTATGTAAAGCAAACTCTCCATTAACACAGTATTTAAATAGAACGTGAACAACTTCCACATCTGAAAATGCCATGTCAGTAAAAAATTCAGGGTACAATGTTGAATTCATATTATTTGTGATTTAAATTCAAATGGTGGCTTTATTTGTTTCCCAAAGTAGAAAATCAGAATTTTCCAAGAACACGATTTCAAGTGACCCACATGTCTGTAAAAGGTGTGGGAAAATATTGTGATGCCTAAAGTAGATTGTCGTTACCTCCTTCTAGT